>NC_138788.1:34678901-35258414 GCF_965178545.1 Coloeus monedula | reverse complement strand
CTCCCATACCATCCTGAGTGATGATGCCCCAGTGGCGAGTGGTTTTGAGGGGATAGGATTAACTTCTCATGCGTCCAAGTTTTGCATTTGTGACCAAATCAGTGTGGGTGACACAGGGCTGTGTGAGCCATGGCTGAGCAGCGAATGCACAGTGCCGAGGCCTGTCCTGCTCCTGAGGCCCAGCGCCAGGGAAGCAGCTTGGGGGCAGCAGCTGCTGGCAGGGGAAATAGGTGGGACAGCTGATCCCCCAGATCCCAGAGAGACCCCACACGTGACACCGTGTCTGCTCAGCTGCACAACTGCAGCTTGCTGCTGATGCTGCTGCTCTCGGGCCGGCAATACATTGGGCAGCTGGTTGTGAGCCACTGCGGCCTTTTCATCACTTGTATGGTTCCAATTTGTTTATCTGATGAAAGTGTCTCAGCCCGCAAGTCTTTGTCCAACAGTGATATCCTAAGCGTGTTGCAGACCAGGATGTGTTCAATGTCCCATCAGCATTCCCAGCCCCAATGACATGAGACCTGCCTAAGGCTGGTGTCTGCCCCTGCCCTGCCAGGCACTGAGCCCCCACTCACAGCAGCGTGAGGCCACGCTCTGGGTGTGGGGAATTGCGCCTGGAAAGGTGAGAGATGGGAAAGGGTTTGGGGGTGGTGGTTGGCAGCAGCTGCAAATGGTGTGGTATGTTCCCAGGTGGCCAAGAAGGCCAATGTCAGCTGGCCTGTAGCAGCACGAGTGTGGGCAGCAGGAGCAGGGCAGTGCCCGTCCCACAGTCCCACAGTGCTGTGTGGAGTGCTCCGTGGGAGGTGCTGGACTGCATTGCAGCAGGTTTCTACAGAGGAGCATGGACATCCTGCAGCCTGCTGTCAAAACGCCACAGGATCGATGGTCTGCCAGCCATGAGTGCTGAGGCCAGCAGGCCCAGCACTGCCAGCCAGGGGCTGCCGCAGGGCATTTTCCAGTCAAGGGCAGCTGCTGCTGGTGCCTTCAACAGGTCTTGAAATGGTGCTAACCCGAGGAAGACGTACGGGCCTGGTCAAGGCGTGCTGGGCACGGCAGAGGCTGTGGGTGCAGGCGGGCTGAGGAATGTGCACAGCCCACGGGAGCCGAGTGCTGCCCTGCAGGGACACTGACAGCTGCTGCTGAGGGCCAGCAAGGCCTGAAGGGCACGGCCGTGGTGCTGAGTGGCCAGGAGGGCGAGCCTGCAGAGGGGAGGGTGCTGCCAACGCTGCGGAAGAAGATCCCAGTCCCTTTCACTCGCAGTGGCCTGAAGAAAGGCCGAGTAAAATGACTGGAAAAGACGTGTGGGTTCTCCTAGTGTAAAAAACCTTTATTTCTTTTATTTCTACTCTACTTTGATGGGTGAGGGGGATGGGGGCTACGGGCTGGGCGACAGCGTGTCCTGCTGTGCTATTCATGGCCGGCAGTAGGGCTTTTTGGCCCGGCGTTGTTGCCGCCAGACACATCTCATATGAATTGGCCCAGGCTGGGAGCGGTTGTCTGTTGTGGATCCGTGGAAGAGCCATGGAGGCCTGTATGGACGTCGTGGCCGTGCTGCTTGACTGTTGATGGCCAAAGTGCCTTCAGGCAGCCTCAACACTGCCTGTTAGGAAGTGCTGGGGCTGCTGTCATCGGCACTGTGGGCTGGGCCATCATCGATCCTGCGGCGTTTTGCAGGAGGGCTGTACGTTGTCCGTGATGGTATTTCTTCCTCAGGGTAGCGCCGCTTCAAGGCCTGCCGAGGGCGAAGGAAGCAGCTGCTGTTGAGGAGCAACACATCCTGGGAGGGCATTGATAATTCCTGGCTGGAAGTGCTGGGGCTGACAAGCTCTGGTTTGCCAGTGGAGCCTGCGAAGAGGGGCAGGAAGGTCATCAGGGTGGCCACGCAGGCCGTAAGCAGGAGAGGCTCCTGTGGTAACCAGAGCTCTCCTGGAGGCAAGGCGTGCTGAAGGCCCTGCTGCCAGGCCCAGCCTGGCGCCTGTCCCCAGTGTGGGGCACGGAGTGCTTTGGTGCCTACCAGTCTCCGTGGCAGCACAGGTGTGGCACTCCCAGGAGTAGGTGCTGTTCCCCAAAGAGGAGCAGTGTCTGTGGGTGCCCTCGGCAGCGCAGGAGCTGCACAGCCTCAGTTGCCAGGGTCTGTAGGAGCAAAGGAGGTACTGGTTGTGAGGACAAAGTGCCAGAGCAAGGGATGGCCTGGCCTGGCAGAGCCCTTGTTCTTAGGTCTTCATCCCTGAGCTTGTGGGGAGATCTTAGGTCCTATTCAGAGCCCGTCTCACAGCAGGTGATGCTGGCCCCCATCTTGTAGCAAACGAAGCAGCTCTGGAAAGAGCACCGCAGCCCCCTGAGTGTCAGGACTGGGGCTTTGTGGCTGCCCTGCGTCTCTGGGCAGGGAGCAGGATGTGGGCAGTGCTGGGTTAGAGCCCACAGAGCCACCTGCACACGCGGCTCTTTGCATGTGCCAGGGCTGGGGCTTCTTTGCTGGGGAGCAGGAGGAGCTGCCTGAAGCCTCTCCTGGTGCCAAGCTCCCTGCGCCTGCTAGGTCCTCACCTTCTTGGCTGCTTCTTTGATGACGTGTCTGGTGTCTCCAACGGGAAAGTCTTCCGTGTTGTCTTGTGGGAAAAGCCCACTGGCAAGAAGCTGCAGAGCAGAGAAGGCCGGGAGCTTGTTAGGTCAGGAAGGAAGGCCCCTCCTGGGTAGAAAGTTGGAGGGAGCCCCGAGAGAGCTTACCTGGCAGTAGTTGTGGACACAGAGTTTGAACTTCATTCTCTTGTACCCACAGATGTCGGTGTCTGCCTCGGTCCGGTGGCACAGCATGTACACTGGAGAGAAAGTGCCCCTGGCATGAGCATGTCTGTGGGGCTGGGCAAGTGTCCGTGCAGGATCAGCCCCAGAACCCTGCTGGGTCCGTGCTGTGCGGGCTGAAGGGCAGGGTAGGTCAGGCAGGGGTGCCCCAGCAAATGCCCAGAGCCTAGCCCTGTTGCAGAGCTCGTGCCTTGCCCTGGCATAGTTCTTGCCTGCTCACTGACTGCCCTGGTATACCTGTGCCAGCGATCGGGAGCTGTGGGGAGAGAGGCTTGTGCTGTCAGTGGTGTCCTGCTGTGCTATTCATGGCCGGCAGTAGGGCTTTTTGGCCCGGCGTTGTTGCCGCCAGACACGTCTCATATGAATTGGCCCAGGCTGGGAGCGGTTGTCTGTTGTGGATCCGTGGAAGAGCCATGGAGGCCTGTATGGACGTCGTGGCCGTGCTGCTTGACTGTTGATGGCCAAAGTGCCTTCAGGCAGCCTCAACACTGCCTGTTAGGAAGTGCTGGGGCTGCTGTCATCGGCACTGTAGGCTGGGCCATCATTGATCCTGCGGCGTTTTGCAGGAGGGCTGTACGTTTTCCGTGATGGTATTTCTTCCTCAGGGTAGTGCCGCTTCAAGGCCTGCCGAGGGCGAAGGAAGCAGCTGCTGTTGAGGAGCAACACACCCTGGGAAGGCATTGATAATTCCTGGCTGGAAGTGCTGGGGCTGCCGTCATCGGCACTGTGGGCTGGGCCATCATTGATCCTGCGGCGTTTTGCAGGAGGGCTGTACGTTTTCCGTGATGGTATTTCTTCCTCAGGGTAGCGCCGCTTCAAGGCCTGCCGAGGGCGGAGGAAGCAGCTGCTGTTGAGGAGCAACACATCCTGGGAGGGCATTGATAATTCCTGGCTGGAAGTGCTGGGGCTGTTGTCATTGGCACTGTAGGCTGGGCCATCATCGATCCTGCGGCGTTTTGCAGGAGGGCTGTACGTTGTCCGTGATGGTATTTCTTCCTCAGGGTAGCGCCGCTTCAAGGCCTGCCGAGGGTGAAGGAAGCAGCTGCTGTTGAGGAGCAACACACCCTGGGAAGGCATTGATAATTCCTGGCTGGAAGTGCTGGGGCTGACAAGCTCTGGTTTGCCAGTGGAGCCTGCGAAGAGGGGCAGGAAGGTCATCAGGGTGGCCACGCAGGCCGTAAGCAGGAGAGGCTCCTGTGGTAACCAGAGCTCTCCTGGAGGCAAGGCGTGCTGAAGGCCCTGCTGCCAGGCCCAGCCTGGCGCCTGTCCCCAGTGCGGGGCACGGAGTGCTTTGGTGCCTACCAGTCTCCGTGGCAGCACAGGTGTGGCACTCCCAGGAGTAGGTGCTGTTCCCCAAAGAGGAGCAGTGTCTGTGGGTGCCCTCGGCAGCGCAGGAGCTGCACAGCCTCAGTTGCCAGGGTCTGTAGGAGCAAAGGAGGTACTGGTTGTGAGGACAAAGTGCCAGAGCAAGGGATGGCCTGGCCTGGCAGAGCCCTTGTTCTTAGGTCTTCATCCCTGAGCTTGTGGGGAGATCTTAGGTCCTATTCAGAGCCCTGCATTGTTGCTTTGGCAGCTTACCCCTCTTCCTCTGTGTGCTCCCTGCCTCCTGGACAAAGGCACGTTTTGGCATCGCAGCGGCCATGCCTCTGACCCAAGGGTGTGACTGCTTGGACACTCTCCCATGATGGGGGTCTGCCAGAGAAGGAAGGGAAAGAGTTGAGCCCAGCTGACCCAGCATCAAGCAGATCCTGGCACTCCCTGCTCTGCTGCCTGTGCTGTTTCCAGCTCCTCAGTGGAGCTGAGGGCAAGAGGCATGGGACAGAAGGTGGCCAGGCCTGCCAGGGCAGTCCTTAGGCTGGCACTGCACTTGTGCTTGACACCTTGTGAGCTGGGAAGAGAAAACCCAACCTCTTGGAGAGTCGGATCCCCATGGTGAGCATTTCCATCATGAATGGCTCTTGGTTCAGGCAACACGGGCATCGGAAGCCGATGCCAGCATGCAGAGCCAGTCTCTGGATGCACTGCCGGTGGAAGCGGGCGTCTTGGCATGCAGGGCAGCCCATGGTTTTGTAGGAGATTCTGTTTTCCACGGTGTCCAGGCAGATGCTGCAGGTGTTGTCCTGGCTTGGACGAGCCTGCAGTGCCTGCTGTGGGCGGTGCTCCCAGCAGAAGGACCTGTGAGGAAGATGGAAGAGATGGGCGAGGGAAGGTGGGAAGCGCAGAGTCTTTCCGCAGTGATGGCGATGTGGGGGGTGGAGCTGTGAGAGACCCCAGCCTCTTTGTGGGCTCTTCCCCAGTCTATGGCAGGTTGCTGGCAGCTGTCCCAGTGGGCTTCTGCCTTGCATGGCCACTGCAGATGGAAAGGGCTTGGAGATGAAGCTGGGATCTCTGAGGCAAGGGCGGGCAGCCCTTACCTGTAGGCCCCGAAGTACTGGGTGACACATTCGCCGTCTGGGGCGCAGGGCAGGTGGAAGGTGCGGTCGCAGCCCGTCTCACAGCAGGTGATGCTGGCCCCCATCTTGTAGCAAACGAAGCAGCTCTGGAAAGAGCACCGCAGCCCCCTGAGTGTCAGGACTGGGGCTTTGTGGCTGCCCTGCGTCTCCGGGCAGGGAGCAGGATGTGGGCAGTGCTGGGTTAGAGCCCACAGAGCCACCTGCACACGAGGCTCTTGCATGTGCCAGGGCTGGGGCTTCTTTGCTGGGGAGCAGGAGGAGCTGCCTGAAGCCTCTCCTGGTGCCAAGCTCCCTGCGCCTGCTAGGTCCTCACCTTCTTGGCTGCTTCTTTGATGACGTGCCTGGTGTCTCCAACGAGAAAGTCTTCCGTGTTGTCTTGTGGGAAAAGCCCACTGGCAAGAAGCTGCAGAGCAGAGAAGGCCGGGAGCTTGTTAGGTCAGGAAGGAAGGCCCCTCCTGGGCAGAAAGTTGGAGGGAGCCCCGAGAGAGCTTACCTGGCAGTAGTTGTGGACACAGAGTTTGAACTTCATTCTCTTGTACCCACAGATGTCGGTGTCTGCCTCGGTCCGGTGGCACAGCATGCACACTGGAGAGAAAGTGCCCCTGGCATGAGCATGTCTGTGGGGCTGGGCAAGTGTCCGTGCAGGATCAGCCCCAGAACCCTGCTGGGTCCGTGCTGTGCGGGCTGAAGGGCAGGGTAGGTCAGGCAGGGGTGCCCCAGCAAATGCCCAGAGCCTAGCCCTGTTGCAGAGCTCGTGCCTTGCCCTGGCATAGTTCTTGCCTGCTCACTGACTGCCCTGGTATACCTGTGCCAGCAATCGGGAGCTGTGGGGAGAGAGGCTTTTGCTATCACCTTGCTCCTCGGGTACTGTGTCGGGCTGTGCCGTGCTGGATCTGGAACAGGTTGATGGCGAGTGCCTGGAGCGTCTCTTGCGCAGAACTGCTGGCATTCCTCCGCCTGACAGTTGTGCACCAGTCCTGAGTAAAGAGAGAGATGCGCTGAGCTGCGTCAGAGGCACCAGAATGCTCTGACTTAGCCTTGTGCCTGAGCAGCCTTGGCCAAGCTCCTCCTCGGCGATGCTCTCCTCAACTCAGAGGGTTGTATTGATGTGCAGCCCCCTTGCTTGTGTTTTTAGGCCAGGGTGATGATGTCACTGGGGCCACTGTGACATGGCCAGCACCGATCTGTGGGCTCCTCCCATACCATCCTGAGTGATGATGCCCCAGTGGCGAGTGGTTTTGAGGGGATAGGATTAACTTCTCATGCGTCCAAGTTTTGCATTTGTGACCAAATCAGTGTGGGTGACACAGGGCTGTGTGAGCCATGGCTGAGCAGCGAATGCACAGTGCCGAGGCCTGTCCTGCTCCTGAGGCCCAGCGCCAGGGAAGCAGCTTGGGGGCAGCAGCTGCTGGCAGGGGAAATAGGTGGGACAGCTGATCCCCCAGATCCCAGAGAGACCCCACACGTGACACCGTGTCTGCTCAGCTGCACAACTGCAGCTTGCTGCTGATGCTGCTGCTCTCGGGCCGGCAATACATTGGGCAGCTGGTTGTGAGCCACTGCGGCCTTTTCATCACTTGTATGGTTCCAATTTGTTTATCTGATGAAAGTGTCTCAGCCCGCAAGTCTTTGTCCAACAGTGATATCCTAAGCGTGTTGCAGACCAGGATGTGTTCAATGTCCCATCAGCATTCCCAGCCCCAATGACATGAGACCTGCCTAAGGCTGGTGTCTGCCCCTGCCCTGCCAGGCACTGAGCCCCCACTCACAGCAGCGTGAGGCCACGCTCTGGGTGTGGGGAATTGCGCCTGGAAAGGTGAGAGATGGGAAAGGGTTTGGGGGTGGTGGTTGGCAGCAGCTGCAAATGGTGTGGTATGTTCCCAGGTGGCCAAGAAGGCCAATGTCAGCTGGCCTGTAGCAGCACGAGTGTGGGCAGCAGGAGCAGGGCAGTGCCCGTCCCACAGTCCCACAGTGCTGTGTGGAGTGCTCCGTGGGAGGTGCTGGACTGCATTGCAGCAGGTTTCTACAGAGGAGCATGGACATCCTGCAGCCTGCTGTCAAAACGCCACAGGATCGATGGTCTGCCAGCCATGAGTGCTGAGGCCAGCAGGCCCAGCACTGCCAGCCAGGGGCTGCCGCAGGGCATTTTCCAGTCAAGGGCAGCTGCTGCTGGTGCCTTCAACAGGTCTTGAAATGGTGCTAACCCGAGGAAGACGTACGGGCCTGGTCAAGGCGTGCTGGGCACGGCAGAGGCTGTGGGTGCAGGCGGGCTGAGGAATGTGCACAGCCCACGGGAGCCGAGTGCTGCCCTGCAGGGACACTGACAGCTGCTGCTGAGGGCCAGCAAGGCCTGAAGGGCACGGCCGTGGTGCTGAGTGGCCAGGAGGGCGAGCCTGCAGAGGGGAGGGTGCTGCCAACGCTGCGGAAGAAGATCCCAGTCCCTTTCACTCGCAGTGGCCTGAAGAAAGGCCGAGTAAAATGACTGGAAAAGACGTGTGGGTTCTCCTAGTGTAAAAAACCTTTATTTCTTTTATTTCTACTCTACTTTGATGGGTGAGGGGGATGGGGGCTACGGGCTGGGCGACAGCGTGTCCTGCTGTGCTATTCATGGCCGGCAGTAGGGCTTTTTGGCCCGGCGTTGTTGCCGCCAGACACATCTCATATGAATTGGCCCAGGCTGGGAGCGGTTGTCTGTTGTGGATCCGTGGAAGAGCCATGGAGGCCTGTATGGACGTCGTGGCCGTGCTGCTTGACTGTTGATGGCCAAAGTGCCTTCAGGCAGCCTCAACACTGCCTGTTAGGAAGTGCTGGGGCTGCTGTCATCGGCACTGTGGGCTGGGCCATCATCGATCCTGCGGCGTTTTGCAGGAGGGCTGTACGTTGTCCGTGATGGTATTTCTTCCTCAGGGTAGCGCCGCTTCAAGGCCTGCCGAGGGCGAAGGAAGCAGCTGCTGTTGAGGAGCAACACATCCTGGGAGGGCATTGATAATTCCTGGCTGGAAGTGCTGGGGCTGACAAGCTCTGGTTTGCCAGTGGAGCCTGCGAAGAGGGGCAGGAAGGTCATCAGGGTGGCCACGCAGGCCGTAAGCAGGAGAGGCTCCTGTGGTAACCAGAGCTCTCCTGGAGGCAAGGCGTGCTGAAGGCCCTGCTGCCAGGCCCAGCCTGGCGCCTGTCCCCAGTGTGGGGCACGGAGTGCTTTGGTGCCTACCAGTCTCCGTGGCAGCACAGGTGTGGCACTCCCAGGAGTAGGTGCTGTTCCCCAAAGAGGAGCAGTGTCTGTGGGTGCCCTCGGCAGCGCAGGAGCTGCACAGCCTCAGTTGCCAGGGTCTGTAGGAGCAAAGGAGGTACTGGTTGTGAGGACAAAGTGCCAGAGCAAGGGATGGCCTGGCCTGGCAGAGCCCTTGTTCTTAGGTCTTCATCCCTGAGCTTGTGGGGAGATCTTAGGTCCTATTCAGAGCCCGTCTCACAGCAGGTGATGCTGGCCCCCATCTTGTAGCAAACGAAGCAGCTCTGGAAAGAGCACCGCAGCCCCCTGAGTGTCAGGACTGGGGCTTTGTGGCTGCCCTGCGTCTCTGGGCAGGGAGCAGGATGTGGGCAGTGCTGGGTTAGAGCCCACAGAGCCACCTGCACACGCGGCTCTTTGCATGTGCCAGGGCTGGGGCTTCTTTGCTGGGGAGCAGGAGGAGCTGCCTGAAGCCTCTCCTGGTGCCAAGCTCCCTGCGCCTGCTAGGTCCTCACCTTCTTGGCTGCTTCTTTGATGACGTGTCTGGTGTCTCCAACGGGAAAGTCTTCCGTGTTGTCTTGTGGGAAAAGCCCACTGGCAAGAAGCTGCAGAGCAGAGAAGGCCGGGAGCTTGTTAGGTCAGGAAGGAAGGCCCCTCCTGGGTAGAAAGTTGGAGGGAGCCCCGAGAGAGCTTACCTGGCAGTAGTTGTGGACACAGAGTTTGAACTTCATTCTCTTGTACCCACAGATGTCGGTGTCTGCCTCGGTCCGGTGGCACAGCATGTACACTGGAGAGAAAGTGCCCCTGGCATGAGCATGTCTGTGGGGCTGGGCAAGTGTCCGTGCAGGATCAGCCCCAGAACCCTGCTGGGTCCGTGCTGTGCGGGCTGAAGGGCAGGGTAGGTCAGGCAGGGGTGCCCCAGCAAATGCCCAGAGCCTAGCCCTGTTGCAGAGCTCGTGCCTTGCCCTGGCATAGTTCTTGCCTGCTCACTGACTGCCCTGGTATACCTGTGCCAGCGATCGGGAGCTGTGGGGAGAGAGGCTTGTGCTGTCAGTGGTGTCCTGCTGTGCTATTCATGGCCGGCAGTAGGGCTTTTTGGCCCGGCGTTGTTGCCGCCAGACACGTCTCATATGAATTGGCCCAGGCTGGGAGCGGTTGTCTGTTGTGGATCCGTGGAAGAGCCATGGAGGCCTGTATGGACGTCGTGGCCGTGCTGCTTGACTGTTGATGGCCAAAGTGCCTTCAGGCAGCCTCAACACTGCCTGTTAGGAAGTGCTGGGGCTGCTGTCATCGGCACTGTAGGCTGGGCCATCATTGATCCTGCGGCGTTTTGCAGGAGGGCTGTACGTTTTCCGTGATGGTATTTCTTCCTCAGGGTAGTGCCGCTTCAAGGCCTGCCGAGGGCGAAGGAAGCAGCTGCTGTTGAGGAGCAACACACCCTGGGAAGGCATTGATAATTCCTGGCTGGAAGTGCTGGGGCTGCCGTCATCGGCACTGTGGGCTGGGCCATCATTGATCCTGCGGCGTTTTGCAGGAGGGCTGTACGTTTTCCGTGATGGTATTTCTTCCTCAGGGTAGCGCCGCTTCAAGGCCTGCCGAGGGCGGAGGAAGCAGCTGCTGTTGAGGAGCAACACATCCTGGGAGGGCATTGATAATTCCTGGCTGGAAGTGCTGGGGCTGTTGTCATTGGCACTGTAGGCTGGGCCATCATCGATCCTGCGGCGTTTTGCAGGAGGGCTGTACGTTGTCCGTGATGGTATTTCTTCCTCAGGGTAGCGCCGCTTCAAGGCCTGCCGAGGGTGAAGGAAGCAGCTGCTGTTGAGGAGCAACACACCCTGGGAAGGCATTGATAATTCCTGGCTGGAAGTGCTGGGGCTGACAAGCTCTGGTTTGCCAGTGGAGCCTGCGAAGAGGGGCAGGAAGGTCATCAGGGTGGCCACGCAGGCCGTAAGCAGGAGAGGCTCCTGTGGTAACCAGAGCTCTCCTGGAGGCAAGGCGTGCTGAAGGCCCTGCTGCCAGGCCCAGCCTGGCGCCTGTCCCCAGTGCAGGGCACGGAGTGCTTTGGTGCCTACCAGTCTCCGTGGCAGCACAGGTGTGGCACTCCCAGGAGTAGGTGCTGTTCCCCAAAGAGGAGCAGTGTCTGTGGGTGCCCTCGGCAGCGCAGGAGCTGCACAGCCTCAGTTGCCAGGGTCTGTAGGAGCAAAGGAGGTACTGGTTGTGAGGACAAAGTGCCAGAGCAAGGGATGGCCTGGCCTGGCAGAGCCCTTGTTCTTAGGTCTTCATCCCTGAGCTTGTGGGGAGATCTTAGGTCCTATTCAGAGCCCTGCATTGTTGCTTTGGCAGCTTACCCCTCTTCCTCTGTGTGCTCCCTGCCTCCTGGACAAAGGCACGTTTTGGCATCGCAGCGGCCATGCCTCTGACCCAAGGGTGTGACTGCTTGGACACTCTCCCATGATGGGGGTCTGCCAGAGAAGGAAGGGAAAGAGTTGAGCCCAGCTGACCCAGCATCAAGCAGATCCTGGCACTCCCTGCTCTGCTGCCTGTGCTGTTTCCAGCTCCTCAGTGGAGCTGAGGGCAAGAGGCATGGGACAGAAGGTGGCCAGGCCTGCCAGGGCAGTCCTTAGGCTGGCACTGCACTTGTGCTTGACACCTTGTGAGCTGGGAAGAGAAAACCCAACCTCTTGGAGAGTCGGATCCCCATGGTGAGCATTTCCATCATGAATGGCTCTTGGTTCAGGCAACACGGGCATCGGAAGCCGATGCCAGCATGCAGAGCCAGTCTCTGGATGCACTGCCGGTGGAAGCGGGCGTCTTGGCATGCAGGGCAGCCCATGGTTTTGTAGGAGATTCTGTTTTCCACGGTGTCCAGGCAGATGCTGCAGGTGTTGTCCTGGCTTGGACGAGCCTGCAGTGCCTGCTGTGGGCGGTGCTCCCAGCAGAAGGACCTGTGAGGAAGATGGAAGAGATGGGCGAGGGAAGGTGGGAAGCGCAGAGTCTTTCCGCAGTGATGGCGATGTGGGGGGTGGAGCTGTGAGAGACCCCAGCCTCTTTGTGGGCTCTTCCCCAGTCTATGGCAGGTTGCTGGCAGCTGTCCCAGTGGGCTTCTGCCTTGCATGGCCACTGCAGATGGAAAGGGCTTGGAGATGAAGCTGGGATCTCTGAGGCAAGGGCGGGCAGCCCTTACCTGTAGGCCCCGAAGTACTGGGTGACACATTCGCCGTCTGGGGCGCAGGGCAGGTGGAAGGTGCGGTCGCAGCCCGTCTCACAGCAGGTGATGCTGGCCCCCATCTTGTAGCAAACGAAGCAGCTCTGGAAAGAGCACCGCAGCCCCCTGAGTGTCAGGACTGGGGCTTTGTGGCTGCCCTGCGTCTCCGGGCAGGGAGCAGGATGTGGGCAGTGCTGGGTTAGAGCCCACAGAGCCACCTGCACACGAGGCTCTTGCATGTGCCAGGGCTGGGGCTTCTTTGCTGGGGAGCAGGAGGAGCTGCCTGAAGCCTCTCCTGGTGCCAAGCTCCCTGCGCCTGCTAGGTCCTCACCTTCTTGGCTGCTTCTTTGATGACGTGCCTGGTGTCTCCAACGAGAAAGTCTTCCGTGTTGTCTTGTGGGAAAAGCCCACTGGCAAGAAGCTGCAGAGCAGAGAAGGCCGGGAGCTTGTTAGGTCAGGAAGGAAGGCCCCTCCTGGGTAGAAAGTTGGAGGGAGCCCCGAGAGAGCTTACCTGGCAGTAGTTGTGGACACAGAGTTTGAACTTCATTCTCTTGTACCCACAGATGTCGGTGTCTGCCTCGGTCCGGTGGCACAGCATGCACACTGGAGAGAAAGTGCCCCTGGCATGAGCATGTCTGTGGGGCTGGGCAAGTGTCCGTGCAGGATCAGCCCCAGAACCCTGCTGGGTCCGTGCTGTGCGGGCTGAAGGGCAGGGTAGGTCAGGCAGGGGTGCCCCAGCAAATGCCCAGAGCCTAGCCCTGTTGCAGAGCTCGTGCCTTGCCCTGGCATAGTTCTTGCCTGCTCACTGACTGCCCTGGTATACCTGTGCCAGCAATCGGGAGCTGTGGGGAGAGAGGCTTTTGCTATCACCTTGCTCCTCGGGTACTGTGTCGGGCTGTGCCGTGCTGGATCTGGAACAGGTTGATGGCGAGTGCCTGGAGCGTCTCTTGCGCAGAACTGCTGGCATTCCTCCGCCTGACAGTTGTGCACCAGTCCTGAGTAAAGAGAGAGATGCGCTGAGCTGCGTCAGAGGCACCAGAATGCTCTGACTTAGCCTTGTGCCTGAGCAGCCTTGGCCAAGCTCCTCCTCGGCGATGCTCTCCTCAACTCAGAGGGTTGTATTGATGTGCAGCCCCCTTGCTTGTGTTTTTAGGCCAGGGTGATGATGTCACTGGGGCCACTGTGACATGGCCAGCACCGATCTGTGGGCTCCTCCCATACCATCCTGAGTGATGATGCCCCAGTGGCGAGTGGTTTTGAGGGGATAGGATTAACTTCTCATGCGTCCAAGTTTTGCATTTGTGACCAAATCAGTGTGGGTGACACAGGGCTGTGTGAGCCATGGCTGAGCAGCGAATGCACAGTGCCGAGGCCTGTCCTGCTCCTGAGGCCCAGCGCCAGGGAAGCAGCTTGGGGGCAGCAGCTGCTGGCAGGGGAAATAGGTGGGACAGCTGATCCCCCAGATCCCAGAGAGACCCCACACGTGACACCGTGTCTGCTCAGCTGCACAACTGCAGCTTGCTGCTGATGCTGCTGCTCTCGGGCCGGCAATACATTGGGCAGCTGGTTGTGAGCCACTGCGGCCTTTTCATCACTTGTATGGTTCCAATTTGTTTATCTGATGAAAGTGTCTCAGCCCGCAAGTCTTTGTCCAACAGTGATATCCTAAGCGTGTTGCAGACCAGGATGTGTTCAATGTCCCATCAGCATTCCCAGCCCCAATGACATGAGACCTGCCTAAGGCTGGTGTCTGCCCCTGCCCTGCCAGGCACTGAGCCCCCACTCACAGCAGCGTGAGGCCACGCTCTGGGTGTGGGGAATTGCGCCTGGAAAGGTGAGAGATGGGAAAGGGTTTGGGGGTGGTGGTTGGCAGCAGCTGCAAATGGTGTGGTATGTTCCCAGGTGGCCAAGAAGGCCAATGTCAGCTGGCCTGTAGCAGCACGAGTGTGGGCAGCAGGAGCAGGGCAGTGCCCGTCCCACAGTCCCACAGTGCTGTGTGGAGTGCTCCGTGGGAGGTGCTGAACTGCATTGCAGCAGGTTTCTACAGAGGAGCATGGACATCCTGCAGCCTGCTGTCAAAACGCCACAGGATCGATGGTCTGCCAGCCATGAGTGCTGAGGCCAGCAGGCCCAGCACTGCCAGCCAGGGGCTGCCGCAGGGCATTTTCCAGTCAAGGGCAGCTGCTGCTGGTGCCTTCAACAGGTCTTGAAATGGTGCTAACCCGAGGAAGACGTACGGGCCTGGTCAAGGCGTGCTGGGCACGGCAGAGGCTGTGGGTGCAGGCGGGCTGAGGAATGTGCACAGCCCACGGGAGCCGAGTGCTGCCCTGCAGGGACACTGACAGCTGCTGCTGAGGGCCAGCAAGGCCTGAAGGGCACGGCCGTGGTGCTGAGTGGCCAGGAGGGCGAGCCTGCAGAGGGGAGGGTGCTGCCAACGCTGCGGAAGAAGATCCCAGTCCCTTTCACTCGCAGTGGCCTGAAGAAAGGCCGAGTAAAATGATTGGAAAAGACGTGTGGGTTCTCCTAGTGTAAAAAACCTTTATTTCTTTTATTTCTACTCTACTTTGATGGGTGAGGGGGATGGGGGCTACGGGCTGGGCGACAGCGTGTCCTGCTGTGCTATTCATGGCCGGCAGTAGGGCTTTTTGGCCCGGTGTTGTTGCCGCCAGACACATCTCATATGAATTGGCCCAGGCTGGGAGCGGTTGTCTGTTGTGGATCCGTGGAAGAGCCATGGAGGCCGGTATGGACGTCGTTGCCGTGCTGCTTGACTGTTGATGGCCAAAGTGCCTTCAGGCAGCCTCAACACTGCCTGTTAGGAAGTGCTGGGGCTGCTGTCATCGGCACTGTGGGCTGGGCCATCATCGATCCTGCGGCGTTTTGCAGGAGGGCTGTACGTTGTCCGTGATGGTATTTCTTCCTCAGGGTAGCGCCGCTTCAAGGCCTGCCGAGGGCGAAGGAAGCAGCTGCTGTTGAGGAGCAACACATCCTGGGAGGGCATTGATAATTCCTGGCTGGAAGTGCTGGGGCTGACAAGCTCTGGTTTGCCAGTGGAGCCTGCGAAGAGGGGCAGGAAGGTCATCAGGGTGGCCACGCAGGCCGTAAGCAGGAGAGGCTCCTGTGGTAACCAGAGCTCTCCTGGAGGCAAGGCGTGCTGAAGGCCCTGCTGCCAGGCCCAGCCTGGCGCCTGTCCCCAGTGTGGGGCACGGAGTGCTTTGGTGCCTACCAGTCTCCGTGGCAGCACAGGTGTGGCACTCCCAGGAGTAGGTGCTGTTCCCCAAAGAGGAGCAGTGTCTGTGGGTGCCCTCGGCAGCGCAGGAGCTGCACAGCCTCAGTTGCCAGGGTCTGTAGGAGCAAAGGAGGTACTGGTTGTGAGGACAAAGTGCCAGAGCAAGGGATGGCCTGGCCTGGCAGAGCCCTTGTTCTTAGGTCTTCATCCCTGAGCTTGTGGGGAGATCTTAGGTCCTATTCAGAGCCCGTCTCACAGCAGGTGATGCTGGCCCCCATCTTGTAGCAAACGAAGCAGCTCTGGAAAGAGCACCGCAGCCCCCTGAGTGTCAGGACTGGGGCTTTGTGGCTGCCCTGCGTCTCTGGGCAGGGAGCAGGATGTGGGCAGTGCTGGGTTAGAGCCCACAGAGCCACCTGCACACGCGGCTCTTTGCATGTGCCAGGGCTGGGGCTTCTTTGCTGGGGAGCAGGAGGAGCTGCCTGAAGCCTCTCCTGGTGCCAAGCTCCCTGCGCCTGCTAGGTCCTCACCTTCTTGGCTGCTTCTTTGATGACGTGTCTGGTGTCTCCAACGGGAAAGTCTTCCGTGTTGTCTTGTGGGAAAAGCCCACTGGCAAGAAGCTGCAGAGCAGAGAAGGCCGGGAGCTTGTTAGGTCAGGAAGGAAGGCCCCTCCTGGGTAGAAAGTTGGAGGGAGCCCCGAGAGAGCTTACCTGGCAGTAGTTGTGGACACAGAGTTTGAACTTCATTCTCTTGTACCCACAGATGTCGGTGTCTGCCTCGGTCCGGTGGCACAGCATGTACACTGGAGAGAAAGTGCCCCTGGCATGAGCATGTCTGTGGGGCTGGGCAAGTGTCCGTGCAGGATCAGCCCCAGAACCCTGCTGGGTCCGTGCTGTGCGGGCTGAAGGGCAGGGTAGGTCAGGCAGGGGTGCCCCAGCAAATGCCCAGAGCCTAGCCCTGTTGCAGAGCTCGTGCCTTGCCCTGGCATAGTTCTTGCCTGCTCACTGACTGCCCTGGTATACCTGTGCCAGCGATCGGGAGCTGTGGGGAGAGAGGCTTGTGCTGTCAGTGGTGTCCTGCTGTGCTATTCATGGCCGGCAGTAGGGCTTTTTGGCCCGGCGTTGTTGCCGCCAGACACGTCTCATATGAATTGGCCCAGGCTGGGAGCGGTTGTCTGTTGTGGATCCGTGGAAGAGCCATGGAGGCCTGTATGGACGTCGTGGCCGTGCTGCTTGACTGTTGATGGCCAAAGTGCCTTCAGGCAGCCTCAACACTGCCTGTTAGGAAGTGCTGGGGCTGCTGTCATCGGCACTGTAGGCTGGGCCATCATTGATCCTGCGGCGTTTTGCAGGAGGGCTGTACGTTTTCCGTGATGGTATTTCTTCCTCAGGGTAGTGCCGCTTCAAGGCCTGCCGAGGGCGAAGGAAGCAGCTGCTGTTGAGGAGCAACACACCCTGGGAGGGCATTGATAATTCCTGGCTGGAAGTGCTGGGGCTGCCGTCATCGGCACTGTGGGCTGGGCCATCATTGATCCTGCGGCGTTTTGCAGGAGGGCTGTACGATGTCCGTGATGGTATTTCTTCCTCAGGGTAGTGCCGCTTCAAGGCCTGCCGAGGGCGAAGGAAGCAGCTGCTGTTGAGGAGCAACACACCCTGGGAAGGCATTGATAATTCCTGGCTGGAAGTGCTGGGGCTGACAAGCTCTGGTTTGCCAGTGGAGCCTGCGAAGAGGGGCAGGAAGGTCATCAGGGTGGCCACGCAGGCCGTAAGCAGGAGAGGCTCCTGTGGTAGCCAGAGCTCTCCTGGAGGCAAGGCGTGCTGAAGGCCCTGCTGCCAGGCCCAGCCTGGCGCCTGTCCCCAGTGCAGGGCACGGAGTGCTTTGGTGCCTACCAGTCTCCGTGGCAGCACAGGTGTGGCACTCCCAGGAGTAGGTGCTGTTCCCCAAAGAGGAGCAGTGTCTGTGGGTGCCCTCGGCAGCGCAGGAGCTGCACAGCCTCAGTTGCCAGGGTCTGTAGGAGCAAAGGAGGTACTGGTTGTGAGGACAAAGTGCCAGAGCAAGGGATGGCCTGGCCTGGCAGAGCCCTTGTTCTTAGGTCTTCATCCCTGAGCTTGTGGGGAGATCTTAGGTCCTATTCAGAGCCCTGCATTGTTGCTTTGGCAGCTTACCCCTCTTCCTCTGTGTGCTCCCTGCCTCCTGGACAAAGGCACGTTTTGGCATCGCAGCGGCCATGCCTCTGACCCAAGGGTGTGACTGCTTGGACACTCTCCCATGATGGGGGTCTGCCAGAGAAGGAAGGGAAAGAGTTGAGCCCAGCTGACCCAGCATCAAGCAGATCCTGGCACTCCCTGCTCTGCTGCCTGTGCTGTTTCCAGCTCCTCAGTGGAGCTGAGGGCAAGAGGCATGGGACAGAAGGTGGCCAGGCCTGCCAGGGCAGTCCTTAGGCTGGCACTGCACTTGTGCTTGACACCTTGTGAGCTGGGAAGAGAAAACCCAACCTCTTGGAGAGTCGGATCCCCATGGTGAGCATTTCCATCATGAATGGCTCTTGGTTCAGGCAACATGGGCATCGGAAGCCGATGCCAGCATGCAGAGCCAGTCTCTGGATGCACTGCCGGTGGAAGCGGGCGTCTTGGCATGCAGGGCAGCCCATGGTTTTGTAGGAGATTCTGTTTTCCACGGTGTCCAGGCAGATGCTGCAGGTGTTGTCCTGGCTTGGACGAGCCTGCAGTGCCTGCTGTGGGCGGTGCTCCCAGCAGAAGGACCTGTGAGGAAGATGGAAGAGATGGGCGAGGGAAGGTGGGAAGCGCAGAGTCCTTCCGCAGTGATGGCGATGTGGGGGGTGGAGCTGTGAGAGACCCCAGCCTCTTTGTGGGCTCTTCCCCAGTCTATGGCAGGTTGCTGGCAGCTGTCCCAGTGGGCTTCTGCCTTGCATGGCCACTGCAGATGGAAAGGGCTTGGAGATGAAGCTGGGATCTCTGAGGCAAGGGCGGGCAGCCCTTACCTGTAGGCCCCGAAGTACTGGGTGACACATTCGCCGTCTGGGGCGCAGGGCAGGTGGAAGGTGCGGTCGCAGCCCGTCTCACAGCAGGTGATGCTGGCCCCCATCTTGTAGCAAACGAAGCAGCTCTGGAAAGAGCACCGCAGCCCCCTGAGTGTCAGGACTGGGGCTTTGTGGCTGCCCTGCGTCTCCGGGCAGGGAGCAGGATGTGGGCAGTGCTGGGTTAGAGCCCACAGAGCCACCTGCACACGCGGCTCTTTGCATGTGCCAGGGCTGGGGCTTCTTTGCTGGGGAGCAGGAGGAGCTGCCTGAAGCCTCTCCTGGTGCCAAGCTCCCTGCGCCTGCTAGGTCCTCACCTTCTTGGCTGCTTCTTTGATGACGTGTCTGGTGTCTCCAACGAGAAAGTCTTCCGTGTTGTCTTGTGGGAAAAGCCCACTGGCAAGAAGCTGCAGAGCAGAGAAGGCCGGGAGCTTGTTAGGTCAGGAAGGAAGGCCCCTCCTGGGCAGAAAGTTGGAGGGAGCCCCGAGAGAGCTTACCTGGCAGTAGTTGTGGACACAGAGTTTGAACTTCATTCTCTTGTACCCACAGATGTCGGTGTCTGCCTCGGTCCGGTGGCACAGCATGCACACTGGAGAGAAAGTGCCCCTGGCATGAGCATGTCTGTGGGGCTGGGCAAGTGTCCGTGCAGGATCAGCCCCAGAACCCTGCTGGGTCCGTGCTGTGCGGGCTGAAGGGCAGGGTAGGTCAGGCAGGGGTGCCCCAGCAAATGCCCAGAGCCTAGCCCTGTTGCAGAGCTCGTGCCTTGCCCTGGCATAGTTCTTGCCTGCTCACTGACTGCCCTGGTATACCTGTGCCAGCAATCGGGAGCTGTGGGGAGAGAGGCTTTTGCTATCACCTTGCTCCTTGGGTACTGTGTCGGGCTGTGCCGTGCTGGATCTGGAACAGGTTGATGGCGAGTGCCTGGAGCGTCTCTTGCGCAGAACTGCTGGCATTCCTCCGCCTGACAGTTGTGCACCAGTCCTGAGTAAAGAGAGAGATGCGCTGAGCTGCGTCAGAGGCACCAGAATGCTCTGACTTAGCCTTGTGCCTGAGCAGCCTTGGGCAAGCTCCTCCTTGGCGATGCTCTCCTCAACTCAGAGGGTTGTATTGATGTGCAGCCCCCTTGCTTGTGTTTTTAGGCCAGGGTGATGATGTCACTGGGGCCACTGTGACATGGCCAGCACCGATCTGTGGGCTCCTCCCATACCATCCTGAGTGATGATGCCCCAGTGGCGAGTGGTTTTGAGGGGATAGGATTAACTTCTCATGCGTCCAAGTTTTGCATTTGTGACCAAATCAGTGTGGGTGACACAGGGCTGTGTGAGCCATGGCTGAGCAGCGAATGCACAGTGCCGAGGCCTGTCCTGCTCCTGAGGCCCAGCGCCAGGGAAGCAGCTTGGGGGCAGCAGCTGCTGGCAGGGGAAATAGGTGGGACAGCTGATCCCCCAGATCCCAGAGAGACCCCACACGTGACACCGTGTCTGCTCAGCTGCACAACTGCAGCTTGCTGCTGATGCTGCTGCTCTCGGGCCGGCAATACATTGGGCAGCTGGTTGTGAGCCACTGCGGCCTTTTCATCACTTGTATGGTTCCAATTTGTTTATCTGATGAAAGTGTCTCAGCCCGCAAGTCTTTGTCCAACAGTGATATCCTAAGCGTGTTGCAGACCAGGATGTGTTCAATGTCCCATCAGCATTCCCAGCCGCAATGACATGAGACCTGCCCAAGGCTGGTGTCTGCCCCTGCCCTGCCAGGCACTGAGCCCCCACTCACAGCAGTGTGAGGCCACGCTCTGGGTGTGGGGAATTGCGCCTGGAAAGGTGAGAGATGGGAAAGGGTTTGGGGGTGGTGGTTGGCAGCAGCTGCAAATGGTGTGGTATGTTCCCAGGTGGCCAAGAAGGCCAATGTCAGCTGGCCTGTAGCAGCACGAGTGTGGGCAGCAGGAGCAGGGCAGTGCCCGTCCCACAGTCCCACAGTGCTGTGTGGAGTGCTCCGTGGGAGGTGCTGAACTGCATTGCAGCAGGTTTCTACAGAGGAGCATGGACATCCTGCAGCCTGCTGTCAAAACGCCACAGGATCGATGGTCTGCCAGCCATGAGTGCTGAGGCCAGCAGGCCCAGCACTGCCAGCCAGGGGCTGCCGCAGGGCATTTTCCAGTCAAGGGCAGCTGCTGCTGGTGCCTTCAACAGGTCTTGAAATGGTGCTAACCCGAGGAAGACGTACGGGCCTGGTCAAGGCGTGCTGGGCACGGCAGAGGCTGTGGGTGCAGGCGGGCTGAGGAATGTGCACAGCCCACGGGAGCCGAGTGCTGCCCTGCAGGGACACTGACAGCTGCTGCTGAGGGCCAGCAAGGCCTGAAGGGCACGGCCGTGGTGCTGAGTGGCCAGGAGGGCGAGCCTGCAGAGGGGAGGGTGCTGCCAACGCTGCGGAAGAAGATCCCAGTCCCTTTCACTCGCAGTGGCCTGAAGAAAGGCCGAGTAAAATGATTGGAAAAGACGTGTGGGTTCTCCTAGTGTAAAAAACCTTTATTTCTTTTATTTCTACTCTACTTTGATGGGTGAGGGGGATGGGGGCTACGGGCTGGGCGACAGCGTGTCCTGCTGTGCTATTCATGGCCGGCAGTAGGGCTTTTTGGCCCGGTGTTGTTGCCGCCAGACACATCTCATATGAATTGGCCCAGGCTGGGAGCGGTTGTCTGTTGTGGATCCGTGGAAGAGCCATGGAGGCCGGTATGGACGTCGTTGCCGTGCTGCTTGACTGTTGATGGCCAAAGTGCCTTCAGGCAGCCTCAACACTGCCTGTTAGGAAGTGCTGGGGCTGCTGTCATCGGCACTGTGGGCTGGGCCATCATCGATCCTGCGGCGTTTTGCAGGAGGGCTGTACGTTGTCCGTGATGGTATTTCTTCCTCAGGGTAGCGCCGCTTCAAGGCCTGCTGAGGGCGAAGGAAGCAGCTGCTGTTGAGGAGCAACACATCCTGGGAGGGCATTGATAATTCCTGGCTGGAAGTGCTGGGGCTGACAAGCTCTGGTTTGCCAGTGGAGCCTGCGAAGAGGGGCAGGAAGGTCATCAGGGTGGCCACGCAGGCCGTAAGCAGGAGAGGCTCCTGTGGTAACCAGAGCTCTCCTGGAGGCAAGGCGTGCTGAAGGCCCTGCTGCCAGGCCCAGCCTGGCGCCTGTCCCCAGTGTGGGGCACGGAGTGCTTTGGTGCCTACCAGTCTCCGTGGCAGCACAGGTGTGGCACTCCCAGGAGTAGGTGCTGTTCCCCAAAGAGGAGCAGTGTCTGTGGGTGCCCTCGGCAGCGCAGGAGCTGCACAGCCTCAGTTGCCAGGGTCTGTAGGAGCAAAGGAGGTACTGGTTGTGAGGACAAAGTGCCAGAGCAAGGGATGGCCTGGCCTGGCAGAGCCCTTGTTCTTAGGTCTTCATCCCTGAGCTTGTGGGGAGATCTTAGGTCCTATTCAGAGCCCGTCTCACAGCAGGTGATGCTGGCCCCCATCTTGTAGCAAACGAAGCAGCTCTGGAAAGAGCACCGCAGCCCCCTGAGTGTCAGGACTGGGGCTTTGTGGCTGCCCTGCGTCTCTGGGCAGGGAGCAGGATGTGGGCAGTGCTGGGTTAGAGCCCACAGAGCCACCTGCACACGCGGCTCTTTGCATGTGCCAGGGCTGGGGCTTCTTTGCTGGGGAGCAGGAGGAGCTGCCTGAAGCCTCTCCTGGTGCCAAGCTCCCTGCGCCTGCTAGGTCCTCACCTTCTTGGCTGCTTCTTTGATGACGTGCCTGGTGTCTCCAACGGGAAAGTCTTCCGTGTTGTCTTGTGGGAAAAGCCCACTGGCAAGAAGCTGCAGAGCAGAGAAGGCCGGGAGCTTGTTAGGTCAGGAAGGAAGGCCCCTCCTGGGCAGAAAGTTGGAGGGAGCCCCGAGAGAGCTTACCTGGCAGTAGTTGTGGACACAGAGTTTGAACTTCATTCTCTTGTACCCACAGATGTCGGTGTCTGCCTCGGTCCGCTGGCACAGCATGTACACTGGAGAGAAAGTGCCCCTGGCATGAGCATGTCTGTGGGGCTGGGCAAGTGTCCGTGCAGGATCAGCCCCAGAACCCTGCTGGGTCCGTGCTGTGCTGGCTGAAGGGCAGGGTAGGTCAGGCACGGGTGCCCCAGCAAATGCCCAGAGCCTAGCCCTGTTGCAGAGCTCGTGCCTTGCCCTGGCATAGTTCTTGCCTGCTCACTGACTGCCCTGGTATACCTGTGCCAGCGATCGGGAGCTGTGGGGAGAGAGGCTTGTGCTGTCAGTGGTGTCCTGCTGTGCTATTCATGGCCGGCAGTAGGGCTTTTTGGCCCGGCGTTGTTGCCGCCAGACACGTCTCATATGAATTGGCCCAGGCTGGGAGCGGTTGTCTGTTGTGGATCCGTGGAAGAGCCATGGAGGCCTGTATGGACGTCGTGGCCGTGCTTGACGGCCAAAGTGCCTTCAGGCAGCCTCAACACTGCCTGTTAGGAAGTGCTGGGGCTGCCGTCATCGGCACTGTAGGCTGGGCCATCATTGATCCTGCGGCGTTTTGCAGGAGGGCTGTACGTTTTCCGTGATGGTATTTCTTCCTCAGGGTAGCGCCGCTTCAAGGCCTGCCGAGGGCGAAGGAAGCAGCTGCTGTTGAGGAGCAACACACCCTGGGAGGGCATTGATAATTCCTGGCTGGAAGTGCTGGGGCTGCCGTCATCGGCACTGTGGGCTGGGCCATCATCGATCCTGCGGCGTTTTGCAGGAGGGCTGTACGTTTTCCGTGATGGTATTTCTTCCTCAGGGTAGCGCCGCTTCAAGGCCTGCCGAGGGCGGAGGAAGCAGCTGCTGTTGAGGAGCAACACATCCTGGGAGGGCATTGATAATTCCTGGCTGGAAGTGCTGGGGCTGTTGTCATTGGCACTGTAGGCTGGGCCATCATCGATCCTGCGGCGTTTTGCAGGAGGGCTGTACGTTTTCCGTGATGGTATTTCTTCCTCAGGGTAGCGCCGCTTCAAGGCCTGCCGAGGGCGGAGGAAGCAGCTGCTGTTGAGGAGCAACACATCCTGGGAGGGCATTGATAATTCCTGGCTGGAAGTGCTGGGGCTGACAAGCTCTGGTTTGCCAGTGGAGCCTGCGAAGAGGGGCAGGAAGGTCATCAGGGTGGCCACGCAGGCCGTAAGCAGGAGAGGCTCCTGTGGTAGCCAGAGCTCTCCTGGAGGCAAGGCGTGCTGAAGGCCCTGCTGCCAGGCCCAGCCTGGCGCCTGTCCCCAGTACAGGGCACGGAGTGCTTTGGTGCCTACCAGTCTCCGTGGCAGCACAGGTGTGGCACTCCCAGGAGTAGGTGCTGTTCCCCAAAGAGGAGCAGTGTCTGTGGGTGCCCTCGGCAGCGCAGGAGCTGCACAGCCTCAGTTGCCAGGGTCTGTAGGAGCAAAGGAGGTACTGGTTGTGAGGACAAAGTGCCAGAGCAAGGGATGGCCTGGCCTGGCAGAGCCCTTGTTCTTAGGTCTTCATCCCTGAGCTTGTGGGGAGATCTTAGGTCCTATTCAGAGCCCTGCATTGTTGCTTTGGCAGCTTACCCCTCTTCCTCTGTGTGCTCCCTGCCTCCTGGACAAAGGCACGTTTTGGCATCGCAGCGGCCATGCCTCTGACCCAAGGGTGTGACTGCTTGGACACTCTCCCATGATGGGGGTCTGCCAGAGAAGGAAGGGAAAGAGTTGAGCCCAGCTGACCCAGCATCAAGCAGATCCTGGCACTCCCTGCTCTGCTGCCTGTGCTGTTTCCAGCTCCTCAGTGGAGCTGAGGGCAAGAGGCATGGGACAGAAGGTGGCCAGGCCTGCCAGGGCAGTCCTTAGGCTGGCACTGCACTTGTGCTTGACACCTTGTGAGCTGGGAAGAGAAAACCCAACCTCTTGGAGAGTCGGATCCCCATGGTGAGCATTTCCATCATGAATGGCTCTTGGTTCAGGCAACACGGGCATCGGAAGCTGATGCCAGCATACAGAGCCAGTCTCTGGATGCACTGCCGGTGGAAGCGGGCGTCTTGGCATGCAGGGCAGCCCATGGTTTTGTAGGAGATTCTGTTTTCCACGGTGTCCAGGCAGATGCTGCAGGTGTTGTCCTGGCTTGGACGAGCCTGCAGTGCCTGCTGTGGGCGGTGCTCCCAGCAGAAGGACCTGTGAGGAAGATGGAAGAGATGGGCGAGGGAAGGTGGGAAGCGCAGAGTCTTTCCGCAGTGATGGCGATGTGGGGGGTGGAGCTGTGAGAGACCCCAGCCTCTTTGTGGGCTCTTCCCCAGTCTATGGCAGGTTGCTGGCAGCTGTCCCAGTGGGCTTCTGCCTTGCATGGCCACTGCAGATGGAAAGGGCTTGGAGATGAAGCTGGGATCTCTGAGGCAAGGGCGGGCAGCCCTTACCTGTAGGCCCCGAAGTACTGGGTGACACATTCGCCGTCTGGGGCGCAGGGCAGGTGGAAGGTGCGGTCGCAGCCCGTCTCACAGCAGGTGATGCTGGCCCCCATCTTGTAGCAAACGAAGCAGCTCTGGAAAGAGCACCGCAGCCCCCTGAGTGTCAGGACTGGGGCTTTGTGGCTGCCCTGCATCTCCGGGCAGGGAGCAGGATGTGGGCAGTGCTGGGTTAGAGCCCACAGAGCCACCTGCACACGCGGCTCTTTGCATGTGCCAGGGCTGGGGCTTCTTTGCTGGGGAGCAGGAGGAGCTGCCTGAAGCCTCTCCTGGTGCCAAGCTCCCTGCGCCTGCTAGGTCCTCACCTTCTTGGCTGCTTCTTTGATGACGTGTCTGGTGTCTCCAACGAGAAAGTCTTCCGTGTTGTCTTGTGGGAAAAGCCCACTGGCAAGAAGCTGCAGAGCAGAGAAGGCCAGGAGCTTGTTAGGTCAGGAAGGAAGGCCCCTCCTGGGCAGAAAGTTGGAGGGAGCCCCGAGAGAGCTTACCTGGCAGTAGTTGTGGACACAGAGTTTGAACTTCATTCTCTTGTACCCACAGATGTCGGTGTCTGCCTCGGTCCGGTGGCACAGCATGCACACTGGAGAGAAAGTGCCCCTGGCATGAGCATGTCTGTGGGGCTGGGCAAGTGTCCGTGCAGGATCAGCCCCAGAACCCTGCTGGGTCCGTGCTGTGCGGGCTGAAGGGCAGGGTAGGTCAGGCAGGGGTGCCCCAGCAAATGCCCAGAGCCTAGCCCTGTTGCAGAGCTCGTGCCTTGCCCTGGCATAGTTCTTGCCTGCTCACTGACTGCCCTGGTATACCTGTGCCAGCAATCGGGAGCTGTGGGGAGAGAGGCTTTTGCTATCACCTTGCTCCTTGGGTACTGTGTCGGGCTGTGCCGTGCTGGATCTGGAACAGGTTGATGGCGAGTGCCTGGAGCGTCTCTTGCGCAGAACTGCTGGCATTCCTCCGCCTGACAGTTGTGCACCAGTCCTGAGTAAAGAGAGAGATGCGCTGAGCTGCGTCAGAGGCACCAGAATGCTCTGACTTAGCCTTGTGCCTGAGCAGCCTTGGGCAAGCTCCTCCTTGGCGATGCTCTCCTCAACTCAGAGGGTTGTATTGATGTGCAGCCCCCTTGCTTGTGTTTTTAGGCCAGGGTGATGATGTCACTGGGGCCACTGTGACATGGCCAGCACCGATCTGTGGGCTCCTCCCATACCATCCTGAGTGATGATGCCCCAGTGGCGAGTGGTTTTGAGGGGATAGGATTAACTTCTCATGCGTCCAAGTTTTGCATTTGTGACCAAATCAGTGTGGGTGACACAGGGCTGTGTGAGCCATGGCTGAGCAGCGAATGCACAGTGCCGAGGCCTGTCCTGCTCCTGAGGCCCAGCGCCAGGGAAGCAGCTTGGGGGCAGCAGCTGCTGGCAGGGGAAATAGGTGGGACAGCTGATCCCCCAGATCCCAGAGAGACCCCACACGTGACACCGTGTCTGCTCAGCTGCACAACTGCAGCTTGCTGCTGATGCTGCTGCTCTCGGGCCGGCAATACATTGGGCAGCTGGTTGTGAGCCACTGCGGCCTTTTCATCACTTGTATGGTTCCAATTTGTTTATCTGATGAAAGTGTCTCAGCCCGCAAGTCTTTGTCCAACAGTGATATCCTAAGCGTGTTGCAGACCAGGATGTGTTCAATGTCCCATCAGCATTCCCAGCCCCAATGACATGAGACCTGCCTAAGGCTGGTGTCTGCCCCTGCCCTGCCAGGCACTGAGCCCCCACTCACAGCAGCGTGAGGCCACGCTCTGGGTGTGGGGAATTGCGCCTGGAAAGGTGAGAGATGGGAAAGGGTTTGGGGGTGGTGGTTGGCAGCAGCTGCAAATGGTGTGGTATGTTCCCAGGTGGCCAAGAAGGCCAATGTCAGCTGGCCTGTAGCAGCACGAGTGTGGGCAGCAGGAGCAGGGCAGTGCCCGTCCCACAGTCCCACAGTGCTGTGTGGAGTGCTCCGTGGGAGGTGCTGGACTGCATTGCAGCAGGTTTCTACAGAGGAGCATGGACATCCTGCAGCCTGCTGTCAAAACGCCACAGGATCGATGGTCTGCCAGCCATGAGTGCTGAGGCCAGCAGGCCCAGCACTGCCAGCCAGGGGCTGCCGCAGGGCATTTTCCAGTCAAGGGCAGCTGCTGCTGGTGCCTTCAACAGGTCTTGAAATGGTGCTAACCCGAGGAAGACGTACGGGCCTGGTCAAGGCGTGCTGGGCACGGCAGAGGCTGTGGGTGCAGGCGGGCTGAGGAATGTGCACAGCCCACGGGAGCCGAGTGCTGCCCTGCAGGGACACTGACAGCTGCTGCTGAGGGCCAGCAAGGCCTGAAGGGCACGGCCGTGGTGCTGAGTGGCCAGGAGGGCGAGCCTGCAGAGGGGAGGGTGCTGCCAACGCTGCGGAAGAAGATCCCAGTCCCTTTCACTCGCAGTGGCCTGAAGAAAGGCCGAGTAAAATGACTGGAAAAGACGTGTGGGTTCTCCTAGTGTAAAAAACCTTTATTTCTTTTATTTCTACTCTACTTTGATGGGTGAGGGGGATGGGGGCTACGGGCTGGGCGACAGCGTGTCCTGCTGTGCTATTCATGGCCGGCAGTAGGGCTTTTTGGCCCGGCGTTGTTGCCGCCAGACACATCTCATATGAATTGGCCCAGGCTGGGAGCGGTTGTCTGTTGTGGATCCGTGGAAGAGCCATGGAGGCCTGTATGGACGTCGTGGCCGTGCTGCTTGACTGTTGATGGCCAAAGTGCCTTCAGGCAGCCTCAACACTGCCTGTTAGGAAGTGCTGGGGCTGCTGTCATCGGCACTGTGGGCTGGGCCATCATCGATCCTGCGGCGTTTTGCAGGAGGGCTGTACGTTGTCCGTGATGGTATTTCTTCCTCAGGGTAGCGCCGCTTCAAGGCCTGCCGAGGGCGAAGGAAGCAGCTGCTGTTGAGGAGCAACACATCCTGGGAGGGCATTGATAATTCCTGGCTGGAAGTGCTGGGGCTGACAAGCTCTGGTTTGCCAGTGGAGCCTGCGAAGAGGGGCAGGAAGGTCATCAGGGTGGCCACGCAGGCCGTAAGCAGGAGAGGCTCCTGTGGTAACCAGAGCTCTCCTGGAGGCAAGGCGTGCTGAAGGCCCTGCTGCCAGGCCCAGCCTGGCGCCTGTCCCCAGTGTGGGGCACGGAGTGCTTTGGTGCCTACCAGTCTCCGTGGCAGCACAGGTGTGGCACTCCCAGGAGTAGGTGCTGTTCCCCAAAGAGGAGCAGTGTCTGTGGGTGCCCTCGGCAGCGCAGGAGCTGCACAGCCTCAGTTGCCAGGGTCTGTAGGAGCAAAGGAGGTACTGGTTGTGAGGACAAAGTGCCAGAGCAAGGGATGGCCTGGCCTGGCAGAGCCCTTGTTCTTAGGTCTTCATCCCTGAGCTTGTGGGGAGATCTTAGGTCCTATTCAGAGCCCGTCTCACAGCAGGTGATGCTGGCCCCCATCTTGTAGCAAACGAAGCAGCTCTGGAAAGAGCACCGCAGCCCCCTGAGTGTCAGGACTGGGGCTTTGTGGCTGCCCTGCGTCTCTGGGCAGGGAGCAGGATGTGGGCAGTGCTGGGTTAGAGCCCACAGAGCCACCTGCACACGCGGCTCTTTGCATGTGCCAGGGCTGGGGCTTCTTTGCTGGGGAGCAGGAGGAGCTGCCTGAAGCCTCTCCTGGTGCCAAGCTCCCTGCGCCTGCTAGGTCCTCACCTTCTTGGCTGCTTCTTTGATGACGTGTCTGGTGTCTCCAACGGGAAAGTCTTCCGTGTTGTCTTGTGGGAAAAGCCCACTGGCAAGAAGCTGCAGAGCAGAGAAGGCCGGGAGCTTGTTAGGTCAGGAAGGAAGGCCCCTCCTGGGTAGAAAGTTGGAGGGAGCCCCGAGAGAGCTTACCTGGCAGTAGTTGTGGACACAGAGTTTGAACTTCATTCTCTTGTACCCACAGATGTCGGTGTCTGCCTCGGTCCGGTGGCACAGCATGTACACTGGAGAGAAAGTGCCCCTGGCATGAGCATGTCTGTGGGGCTGGGCAAGTGTCCGTGCAGGATCAGCCCCAGAACCCTGCTGGGTCCGTGCTGTGCGGGCTGAAGGGCAGGGTAGGTCAGGCAGGGGTGCCCCAGCAAATGCCCAGAGCCTAGCCCTGTTGCAGAGCTCGTGCCTTGCCCTGGCATAGTTCTTGCCTGCTCACTGACTGCCCTGGTATACCTGTGCCAGCGATCGGGAGCTGTGGGGAGAGAGGCTTGTGCTGTCAGTGGTGTCCTGCTGTGCTATTCATGGCCGGCAGTAGGGCTTTTTGGCCCGGCGTTGTTGCCGCCAGACACGTCTCATATGAATTGGCCCAGGCTGGGAGCGGTTGTCTGTTGTGGATCCGTGGAAGAGCCATGGAGGCCTGTATGGACGTCGTGGCCGTGCTGCTTGACTGTTGATGGCCAAAGTGCCTTCAGGCAGCCTCAACACTGCCTGTTAGGAAGTGCTGGGGCTGCTGTCATCGGCACTGTAGGCTGGGCCATCATTGATCCTGCGGCGTTTTGCAGGAGGGCTGTACGTTTTCCGTGATGGTATTTCTTCCTCAGGGTAGTGCCGCTTCAAGGCCTGCCGAGGGCGAAGGAAGCAGCTGCTGTTGAGGAGCAACACACCCTGGGAAGGCATTGATAATTCCTGGCTGGAAGTGCTGGGGCTGCCGTCATCGGCACTGTGGGCTGGGCCATCATTGATCCTGCGGCGTTTTGCAGGAGGGCTGTACGTTTTCCGTGATGGTATTTCTTCCTCAGGGTAGCGCCGCTTCAAGGCCTGCCGAGGGCGGAGGAAGCAGCTGCTGTTGAGGAGCAACACATCCTGGGAGGGCATTGATAATTCCTGGCTGGAAGTGCTGGGGCTGTTGTCATTGGCACTGTAGGCTGGGCCATCATCGATCCTGCGGCGTTTTGCAGGAGGGCTGTACGTTGTCCGTGATGGTATTTCTTCCTCAGGGTAGCGCCGCTTCAAGGCCTGCCGAGGGCGAAGGAAGCAGCTGCTGTTGAGGAGCAACACACCCTGGGAAGGCATTGATAATTCCTGGCTGGAAGTGCTGGGGCTGACAAGCTCTGGTTTGCCAGTGGAGCCTGCGAAGAGGGGCAGGAAGGTCATCAGGGTGGCCACGCAGGCCGTAAGCAGGAGAGGCTCCTGTGGTAACCAGAGCTCTCCTGGAGGCAAGGCGTGCTGAAGGCCCTGCTGCCAGGCCCAGCCTGGCGCCTGTCCCCAGTGCGGGGCACGGAGTGCTTTGGTGCCTACCAGTCTCCGTGGCAGCACAGGTGTGGCACTCCCAGGAGTAGGTGCTGTTCCCCAAAGAGGAGCAGTGTCTGTGGGTGCCCTCGGCAGCGCAGGAGCTGCACAGCCTCAGTTGCCAGGGTCTGTAGGAGCAAAGGAGGTACTGGTTGTGAGAACAAAGTGCCAGAGCAAGGGATGGCCTGGCCTGGCAGAGCCCTTGTTCTTAGGTCTTCATCCCTGAGCTTGTGGGGAGATCTTAGGTCCTATTCAGAGCCCTGCATTGTTGCTTTGGCAGCTTACCCCTCTTCCTCTGTGTGCTCCCTGCCTCCTGGACAAAGGCACGTTTTGGCATCGCAGCGGCCATGCCTCTGACCCAAGGGTGTGACTGCTTGGACACTCTCCCATGATGGGGGTCTGCCAGAGAAGGAAGGGAAAGAGTTGAGCCCAGCTGACCCAGCATCAAGCAGATCCTGGCACTCCCTGCTCTGCTGCCTGTGCTGTTTCCAGCTCCTCAGTGGAGCTGAGGGCAAGAGGCATGGGACAGAAGGTGGCCAGGCCTGCCAGGGCAGTCCTTAGGCTGGCACTGCACTTGTGCTTGACACCTTGTGAGCTGGGAAGAGAAAACCCAACCTCTTGGAGAGTCGGATCCCCATGGTGAGCATTTCCATCATGAATGGCTCTTGGTTCAGGCAACACGGGCATCGGAAGCCGATGCCAGCATGCAGAGCCAGTCTCTGGATGCACTGCCGGTGGAAGCGGGCGTCTTGGCATGCAGGGCAGCCCATGGTTTTGTAGGAGATTCTGTTTTCCACGGTGTCCAGGCAGATGCTGCAGGTGTTGTCCTGGCTTGGACGAGCCTGCAGTGCCTGCTGTGGGCGGTGCTCCCAGCAGAAGGACCTGTGAGGAAGATGGAAGAGATGGGCGAGGGAAGGTGGGAAGCGCAGAGTCTTTCCGCAGTGATGGCGATGTGGGGGGTGGAGCTGTGAGAGACCCCAGCCTCTTTGTGGGCTCTTCCCCAGTCTATGGCAGGTTGCTGGCAGCTGTCCCAGTGGGCTTCTGCCTTGCATGGCCACTGCAGATGGAAAGGGCTTGGAGATGAAGCTGGGATCTCTGAGGCAAGGGCGGGCAGCCCTTACCTGTAGGCCCCGAAGTACTGGGTGACACATTCGCCGTCTGGGGCGCAGGGCAGGTGGAAGGTGCGGTCGCAGCCCGTCTCACAGCAGGTGATGCTGGCCCCCATCTTGTAGCAAACGAAGCAGCTCTGGAAAGAGCACCGCAGCCCCCTGAGTGTCAGGACTGGGGCTTTGTGGCTGCCCTGCGTCTCCGGGCAGGGAGCAGGATGTGGGCAGTGCTGGGTTAGAGCCCACAGAGCCACCTGCACACGAGGCTCTTGCATGTGCCAGGGCTGGGGCTTCTTTGCTGGGGAGCAGGAGGAGCTGCCTGAAGCCTCTCCTGGTGCCAAGCTCCCTGCGCCTGCTAGGTCCTCACCTTCTTGGCTGCTTCTTTGATGACGTGCCTGGTGTCTCCAACGAGAAAGTCTTCCGTGTTGTCTTGTGGGAAAAGCCCACTGGCAAGAAGCTGCAGAGCAGAGAAGGCCGGGAGCTTGTTAGGTCAGGAAGGAAGGCCCCTCCTGGGCAGAAAGTTGGAGGGAGCCCCGAGAGAGCTTACCTGGCAGTAGTTGTGGACACAGAGTTTGAACTTCATTCTCTTGTACCCACAGATGTCGGTGTCTGCCTCGGTCCGGTGGCACAGCATGCACACTGGAGAGAAAGTGCCCCTGGCATGAGCATGTCTGTGGGGCTGGGCAAGTGTCCGTGCAGGATCAGCCCCAGAACCCTGCTGGGTCCGTGCTGTGCGGGCTGAAGGGCAGGGTAGGTCAGGCAGGGGTGCCCCAGCAAATGCCCAGAGCCTAGCCCTGTTGCAGAGCTCGTGCCTTGCCCTGGCATAGTTCTTGCCTGCTCACTGACTGCCCTGGTATACCTGTGCCAGCAATCGGGAGCTGTGGGGAGAGAGGCTTTTGCTATCACCTTGCTCCTCGGGTACTGTGTCGGGCTGTGCCGTGCTGGATCTGGAACAGGTTGATGGCGAGTGCCTGGAGCGTCTCTTGCGCAGAACTGCTGGCATTCCTCCGCCTGACAGTTGTGCACCAGTCCTGAGTAAAGAGAGAGATGCGCTGAGCTGCGTCAGAGGCACCAGAATGCTCTGACTTAGCCTTGTGCCTGAGCAGCCTTGGCCAAGCTCCTCCTCGGCGATGCTCTCCTCAACTCAGAGGGTTGTATTGATGTGCAGCCCCCTTGCTTGTGTTTTTAGGCCAGGGTGATGATGTCACTGGGGCCACTGTGACATGGCCAGCACCGATCTGTGGGCTCCTCCCATACCATCCTGAGTGATGATGCCCCAGTGGCGAGTGGTTTTGAGGGGATAGGATTAACTTCTCATGCGTCCAAGTTTTGCATTTGTGACCAAATCAGTGTGGGTGACACAGGGCTGTGTGAGCCATGGCTGAGCAGCGAATGCACAGTGCCGAGGCCTGTCCTGCTCCTGAGGCCCAGCGCCAGGGAAGCAGCTTGGGGGCAGCAGCTGCTGGCAGGGGAAATAGGTGGGACAGCTGATCCCCCAGATCCCAGAGAGACCCCACACGTGACACCGTGTCTGCTCAGCTGCACAACTGCAGCTTGCTGCTGATGCTGCTGCTCTCGGGCCGGCAATACATTGGGCAGCTGGTTGTGAGCCACTGCGGCCTTTTCATCACTTGTATGGTTCCAATTTGTTTATCTGATGAAAGTGTCTCAGCCCGCAAGTCTTTGTCCAACAGTGATATCCTAAGCGTGTTGCAGACCAGGATGTGTTCAATGTCCCATCAGCATTCCCAGCCCCAATGACATGAGACCTGCCTAAGGCTGGTGTCTGCCCCTGCCCTGCCAGGCACTGAGCCCCCACTCACAGCAGCGTGAGGCCACGCTCTGGGTGTGGGGAATTGCGCCTGGAAAGGTGAGAGATGGGAAAGGGTTTGGGGGTGGTGGTTGGCAGCAGCTGCAAATGGTGTGGTATGTTCCCAGGTGGCCAAGAAGGCCAATGTCAGCTGGCCTGTAGCAGCACGAGTGTGGGCAGCAGGAGCAGGGCAGTGCCCGTCCCACAGTCCCACAGTGCTGTGTGGAGTGCTCCGTGGGAGGTGCTGGACTGCATTGCAGCAGGTTTCTACAGAGGAGCATGGACATCCTGCAGCCTGCTGTCAAAACGCCACAGGATCGATGGTCTGCCAGCCATGAGTGCTGAGGCCAGCAGGCCCAGCACTGCCAGCCAGGGGCTGCCGCAGGGCATTTTCCAGTCAAGGGCAGCTGCTGCTGGTGCCTTCAACAGGTCTTGAAATGGTGCTAACCCGAGGAAGACGTACGGGCCTGGTCAAGGCGTGCTGGGCACGGCAGAGGCTGTGGGTGCAGGCGGGCTGAGGAATGTGCACAGCCCACGGGAGCCGAGTGCTGCCCTGCAGGGACACTGACAGCTGCTGCTGAGGGCCAGCAAGGCCTGAAGGGCACGGCCGTGGTGCTGAGTGGCCAGGAGGGCGAGCCTGCAGAGGGGAGGGTGCTGCCAACGCTGCGGAAGAAGATCCCAGTCCCTTTCACTCGCAGTGGCCTGAAGAAAGGCCGAGTAAAATGACTGGAAAAGACGTGTGGGTTCTCCTAGTGTAAAAAACCTTTATTTCTTTTATTTCTACTCTACTTTGATGGGTGAGGGGGATGGGGGCTACGGGCTGGGCGACAGCGTGTCCTGCTGTGCTATTCATGGCCGGCAGTAGGGCTTTTTGGCCCGGTGTTGTTGCCGCCAGACACATCTCATATGAATTGGCCCAGGCTGGGAGCGGTTGTCTGTTGTGGATCCGTGGAAGAGCCATGGAGGCCTGTATGGACGTCGTGGCCGTGCTGCTTGACTGTTGATGGCCAAAGTGCCTTCAGGCAGCCTCAACACTGCCTGTTAGGAAGTGCTGGGGCTGCTGTCATCGGCACTGTGGGCTGGGCCATCATCGATCCTGCGGCGTTTTGCAGGAGGGCTGTACGTTGTCCGTGATGGTATTTCTTCCTCAGGGTAGCGCCGCTTCAAGGCCTGCCGAGGGCGAAGGAAGCAGCTGCTGTTGAGGAGCAACACATCCTGGGAGGGCATTGATAATTCCTGGCTGGAAGTGCTGGGGCTGACAAGCTCTGGTTTGCCAGTGGAGCCTGCGAAGAGGGGCAGGAAGGTCATCAGGGTGGCCACGCAGGCCGTAAGCAGGAGAGGCTCCTGTGGTAACCAGAGCTCTCCTGGAGGCAAGGCGTGCTGAAGGCCCTGCTGCCAGGCCCAGCCTGGCGCCTGTCCCCAGTGTGGGGCACGGAGTGCTTTGGTGCCTACCAGTCTCCGTGGCAGCACAGGTGTGGCACTCCCAGGAGTAGGTGCTGTTCCCCAAAGAGGAGCAGTGTCTGTGGGTGCCCTCGGCAGCGCAGGAGCTGCACAGCCTCAGTTGCCAGGGTCTGTAGGAGCAAAGGAGGTACTGGTTGTGAGGACAAAGTGCCAGAGCAAGGGATGGCCTGGCCTGGCAGAGCCCTTGTTCTTAGGTCTTCATCCCTGAGCTTGTGGGGAGATCTTAGGTCCTATTCAGAGCCCGTCTCACAGCAGGTGATGCTGGCCCCCATCTTGTAGCAAACGAAGCAGCTCTGGAAAGAGCACCGCAGCCCCCTGAGTGTCAGGACTGGGGCTTTGTGGCTGCCCTGCGTCTCTGGGCAGGGAGCAGGATGTGGGCAGTGCTGGGTTAGAGCCCACAGAGCCACCTGCACACGCGGCTCTTTGCATGTGCCAGGGCTGGGGCTTCTTTGCTGGGGAGCAGGAGGAGCTGCCTGAAGCCTCTCCTGGTGCCAAGCTCCCTGCGCCTGCTAGGTCCTCACCTTCTTGGCTGCTTCTTTGATGACGTGTCTGGTGTCTCCAACGGGAAAGTCTTCCGTGTTGTCTTGTGGGAAAAGCCCACTGGCAAGAAGCTGCAGAGCAGAGAAGGCCGGGAGCTTGTTAGGTCAGGAAGGAAGGCCCCTCCTGGGTAGAAAGTTGGAGGGAGCCCCGAGAGAGCTTACCTGGCAGTAGTTGTGGACACAGAGTTTGAACTTCATTCTCTTGTACCCACAGATGTCGGTGTCTGCCTCGGTCCGGTGGCACAGCATGTACACTGGAGAGAAAGTGCCCCTGGCATGAGCATGTCTGTGGGGCTGGGCAAGTGTCCGTGCAGGATCAGCCCCAGAACCCTGCTGGGTCCGTGCTGTGCGGGCTGAAGGGCAGGGTAGGTCAGGCAGGGGTGCCCCAGCAAATGCCCAGAGCCTAGCCCTGTTGCAGAGCTCGTGCCTTGCCCTGGCATAGTTCTTGCCTGCTCACTGACTGCCCTGGTATACCTGTGCCAGCGATCGGGAGCTGTGGGGAGAGAGGCTTGTGCTGTCAGTGGTGTCCTGCTGTGCTATTCATGGCCGGCAGTAGGGCTTTTTGGCCCGGCGTTGTTGCCGCCAGACACGTCTCATATGAATTGGCCCAGGCTGGGAGCGGTTGTCTGTTGTGGATCCGTGGAAGAGCCATGGAGGCCTGTATGGACGTCGTGGCCGTGCTGCTTGACTGTTGATGGCCAAAGTGCCTTCAGGCAGCCTCAACACTGCCTGTTAGGAAGTGCTGGGGCTGCTGTCATCGGCACTGTAGGCTGGGCCATCATTGATCCTGCGGCGTTTTGCAGGAGGGCTGTACGTTTTCCGTGATGGTATTTCTTCCTCAGGGTAGTGCCGCTTCAAGGCCTGCCGAGGGCGAAGGAAGCAGCTGCTGTTGAGGAGCAACACACCCTGGGAAGGCATTGATAATTCCTGGCTGGAAGTGCTGGGGCTGCCGTCATCGGCACTGTGGGCTGGGCCATCATTGATCCTGCGGCGTTTTGCAGGAGGGCTGTACGTTTTCCGTGATGGTATTTCTTCCTCAGGGTAGCGCCGCTTCAAGGCCTGCCGAGGGCGGAGGAAGCAGCTGCTGTTGAGGAGCAACACATCCTGGGAGGGCATTGATAATTCCTGGCTGGAAGTGCTGGGGCTGTTGTCATTGGCACTGTAGGCTGGGCCATCATCGATCCTGCGGCGTTTTGCAGGAGGGCTGTACGTTGTCCGTGATGGTATTTCTTCCTCAGGGTAGCGCCGCTTCAAGGCCTGCCGAGGGTGAAGGAAGCAGCTGCTGTTGAGGAGCAACACACCCTGGGAAGGCATTGATAATTCCTGGCTGGAAGTGCTGGGGCTGACAAGCTCTGGTTTGCCAGTGGAGCCTGCGAAGAGGGGCAGGAAGGTCATCAGGGTGGCCACGCAGGCCGTAAGCAGGAGAGGCTCCTGTGGTAGCCAGAGCTCTCCTGGAGGCAAGGCGTGCTGAAGGCCCTGCTGCCAGGCCCAGCCTGGCGCCTGTCCCCAGTGCAGGGCACGGAGTGCTTTGGTGCCTACCAGTCTCCGTGGCAGCACAGGTGTGGCACTCCCAGGAGTAGGTGCTGTTCCCCAAAGAGGAGCAGTGTCTGTGGGTGCCCTCGGCAGCGCAGGAGCTGCACAGCCTCAGTTGCCAGGGTCTGTAGGAGCAAAGGAGGTACTGGTTGTGAGGACAAAGTGCCAGAGCAAGGGATGGCCTGGCCTGGCAGAGCCCTTGTTCTTAGGTCTTCATCCCTGAGCTTGTGGGGAGATCTTAGGTCCTATTCAGAGCCCTGCATTGTTGCTTTGGCAGCTTACCCCTCTTCCTCTGTGTGCTCCCTGCCTCCTGGACAAAGGCACGTTTTGGCATCGCAGCGGCCATGCCTCTGACCCAAGGGTGTGACTGCTTGGACACTCTCCCATGATGGGGGTCTGCCAGAGAAGGAAGGGAAAGAGTTGAGCCCAGCTGACCCAGCATCAAGCAGATCCTGGCACTCCCTGCTCTGCTGCCTGTGCTGTTTCCAGCTCCTCAGTGGAGCTGAGGGCAAGAGGCATGGGACAGAAGGTGGCCAGGCCTGCCAGGGCAGTCCTTAGGCTGGCACTGCACTTGTGCTTGACACCTTGTGAGCTGGGAAGAGAAAACCCAACCTCTTGGAGAGTCGGATCCCCATGGTGAGCATTTCCATCATGAATGGCTCTTGGTTCAGGCAACACGGGCATCGGAAGCCGATGCCAGCATGCAGAGCCAGTCTCTGGATGCACTGCCGGTGGAAGCGGGCGTCTTGGCATGCAGGGCAGCCCATGGTTTTGTAGGAGATTCTGTTTTCCACGGTGTCCAGGCAGATGCTGCAGGTGTTGTCCTGGCTTGGACGAGCCTGCAGTGCCTGCTGTGGGCGGTGCTCCCAGCAGAAGGACCTGTGAGGAAGATGGAAGAGATGGGCGAGGGAAGGTGGGAAGCGCAGAGTCCTTCCGCAGTGATGGCGATGTGGGGGGTGGAGCTGTGAGAGACCCCAGCCTCTTTGTGGGCTCTTCCCCAGTCTATGGCAGGTTGCTGGCAGCTGTCCCAGTGGGCTTCTGCCTTGCATGGCCACTGCAGATGGAAAGGGCTTGGAGATGAAGCTGGGATCTCTGAGGCAAGGGCGGGCAGCCCTTACCTGTAGGCCCCGAAGTACTGGGTGACACATTCGCCGTCTGGGGCGCAGGGCAGGTGGAAGGTGCGGTCGCAGCCCGTCTCACAGCAGGTGATGCTGGCCCCCATCTTGTAGCAAACGAAGCAGCTCTGGAAAGAGCACCGCAGCCCCCTGAGTGTCAGGACTGGGGCTTTGTGGCTGCCCTGCGTCTCCGGGCAGGGAGCAGGATGTGGGCAGTGCTGGGTTAGAGCCCACAGAGCCACCTGCACACGCGGCTCTTTGCATGTGCCAGGGCTGGGGCTTCTTTGCTGGGGAGCAGGAGGAGCTGCCTGAAGCCTCTCCTGGTGCCAAGCTCCCTGCGCCTGCTAGGTCCTCACCTTCTTGGCTGCTTCTTTGATGACGTGCCTGGTGTCTCCAACGAGAAAGTCTTCCGTGTTGTCTTGTGGGAAAAGCCCACTGGCAAGAAGCTGCAGAGCAGAGAAGGCCGGGAGCTTGTTAGGTCAGGAAGGAAGGCCCCTCCTGGGTAGAAAGTTGGAGGGAGCCCCGAGAGAGCTTACCTGGCAGTAGTTGTGGACACAGAGTTTGAACTTCATTCTCTTGTACCCACAGATGTCGGTGTCTGCCTCGGTCCGGTGGCACAGCATGCACACTGGAGAGAAAGTGCCCCTGGCATGAGCATGTCTGTGGGGCTGGGCAAGTGTCCGTGCAGGATCAGCCCCAGAACCCTGCTGGGTCCGTGCTGTGCGGGCTGAAGGGCAGGGTAGGTCAGGCAGGGGTGCCCCAGCAAATGCCCAGAGCCTAGCCCTGTTGCAGAGCTCGTGCCTTGCCCTGGCATAGTTCTTGCCTGCTCACTGACTGCCCTGGTATACCTGTGCCAGCAATCGGGAGCTGTGGGGAGAGAGGCTTTTGCTATCACCTTGCTCCTCGGGTACTGTGTCGGGCTGTGCCGTGCTGGATCTGGAACAGGTTGATGGCGAGTGCCTGGAGCGTCTCTTGCGCAGAACTGCTGGCATTCCTCCGCCTGACAGTTGTGCACCAGTCCTGAGTAAAGAGAGAGATGCGCTGAGCTGCGTCAGAGGCACCAGAATGCTCTGACTTAGCCTTGTGCCTGAGCAGCCTTGGCCAAGCTCCTCCTCGGCGATGCTCTCCTCAACTCAGAGGGTTGTATTGATGTGCAGCCCCCTTGCTTGTGTTTTTAGGCCAGGGTGATGATGTCACTGGGGCCACTGTGACATGGCCAGCACCGATCTGTGGGCTCCTCCCATACCATCCTGAGTGATGATGCCCCAGTGGCGAGTGGTTTTGAGGGGATAGGATTAACTTCTCATGCGTCCAAGTTTTGCATTTGTGACCAAATCAGTGTGGGTGACACAGGGCTGTGTGAGCCATGGCTGAGCAGCGAATGCACAGTGCCGAGGCCTGTCCTGCTCCTGAGGCCCAGCGCCAGGGAAGCAGCTTGGGGGCAGCAGCTGCTGGCAGGGGAAATAGGTGGGACAGCTGATCCCCCAGATCCCAGAGAGACCCCACACGTGACACCGTGTCTGCTCAGCTGCACAACTGCAGCTTGCTGCTGATGCTGCTGCTCTCGGGCCGGCAATACATTGGGCAGCTGGTTGTGAGCCACTGCGGCCTTTTCATCACTTGTATGGTTCCAATTTGTTTATCTGATGAAAGTGTCTCAGCCCGCAAGTCTTTGTCCAACAGTGATATCCTAAGCGTGTTGCAGACCAGGATGTGTTCAATGTCCCATCAGCATTCCCAGCCCCAATGACATGAGACCTGCCTAAGGCTGGTGTCTGCCCCTGCCCTGCCAGGCACTGAGCCCCCACTCACAGCAGCGTGAGGCCACGCTCTGGGTGTGGGGAATTGCGCCTGGAAAGGTGAGAGATGGGAAGGGTTTGGGGGTGGTGGTTGGCAGCAGCTGCAAATGGTGTGGTATGTTCCCAGGTGGCCAAGAAGGCCAATGTCAGCTGGCCTGTAGCAGCACGAGTGTGGGCAGCAGGAGCAGGGCAGTGCCCGTCCCACAGTCCCACAGTGCTGTGTGGAGTGCTCCGTGGGAGGTGCTGAACTGCATTGCAGCAGGTTTCTACAGAGGAGCATGGACATCCTGCAGCCTGCTGTCAAAACGCCACAGGATCGATGGTCTGCCAGCCATGAGTGCTGAGGCCAGCAGGCCCAGCACTGCCAGCCAGGGGCTGCCGCAGGGCATTTTCCAGTCAAGGGCAGCTGCTGCTGGTGCCTTCAACAGGTCTTGAAATGGTGCTAACCCGAGGAAGACGTACGGGCCTGGTCAAGGCGTGCTGGGCACGGCAGAGGCTGTGGGTGCAGGCGGGCTGAGGAATGTGCACAGCCCACGGGAGCCGAGTGCTGCCCTGCAGGGACACTGACAGCTGCTGCTGAGGGCCAGCAAGGCCTGAAGGGCACGGCCGTGGTGCTGAGTGGCCAGGAGGGCGAGCCTGCAGAGGGGAGGGTGCTGCCAACGCTGCGGAAGAAGATCCCAGTCCCTTTCACTCGCAGTGGCCTGAAGAAAGGCCGAGTAAAATGATTGGAAAAGACGTGTGGGTTCTCCTAGTGTAAAAAACCTTTATTTCTTTTATTTCTACTCTACTTTGATGGGTGAGGGGGATGGGGGCTACGGGCTGGGCGACAGCGTGTCCTGCTGTGCTATTCATGGCCGGCAGTAGGGCTTTTTGGCCCGGTGTTGTTGCCGCCAGACACATCTCATATGAATTGGCCCAGGCTGGGAGCGGTTGTCTGTTGTGGATCCGTGGAAGAGCCATGGAGGCCGGTATGGACGTCGTTGCCGTGCTGCTTGACTGTTGATGGCCAAAGTGCCTTCAGGCAGCCTCAACACTGCCTGTTAGGAAGTGCTGGGGCTGCTGTCATCGGCACTGTGGGCTGGGCCATCATCGATCCTGCGGCGTTTTGCAGGAGGGCTGTACGTTGTCCGTGATGGTATTTCTTCCTCAGGGTAGCGCCGCTTCAAGGCCTGCCGAGGGCGAAGGAAGCAGCTGCTGTTGAGGAGCAACACATCCTGGGAGGGCATTGATAATTCCTGGCTGGAAGTGCTGGGGCTGACAAGCTCTGGTTTGCCAGTGGAGCCTGCGAAGAGGGGCAGGAAGGTCATCAGGGTGGCCACGCAGGCCGTAAGCAGGAGAGGCTCCTGTGGTAACCAGAGCTCTCCTGGAGGCAAGGCGTGCTGAAGGCCCTGCTGCCAGGCCCAGCCTGGCGCCTGTCCCCAGTGTGGGGCACGGAGTGCTTTGGTGCCTACCAGTCTCCGTGGCAGCACAGGTGTGGCACTCCCAGGAGTAGGTGCTGTTCCCCAAAGAGGAGCAGTGTCTGTGGGTGCCCTCGGCAGCGCAGGAGCTGCACAGCCTCAGTTGCCAGGGTCTGTAGGAGCAAAGGAGGTACTGGTTGTGAGGACAAAGTGCCAGAGCAAGGGATGGCCTGGCCTGGCAGAGCCCTTGTTCTTAGGTCTTCATCCCTGAGCTTGTGGGGAGATCTTAGGTCCTATTCAGAGCCCGTCTCACAGCAGGTGATGCTGGCCCCCATCTTGTAGCAAACGAAGCAGCTCTGGAAAGAGCACCGCAGCCCCCTGAGTGTCAGGACTGGGGCTTTGTGGCTGCCCTGCGTCTCTGGGCAGGGAGCAGGATGTGGGCAGTGCTGGGTTAGAGCCCACAGAGCCACCTGCACACGCGGCTCTTTGCATGTGCCAGGGCTGGGGCTTCTTTGCTGGGGAGCAGGAGGAGCTGCCTGAAGCCTCTCCTGGTGCCAAGCTCCCTGCGCCTGCTAGGTCCTCACCTTCTTGGCTGCTTCTTTGATGACGTGTCTGGTGTCTCCAACGGGAAAGTCTTCCGTGTTGTCTTGTGGGAAAAGCCCACTGGCAAGAAGCTGCAGAGCAGAGAAGGCCGGGAGCTTGTTAGGTCAGGAAGGAAGGCCCCTCCTGGGTAGAAAGTTGGAGGGAGCCCCGAGAGAGCTTACCTGGCAGTAGTTGTGGACACAGAGTTTGAACTTCATTCTCTTGTACCCACAGATGTCGGTGTCTGCCTCGGTCCGGTGGCACAGCATGTACACTGGAGAGAAAGTGCCCCTGGCATGAGCATGTCTGTGGGGCTGGGCAAGTGTCCGTGCAGGATCAGCCCCAGAACCCTGCTGGGTCCGTGCTGTGCGGGCTGAAGGGCAGGGTAGGTCAGGCAGGGGTGCCCCAGCAAATGCCCAGAGCCTAGCCCTGTTGCAGAGCTCGTGCCTTGCCCTGGCATAGTTCTTGCCTGCTCACTGACTGCCCTGGTATACCTGTGCCAGCGATCGGGAGCTGTGGGGAGAGAGGCTTGTGCTGTCAGTGGTGTCCTGCTGTGCTATTCATGGCCGGCAGTAGGGCTTTTTGGCCCGGCGTTGTTGCCGCCAGACACGTCTCATATGAATTGGCCCAGGCTGGGAGCGGTTGTCTGTTGTGGATCCGTGGAAGAGCCATGGAGGCCTGTATGGACGTCGTGGCCGTGCTGCTTGACTGTTGATGGCCAAAGTGCCTTCAGGCAGCCTCAACACTGCCTGTTAGGAAGTGCTGGGGCTGCTGTCATCGGCACTGTAGGCTGGGCCATCATTGATCCTGCGGCGTTTTGCAGGAGGGCTGTACGTTTTCCGTGATGGTATTTCTTCCTCAGGGTAGTGCCGCTTCAAGGCCTGCCGAGGGCGAAGGAAGCAGCTGCTGTTGAGGAGCAACACACCCTGGGAAGGCATTGATAATTCCTGGCTGGAAGTGCTGGGGCTGCCGTCATCGGCACTGTGGGCTGGGCCATCATTGATCCTGCGGCGTTTTGCAGGAGGGCTGTACGTTTTCCGTGATGGTATTTCTTCCTCAGGGTAGCGCCGCTTCAAGGCCTGCCGAGGGCGGAGGAAGCAGCTGCTGTTGAGGAGCAACACATCCTGGGAGGGCATTGATAATTCCTGGCTGGAAGTGCTGGGGCTGTTGTCATTGGCACTGTAGGCTGGGCCATCATCGATCCTGCGGCGTTTTGCAGGAGGGCTGTACGATGTCCGTGATGGTATTTCTTCCTCAGGGTAGTGCCGCTTCAAGGCCTGCCGAGGGCGAAGGAAGCAGCTGCTGTTGAGGAGCAACACACCCTGGGAAGGCATTGATAATTCCTGGCTGGAAGTGCTGGGGCTGACAAGCTCTGGTTTGCCAGTGGAGCCTGCGAAGAGGGGCAGGAAGGTCATCAGGGTGGCCACGCAGGCCGTAAGCAGGAGAGGCTCCTGTGGTAGCCAGAGCTCTCCTGGAGGCAAGGCGTGCTGAAGGCCCTGCTGCCAGGCCCAGCCTGGCGCCTGTCCCCAGTGCAGGGCACGGAGTGCTTTGGTGCCTACCAGTCTCCGTGGCAGCACAGGTGTGGCACTCCCAGGAGTAGGTGCTGTTCCCCAAAGAGGAGCAGTGTCTGTGGGTGCCCTCGGCAGCGCAGGAGCTGCACAGCCTCAGTTGCCAGGGTCTGTAGGAGCAAAGGAGGTACTGGTTGTGAGGACAAAGTGCCAGAGCAAGGGATGGCCTGGCCTGGCAGAGCCCTTGTTCTTAGGTCTTCATCCCTGAGCTTGTGGGGAGATCTTAGGTCCTATTCAGAGCCCTGCATTGTTGCTTTGGCAGCTTACCCCTCTTCCTCTGTGTGCTCCCTGCCTCCTGGACAAAGGCACGTTTTGGCATCGCAGCGGCCATGCCTCTGACCCAAGGGTGTGACTGCTTGGACACTCTCCCATGATGGGGGTCTGCCAGAGAAGGAAGGGAAAGAGTTGAGCCCAGCTGACCCAGCATCAAGCAGATCCTGGCACTCCCTGCTCTGCTGCCTGTGCTGTTTCCAGCTCCTCAGTGGAGCTGAGGGCAAGAGGCATGGGACAGAAGGTGGCCAGGCCTGCCAGGGCAGTCCTTAGGCTGGCACTGCACTTGTGCTTGACACCTTGTGAGCTGGGAAGAGAAAACCCAACCTCTTGGAGAGTCGGATCCCCATGGTGAGCATTTCCATCATGAATGGCTCTTGGTTCAGGCAACATGGGCATCGGAAGCCGATGCCAGCATGCAGAGCCAGTCTCTGGATGCACTGCCGGTGGAAGCGGGCGTCTTGGCATGCAGGGCAGCCCATGGTTTTGTAGGAGATTCTGTTTTCCACGGTGTCCAGGCAGATGCTGCAGGTGTTGTCCTGGCTTGGACGAGCCTGCAGTGCCTGCTGTGGGCGGTGCTCCCAGCAGAAGGACCTGTGAGGAAGATGGAAGAGATGGGCGAGGGAAGGTGGGAAGCGCAGAGTCCTTCCGCAGTGATGGCGATGTGGGGGGTGGAGCTGTGAGAGACCCCAGCCTCTTTGTGGGCTCTTCCCCAGTCTATGGCAGGTTGCTGGCAGCTGTCCCAGTGGGCTTCTGCCTTGCATGGCCACTGCAGATGGAAAGGGCTTGGAGATGAAGCTGGGATCTCTGAGGCAAGGGCGGGCAGCCCTTACCTGTAGGCCCCGAAGTACTGGGTGACACATTCGCCGTCTGGGGCGCAGGGCAGGTGGAAGGTGCGGTCGCAGCCCGTCTCACAGCAGGTGATGCTGGCCCCCATCTTGTAGCAAACGAAGCAGCTCTGGAAAGAGCACCGCAGCCCCCTGAGTGTCAGGACTGGGGCTTTGTGGCTGCCCTGCATCTCCGGGCAGGGAGCAGGATGTGGGCAGTGCTGGGTTAGAGCCCACAGAGCCACCTGCACACGAGGCTCTAGCATGTGCCAGGGCTGGGGCTTCTTTGCTGGGGAGCAGGAGGAGCTGCCTGAAGCCTCTCCTGGTGCCAAGCTCCCTGCGCCTGCTAGGTCCTCACCTTCTTGGCTGCTTCTTTGATGACGTATCTGGTGTCTCCAACGAGAAAGTCTTCCGTGTTGTCTTGTGGGAAAAGCCCACTGGCAAGAAGCTGCAGAGCAGAGAAGGCCGGGAGCTTGTTAGGTCAGGAAGGAAGGCCCCTCCTGGGCAGAAAGTTGGAGGGAGCCCTGAGAGAGCTTACCTGGCAGTAGTTGTGGACACAGAGTTTGAACTTCATTCTCTTGTACCCACAGATGTCGGTGTCTGCCTCGGTCCGGTGGCACAGCATGCACACTGGAGAGAAAGTGCCCCTGGCATGAGCATGTCTGTGGGGCTGGGCAAGTGTCCGTGCAGGATCAGCCCCAGAACCCTGCTGGGTCCGTGCTGTGCTGGCTGAAGGGCAGGGTAGGTCAGGCAGGGGTGCCCCAGCAAATGCCCAGAGCCTAGCCCTGTTGCAGAGCTCGTGCCTTGCCCTGGCATAGTTCTTGCCTGCTCACTGACTGCCCTGGTATACCTGTGCCAGCGATCGGGAGCTGTGGGGAGAGAGGCTTTTGCTATCACCTTGCTCCTCGGGTACTGTGTCGGGCTGTGCCGTGCTGGATCTGGAACAGGTTGATGGCGAGTGCCTGGAGCGTCTCTTGCGCAGAACTGCTGGCATTCCTCCGCCTGACAGTTGTGCACCAGTCCTGAGTAAAGAGAGAGATGCGCTGAGCTGCGTCAGAGGCACCAGAATGCTCTGACTTAGCCTTGTGCCTGAGCAGCCTTGGGCAAGCTCCTCCTCGGCGATGCTCTCCTCAACTCAGAGGGTTGTATTGATGTGCAGCCCCCTTGCTTGTGTTTTTAGGCCAGGGTGATGATGTCACTGGGGCCACTGTGACATGGCCAGCACCGATCTGTGGGCTCCTCCCATACCATCCTGAGTGATGATGCCCCAGTGGCGAGTGGTTTTGAGGGGATAGGATTAACTTCTCATGCGTCCAAGTTTTGCATTTGTGACCAAATCAGTGTGGGTGACACAGGGCTGTGTGAGCCATGGCTGAGCAGCGAATGCACAGTGCCGAGGCCTGTCCTGCTCCTGAGGCCCAGCGCCAGGGAAGCAGCTTGGGGGCAGCAGCTGCTGGCAGGGGAAATAGGTGGGACAGCTGATCCCCCAGATCCCAGAGAGACCCCACACGTGACACCGTGTCTGCTCAGCTGCACAACTGCAGCTTGCTGCTGATGCTGCTGCTCTCGGGCCGGCAATACATTGGGCAGCTGGTTGTGAGCCACTGCGGCCTTTTCATCACTTGTATGGTTCCAATTTGTTTATCTGATGGAAGTGTCCCAGCCCACAAGTCTTTGTCCAACAGTGATATCCTAAGCGTGTTGCAGACCAGGATGTGTTCAATGTCCCATCAGCATTCCCAGCCCCAATGACATGAGACCTGCCTAAGGCTGGTGTCTGCCCCTGCCCTGCCAGGCACTGAGCCCCCACTCACAGCAGCGTGAGGCCACGCTCTGGGTGTGGGGAATTGCGCCTGGAAAGCTGAGAGATGGGAAAGGGTTTGGGGGTGGTGGTTGACAGCAGCTGCAAATGGTGTGGTATGTTCCCAGGTGGCCAAGAAGGCCAATGTCAGCTGGCCTGTAGCAGCACCAGTGTGGGCAGCAGGAGCAGGGCAGTGCCCGTCCCACAGTCCCACAGTGCTGTGTGGAGTGCTCCGTGGGAGGTGCTGAACTGCATTGCAGCAGGTTTCTACAGAGGAGCATGGACATCCTGCAGCCTGCTGTCAAAACGCCACAGGATCGATGGTCTGCCAGCCATGAGTGCTGAGGCCAGCAGGCCCAGCACTGCCAGCCAGGGGCTGCCACAGGGCATTTTCCAGTCAAGGGCAGCTGCTGCTGGTGCCTTCAACAGGTCTTGAAATGGTGCTAACCCGAGGAAGACGTACGGGCCTGGTCAAGGCGTGCTGGGCACGGCAGAGGCTGTGGGTGCAGGCGGGCTGAGGAATGTGCACAGCCCACGGGAGCCGAGTGCTGCCCTGCAGGGACACTGACAGCTGCTGCTGAGGGCCAGCAAGGCCTGAAGGGCACGGCCGTGGTGCTGAGTGGCCAGGAGGGCGAGCCTGCAGAGGGGAGGGTGCTGCCAACGCTGCGGAAGAAGATCCCAGTCCCTTTCACTCGCAGTGGCCTGAAGAAAGGCCGAGTAAAATGACTGGAAAAGATGTGTGGGTTCTCCTAGTGTAAAAAACCTTTATTTCTTTTATTTCTACTCTACTTTGATGGGTGAGGGGGATGGGGGCTACGGGCTGGGCGACAGCGTGTCCTGCTGTGCTATTCATGGCCGGCAGTAGGGCTTTTTAGCCCGGTGTTGTTGCCGCCAGACACGTCTCATATGAATTGGCCCAGGCTGGGAGCGGTTGTCTGTTGTGGATCCGTGGAAGAGCCATGGAGGCCTGTATGGACGTCGTGGCCGTGCTGCTTGACTGTTGACGGCCAAAGTGCCTTCAGGCAGCCTCAACACTGCCTGTTAGGAAGTGCTGGGGCTGCCGTCATCAGCACTGTAGGCTGGGCCATCATCGATCCTGCGGCGTTTTGCAGGAGGGCTGTACGTTGTCCGTGATGGTATTTCTTCCTCAGGGTAGCGCCGCTTCAAGGCCTGCCGAGGGCAAAGGAAGCAGCTGCTGTTGAGGAGCAACACACCCTGGGAAGGCATTGATAATTCCTGGCTGGAAGTGCTGGGGCTGACAAGCTCTGGTTTGCCAGTGGAGCCTGCGAAGAGGGGCAGGAAGGTCATCAGGGTGGCCACGCAGGCCGTAAGCAGGAGAGGCTCCTGTGGTAGCCAGAGCTCTCCTGGAGGCAAGGCGTGCTGAAGGCCCTGCTGCCAGGCCCAGCCTGGTGCCTGTCCCCAGTGCGGGGCACGGAGTGCTTTGGTGCCTACCAGTCTCCGTGGCAGCACAGGTGTGGCACTCCCAGGAGTAGGTGCTGTTCCCCAAAGAGGAGCAGTGTCTGTGGGTGCCCTCGGCAGCGCAGGAGCTGCACAGCCTCAGTTGCCAGGGTCTGTAGGAGCAAAGGAGGTACTGGTTGTGAGGACAAAGTGCCAGAGCAAGGGATGGCCTGGCCTGGCAGAACCTTTGTTCTTAGGTCTTCATCCCTGAGCTTGTGGGGAGATCTTAGGTCCTATTCAGAGCCCGTCTCACAGCAGGTGATGCTGGCCCCCATCTTGTAGCAAACGAAGCAGCTCTGGAAAGAGCACCGCAGTCCCCTGAGTGTCAGGACTGGGGCTTTGTGGCTGCCCTGCGTCTCCGGGCAGGGAGCAGGATGTGGGCAGTGCTGGGTTAGAGCCCACAGAGCCACCTGCACACGCGGCTCTTGCATGTGCCAGGGCTGGGGCTTCTTTGCTGGGGAGCAGGAGGAGCTGCCTGAAGCCTCTCCTGGTGCCAAGCTCCCTGCGCCTGCTAGGTCCTCACCTTCTTGGCTGCTTCTTTGATGATGTGCCTGGTGTCTCCAACGAGAAAGTCTTCCGTGTTGTCTTGTGGGAAAAGCCCACTGGCAAGAAGCTGCAGAGCAGAGAAGGCCGGGAGCTTGTTAGGTCAGGAAGGAAGGCCCCTCCTGGGCAGAAAGTTGGAGGGAGCCCTGAGAGAGCTTACCTGGCAGTAGTTGTGGACACAGAGTTTGAACTTCATTCTCTTGTACCCACAGATGTCGGTGTCTGCCTCGGTCCGGTGGCACAGCATGCACACTGGAGAGAAAGTGCCCCTGGCATGAGCATGTCTGTGGGGCTGGGCAAGTGTCCGTGCAGGATCAGCCCCAGAACCCTGCTGGGTCCGTGCTGTGCGGGCTGAAGGGCAGGGTAGGTCAGGCAGGGGTGCCCCAGCAAATGCCCAGAGCCTAGCCCTGTTGCAGAGCTCGTGCCTTGCCCTGGCATAGTTCTTGCCTGCTCACTGACTGCCCTGGTATACCTGTGCCAGCAATCGGGAGCTGTGGGGAGAGAGGCTTGTGCTGTCAGTGGTGTCCTGCTGTGCTATTCATGGCCGGCAGTAGGGCTTTTTGGCCCGGCGTTGTTGCCGCCAGACACGTCTCATATGAATTGGCCCAGGCTGGGAGCGGTTGTCTGTTGTGGATCCGTGGAAGAGCCATGGAGGCCTGTATGGACGTCGTGGCCGTGCTGCTTGACTGTTGACGGCCAAAGTGCCTTCAGGCAGCCTCAACACTGCCTGTTAGGAAGTGCTGGGGCTGCTGTCATCGGCACTGTGGGCTGGGCCATCATCGATCCTGCGGCGTTTTGCAGGAGGGCTGTACGTTTTCCGTGATGGTATTTCTTCCTCAGGGTAGTGCCGCTTCAAGGCCTGCCGAGGGCGAAGGAAGCAGCTGCTGTTGAGGAGCAACACACCCTGGGAGGGCATTGATAATTCCTGGCTGGAAGTGCTGGGGCTGCTGTCAACGGCACTGTGGGCTGGGCCATCATCGATCCTGCGGCGTTTTGCAGGAGGGCTGTACGTTTTCCGTGATGGTATTTCTTCCTCAGGGTAGCGCCGCTTCAAGGCCTGCCGAGGGCGGAGGAAGCAGCTGCTGTTGAGGAGCAACACATCCTGGGAGGGCATTGATAATTCCTGGCTGGAAGTGCTGGGGCTGTTGTCATTGGCACTGTAGGCTGGGCCATCATCGATCCTGCGGCGTTTTGCAGGAGGGCTGTACGTTGTCCGTGATGGTATTTCTTCCTCAGGGTAGCGCCGCTTCAAGGCCTGCCGAGGGCGGAGGAAGCAGCTGCTGTTGAGGAGCAACACATCCTGGGAAGGCATTGATAATTCCTGGCTGGAAGTGCTGGGGCTGACAAGCTCTGGTTTGCCAGTGGAGCCTGCGAAGAGGGGCAGGAAGGTCATCAGGGTGGCCACGCAGGCCGTAAGCAGGAGAGGCTCCTGTGGTAGCCAGAGCTCTCCTGGAGGCAAGGCGTGCTGAAGGCCCTGCTGCCAGGCCCAGCCTGGCGCCTGTCCCCAGTGTGGGGCACGGAGTGCTTTGGTGCCTACCAGTCTCCGTGGCAGCACAGGTGTGGCACTCCCAGGAGTAGGTGCTGTTCCCCAAAGAGGAGCAGTGTCTGTGGGTGCCCTCGGCAGCGCAGGAGCTGCACAGCCTCAGTTGCCAGGGTCTGTAGGAGCAAAGGAGGTACTGGTTGTGAGGACAAAGTGCCAGAGCAAGGGATGGCCTGGCCTGGCAGAGCCCTTGTTCTTAGGTCTTCATCCCTGAGCTTGTGGGGAGATCTTAGGTCCTATTCAGAGCCCTGCATTGTTGCTTTGGCAGCTTACCCCTCTTCCTCTGTGTGCTCCCTGCCTCCTGGACAAAGGCACGTTTTGGCATCGCAGCGGCCATGCCTCTGACCCAAGGGTGTGACTGCTTGGACACTCTCCCATGATGGGGGTCTGCCAGAGAAGGAAGGGAAAGAGTTGAGCCCAGCTGACCCAGCATCAAGCAGATCCTGGCACTCCCTGCTCTGCTGCCTGTGCTGTTTCCAGCTCCTCAGTGGAGCTGAGGGCAAGAGGCATGGGACAGAAGGTGGCCAGGCCTGCCAGGGCAGTCCTTAGGCTGGCACTGCACTTGTGCTTGACACCTTGTGAGCTGGGAAGAGAAAACCCAACCTCTTGGAGAGTCGGATCCCCATGGTGAGCATTTCCATCATGAATGGCTCTTGGTTCAGGCAACATGGGCATCGGAAGCCGATGCCAGCATGCAGAGCCAGTCTCTGGATGCACTGCCGGTGGAAGCGGGCGTCTTGGCATGCAGGGCAGCCCATGGTTTTGTAGGAGATTCTGTTTTCCACGGTGTCCAGGCAGATGCTGCAGGTGTTGTCCTGGCTTGGACGAGCCTGCAGTGCCTGCTGTGGGCGGTGCTCCCAGCAGAAGGACCTGTGAGGAAGATGGAAGAGATGGGCGAGGGAAGGTGGGAAGCGCAGAGTCTTTCCGCAGTGATGGCGATGTGGGGGGTGGAGCTGTGAGAGACCCCAGCCTCTTTGTGGGCTCTTCCCCAGTCTATGGCAGGTTGCTGGCAGCTGTCCCAGTGGGCTTCTGCCTTGCATGGCCACTGCAGATGGAAAGGGCTTGGAGATGAAGCTGGGATCTCTGAGGCAAGGGCGGGCAGCCCTTACCTGTAGGCCCCGAAGTACTGGGTGACACATTCGCCGTCTGGGGCGCAGGGCAGGTGGAAGGTGCGGTCGCAGCCCGTCTCACAGCAGGTGATGCTGGCCCCCATCTTGTAGCAAACGAAGCAGCTCTGGAAAGAGCACCGCAGCCCCCTGAGTGTCAGGACTGGGGCTTTGTGGCTGCCCTGCGTCTCCGGGCAGGGAGCAGGATGTGGGCAGTGCTGGGTTAGAGCCCACAGAGCCACCTGCACACGCGGCTCTTTGCATGTGCCAGGGCTGGGGCTTCTTTGCTGGGGAGCAGGAGGAGCTGCCTGAAGCCTCTCCTGGTGCCAAGCTCCCTGCGCCTGCTAGGTCCTCACCTTCTTGGCTGCTTCTTTGATGACGTGTCTGGTGTCTCCAACGAGAAAGTCTTCCGTGTTGTCTTGTGGGAAAAGCCCACTGGCAAGAAGCTGCAGAGCAGAGAAGGCCGGGAGCTTGTTAGGTCAGGAAGGAAGGCCCCTCCTGGGCAGAAAGTTGGAGGGAGCCCCGAGAGAGCTTACCTGGCAGTAGTTGTGGACACAGAGTTTGAACTTCATTCTCTTGTACCCACAGATGTCGGTGTCTGCCTCGGTCCGCTGGCACAGCATGCACACTGGAGAGAAAGTGCCCCTGGCATGAGCATGTCTGTGGGGCTGGGCAAGTGTCCGTGCAGGATCAGCCCCAGAACCCTGCTGGGTCCGTGCTGTGCGGGCTGAAGGGCAGGGTAGGTCAGGCAGGGGTGCCCCAGCAAATGCCCAGAGCCTAGCCCTGTTGCAGAGCTCGTGCCTTGCCCTGGCATAGTTCTTGCCTGCTCACTGACTGCCCTGGTATACCTGTGCCAGCGATCGGGAGCTGTGGGGAGAGAGGCTTTTGCTATCACCTTGCTCCTCGGGTACTGTGTCGGGCTGTGCCGTGCTGGATCTGGAACAGGTTGATGGCGAGTGCCTGGAGCGTCTCTTGCGCAGAACTGCTGGCATTCCTCCGCCTGACAGTTGTGCACCAGTCCTGAGTAAAGAGAGAGATGCGCTGAGCTGCGTCAGAGGCACCAGAATGCTCTGACTTAGCCTTGTGCCTGAGCAGCCTTGGGCAAGCTCCTCCTTGGCGATGCTCTCCTCAACTCAGAGGGTTGTATTGATGTGCAGCCCCCTTGCTTGTGTTTTTAGGCCAGGGTGATGATGTCACTGGGGCCACTGTGACATGGCCAGCACCGATCTGTGGGCTCCTCCCATACCATCCTGAGTGATGATGCCCCAGTGGCGAGTGGTTTTGAGGGGATAGGATTAACTTCTCATGCGTCCAAGTTTTGCATTTGTGACCAAATCAGTGTGGGTGACACAGGGCTGTGTGAGCCATGGCTGAGCAGCGAATGCACAGTGCCGAGGCCTGTCCTGCTCCTGAGGCCCAGCGCCAGGGAAGCAGCTTGGGGGCAGCAGCTGCTGGCAGGGGAAATAGGTGGGACAGCTGATCCCCCAGATCCCAGAGAGACCCCACACGTGACACCGTGTCTGCTCAGCTGCACAACTGCAGCTTGCTGCTGATGCTGCTGCTCTCGGGCCGGCAATACATTGGGCAGCTGGTTGTGAGCCACTGCGGCCTTTTCATCACTTGTATGGTTCCAATTTGTTTATCTGATGGAAGTGTCCCAGCCCACAAGTCTTTGTCCAACAGTGATATCCTAAGCGTGTTGCAGACCAGGATGTGTTCAATGTCCCATCAGCATTCCCAGCCCCAATGACATGAGACCTGCCTAAGGCTGGTGTCTGCCCCTGCCCTGCCAGGCACTGAGCCCCCACTCACAGCAGCGTGAGGCCACGCTCTGGGTGTGGGGAATTGCGCCTGGAAAGCTGAGAGATGGGAAAGGGTTTGGGGGTGGTGGTTGACAGCAGCTGCAAATGGTGTGGTATGTTCCCAGGTGGCCAAGAAGGCCAATGTCAGCTGGCCTGTAGCAGCACCAGTGTGGGCAGCAGGAGCAGGGCAGTGCCCATCCCTCTCTGCTGGGACTGCTGAGGCACCTCAAATTCTGGAGTAAGTTTTGAGCCCCTCAGTATAAGAAAGACGTTGAGGTGCTTATGCATGTTGAGAGGGGGAACAGAGCTCGGGAAGCATCTGGAGCACACGTTTGATGAAGAGCAGCTGAGGGAGCTGTAGGTCTCAGCCTCAAAAAAGGAGGCTTGGTGGGAATCTTAATGTTCTACAACTGCTTAGAAGGAGGTTGGAGCCATTTGGGCATTTGTGTCTTGTCTCAGGGAACAGGTTTGTTTATTTATGAAACAAACGTGAAATGTAGGAACTAAGTCCTGAGATGCTATGATGTAGCATGTGGTTTTGAATAAGTAAGAAGCAGATAAGAAGAGTGGTTCCCAGAGATGGTCACTACCAAAGGTCGTGTGGTCTGATAAGTGATAAGTGATCTTGTTAATTATTTATATCAGTCAAGAACTGTTTTAAGTCATGCTGAGTTTGGAGGCTTTTCAGATATGAAAAAGCTCTGAAGAACTCTCATACTCCTGGAGGTCAACTGCAGCCTTATTTTTTGTGTACTTAGGCTTTCATGCAATTTTGTCTTGGGGGACTGTACATGTGGAGCATGGCATTATTGTCCCAGCAATCCCAGAAGACCTGAAGGCAGTGGCTTTGTTCCCTCTTTGGACAGCTGGGATGTGCTGGGGGAGCTGCATCTGTGTGGCCAGATGGCACCCATATCCTGGGCAAAGTTTCTGTTTCAAGTGAGAAAAGAGATTTAGTCACATGAGGGGTAATATCATCGTGTACACTCCTGATGTGAGAGACATACACAGAAACCCTCAAACAGCTTCTTTTTCCCATTCTTCACCCCACTGTAAAAGTGCTCTTTCATGTGGAACTAGAAAAATCCAAACCTTGTGTTTCCTGCAATGTCCATTCCATGGGGATAAGCTTTCTTCCTTTGCTATAGAATCTCATTTTTTCCTCAGATCCTGAATTCCTGACCTGTTTATTGGTACTGAACTGTTTACTGGTCTGCTGAAAGCAGGAGCTGCCCACGCAGTGATCGGATTTATGTGCCACCTTGCAGTCATGCCTTTAGAACTCTGGCAGTATGCACCCAGATTTGGATGTGACCAGGTTTTTTTCTAGCGCAGATTAATAAAAATGTGTTTTGAGTCCATCTGACACAGTTCCATGGAAAAAAAGAAATAGTGAAGGCTGAGAAGCAGTTGGCAGGCATTGTTTTAAAACCTTCATTTCATAGCAAGCTCATCATCAGCACAGGCGATGTTATGGGCATGATTAAATAGTTAGTCATAGGTAAAAGCAACGGCAACAGTGATTCTTCATGTTATATCCAATTACATCATTCCTCCCAATGAGGTTCAGTGCAATTCCCAATATTTTCCTTTCGGAAATACAGAACATAAATAAAACATTCTGCTGTGTAGCAAATGGCAACAGCAAATTTTGTAAGAAGATCTAAGAAAGAATGGTTTTTTTTAGAAAATTTGGAGTGAATGTTCTGCTGTTCATTTGTATTTATTCTTTCTCCAGGACAACTGGACTTTCCCAGGATGTTTTTCCTTCCCCAACTCCTTCTGTGCCTCATCCGTTGCATTCTCTAAACCTCACCTAAAAGAAAATTTCATTCATTACAACTTCATCACCTTTAATTTCTAAAAGGTCTGTCTAATTATACCCTTAAATACCTTGGGAGAGGCATCTCAGACATTCTTGAGGCTATCTGGGAAGTTTTGGGTGTGTTTCCTGTGTCTGGGTGGCATCCAGGGGACTGCTTTTACAGGTGAATTGATGACAGGTTTTTGCCTGGGCACAGCAGGGACGGTGCAGCTGTGCCTGGGGAATCCCAAAATACCAAGTGAACATGCCTGGCGTTGCATTTCCTACCTTCAGACCCAGCAATGCCAGGTTTTACCAAGGGCAGGGGGAACATGTGTCTGTATGTTTTCTATTCTACTCTTCCAAATTTATGAAACGCACAAGATGGGGGAATATCCCAGGCTTTTTTGCTATCTTAGGAAGTTGATCTGTTTGATGCCACCTGATGACATTTCATTAAGCAATGAACTGTTGGACATGGTTTTCCTAAGCCAGATGGAGGACATCAGAAGCAGTCCATTAGGCTGACTTGTATTCCATTGCCTGACACTCTGTCCAGGTCAAACTTCTACTCTTTTAAACCAAATTTATTCCAAATATGATTAGAATTATTGGCCCTATGGAAAGTTTATCCCAGCATAAAGCTAAGGGCTTTGAAACAAACCCTTTTATTAAGTGTAGGAAAAATGTGGCCTTTGCTGTAGACTGACAAAACCCAGGAGATCTTTTTTTTCTGAGCTAGAAATGTGCACAAATCACAGGGTTGGGAGAGGTTGGCAGGGAGGAGGTTGTGGTTTCTTGGGTCTATGAAGGAAAATCTGCTTTTTTCCCCATTGTCTACTCAGCCCAGCTGGTTTGTATCACCTCCAGTAGTTTGCAAGGATTATTTATTTCTACTACTTGTAAACCATTTTCCTCTGTGCAAATCTTCCCTCAAAATGACCTTTTCTTTATATACAGATTACTCAGCCCAGCATCCTCTCAGGCCTAGGATGCATTGTGACTTCACTCTCTGTTATAATTTCCCAGATCTTATGTGTCTTGGTTTCCTTTCCTGGGGGGAGCCTTATGATAAAAATTCGTTATCTGCAGTAGCAGTGTTATAAACACGTTTTAAGAAATGGCCAAATGAACAGTGAAACTCAATGCTACCTGCTGCTAAATACTGCTCTTTCTAGATGTCACAGAATCCTAGAGTGGTTTGGGTGCTGCAGCTACCTTGACCAAAGTCTCTGTCCATCCTGCTTCCCAAAGAGACAGTCTGGGCTATCCCAGCAGCCCCAGTCCCAGGTAACCAGCTGTACCCCTCCCTACTGTCAGACAAGCACACATAACTCAGTAAATGGCACACATTAATAACATTCCTGGTGAGTGCCTGGGCTTGCAGGTTCTGACTCAACACAGCAACTCCTTTCTCATGAGGTGCCTGGGAGTAGTTGGTATTTGCAGACCTACAGGGCAAAAAAGAAGAGATTGATGTGCTCGTGTCAGCCCTGCCCTCACCGAAGATGGGCTGCAAATGCTACTGAGGCAGTAGTGAAGCAATCTGAAGATAATATGTATAGTGATAAATTAATTGCAGTTTAAAGGTTTTTGGTTTTCCTTTACAAATCCCAAAGAAAGCAAGAGGCACTATACGTAACACAGATGGCAAGGAAACAGAATTAAAGCTTGCAAGGATTCAAATCTGGGTAAAGGAAAACCTCTGTCGGAGTGGAGGTGAGGGATGGATACCAAGAGAATCATTTAAAACTGTTGATTTTTTCATTGCCTGTATGTCTGTATTGTTGTCTCTGGGGTCACGAGCTTCTCCCCAGGGGTTTTGTGGAAACCATGCAGAGTTTTGTTTCTCTGGGGAAAAGTTTTCAGTGGATAAATGCACTTTTACTCTCACCCCCCAATTTATCACCCAGTCTGCACATTATCTGAGTGCTCTGGTGCTGTAGTGTCTTGGAGTCCTGTCTGTTTGGCTTCTTCTAAAGTCTGCCCAAAGTACCCAAACAACACTGCCCACATGTCAGTGCCTGTGTGTGTGTGTGCAGAGCCTGTGTGATTTCTCCCTGCGATCATCTCCTGGCTGAGGAAGAGGAGAGGCTTGTCACAGCAGGCTCCTCGTGTGCCTCTGCACATAGCCCTGCGAGGAGTCAGCTTTCCCTCACAGCTCAAAGCTACGAATCATGCTGAGCCTGGGAGCCAGCAGAAGCTCAGGTACACGTAATTAAGGCACTCTTAATTCAGGGGGCAGGTTCTCCCTTCCTATAACCTTACAGCAGAGGTGAATGTTGCAGTGATACTGCATATCCCATTGCTTCTGTTTTCCCTTAAAACACCTGACTTGGGGGCTCCTCTCGAACAGTGACCTTTCATTTCCCACTAAGTATTTTCAATCAAACCAGAGATTTAATTTACTACTACATTCAGGGACTCTTGAATAGGACTATTTTGCTTTCTCCAGGAACTTTAATAGAAGGAGATTTTTTTTTCAATGTTCCTGTTTACTTTTTTTTTTCTCTTTCATATCAAATATCTTCGTATAAATTGATTTTAAAGTACTATTTCAAGGTAATAACCAGGAGCTGGAGGGAAGTTGTGGGCCAGTAAGGAGATGATTTGCTTCCAGGGCTGTTGGTACTGACCATGTCACCCCATGGCAGCCTCTCTACTGCACAGGGCATCGTTTCTGCCCAGGACACTCAGAGTGAATCCCCACCTGAACTCTCACAGGCAGCAGGTTCCCTCAGCAGGAAGGCAGACCTTCAGGATACTCTGGAGTAGTGAACACCTTTTAATTCTTGGATGGTGGTGTTTCACTATGCAGCTCTCCAGTGCTGTCAGTAAACTTCCTTTGCTGAATGCTTTGCAAATGCAACTCCTTGTTTATCCTTCAGTCACACTGGTGCTGGGTGATGGAGGTGGAAATGTGTTATTCCAGAGCTCTGCTCCTCAACCAATGAATGAATACCTTCACAAAGGAAAATACTTGGCAATCTAATACTGTTGGCAACACTTTTCCACACTCCTATAATTAGACAGGTCCTAACTGAACTGTGTGTAGGAGTCTGGCTAGATCTGGAAATAATAGGTTTCTACTCTAGATGCCCTTCTCTAAATGGGCACTGAGTATTTTTGTTGTTTACAGTGATTATTCACTCTTACTGCATGCCTAGGTTTCATCAGCAGCAGCCTTCCTCCTGCTCAGTGTTTCCCCCCAGAATTGCCATTCTGACTTCAGAATAAGTTTCTGGTGAAGCTGTAGAAGTTAGAGTGTAATCAGCTCAAGGTTGTTTAACAGGACATCTTACTGCAAATATTTGGTATTTGGGCAGGATAAAAAGATCATAGAATCATGGAATACCCTGAGTTGGAAGGGGGGACCCACAAGGATCATCCAGTCCAACTCCTGGCCCTGCACAGATACCCCAACAGTCCTACCCTATGCATCCCTGAGAGTGTTGTCCAAATGCTCCTGGAGCTCTGGCGACCTTGGGGCTGTGACCACTGCCCTGGGAGCCTGTTCTGAAGTACAGGACACATTTTACAATGCTGGAAGTTGGTTGAGAACCAGGATATGGAATTGGTATCCCCATATAAGAAACAGAAAACAGGAGGCCACATCAGGGGTTAAAATGCTCCTGCAGTGAGGCTTTGCCCTCTATGAGTGAAGAGGACGCATCCATTCCAGAGAACTGGTGGCGCAGTTGATAAAAATCCTCCTTGGCTCATTTTTCATTCCTGACCTTAACAAGCAGTTAGAACATTGCATGTTGCAGCCTCCCAGAAGCTGGAACTCCACAAGCTTTATGGCCAGCATTTTCCTCTTGATGGTTCAGCTTACGGTGTAGAGTTGAACAGCAGCTCGGGTTTTACGAGTGTGTGTCGGGTTAAAGGCAGTGGAGTTGCACTGTGCACCTGATGGCGAGGCAGGAGCAGGCATTTATGAACAGGGGTGTTACCAGGAACAGCAAAGTTGGCTGGGGAAACACACCCAACCTTGCAAGTGCTGAGTTTTAGTACTGGAAACCATAAGCTTTACTGCTTCCATGAGGAAACACAGCTGCACCCAATGATCAGCCCATCCAGTCCCAGAGTGACAAAATCCTAAAATATTAGTCTCTTAAATTCTTCTAGGTATTTCTTCACAAATCTTAATGCCTTCCCTCTCAGCCTGCCCCTAAGAGGATGGGAGTGCTGCTACCCTTTTACAAATAGGTTACAGAGGCACAGATGAGCTGAACTGCTTCTTGTCAGACATAAAATCTACTCCAGAGTATGGAGACTTGGCTTTGATTTGCAAACCCCAGCCCTCTGCAGTAACCAGGGCACAATATTTCCTTGTTCTTCTGCCTTCTGAAAGGGCCACTGAGGGTTTGGCTATGAGCCCTTTTTAATAAATGGGGGCAAAAACAGAAAAGAGAATGAACACTTTGGCTTATCAAGTGTTGTTTGCTGCAACTGAGCGCTGGATTGTGACTCCCAGATCAGAGGTTGGCTCTGGTGTGTGTTTGTATGTTGTCTAACACAGTGGATAATTAGTCCCAGTTGGGATACTTTGGATGTACAAATTATGCAAATATATTTACTAGAAATAATAAAAACAGTTAAAAAAAAATGGGTAAACACTCTCCTGCTGTCTTAAATGGTTTTTCATTTGAGCCTCAGCATTTTCAGTTAAAATTCAAATCATTTATTCCATAGAGCAGCCGTTGCCTTCAGGTTCCCTAATCGTCTCTTCTGGGAAAATAATAAAACACATTTTTCCAATTATTTCCATTACAGTTTTTCTAGATAAAAGAGAGCTTATTCCTGGTCTTGATCTATCAATTGTTGCTTGATGTCTTCAAAACCCACTCATTCTGCTCAGGGCTGGCGTGTAATCGGTTGTGAACAGAAATGTTGCTCGTGGGTTAAAAATGAGTTAAAAATGTTAAAAATGAGCAGTCAGGAAGAGACTTAGATGTTATAAAATGCTTGGCTTGGTCTTTGCTGCCAGTGACCTGATGATGGGATCAGTTTCAGGCCAGTGACATACAATTTTTGAAAGCCCTCGTCCAAAGCCCCTCTCCAGCACTCTTGGAGCCCCTTTAGGAACTGGAAGGGGCTCTAAGGTCTCCCTGGATCCTTTTCTTTTCCAGGTGAGCACCTCCCAGCCTGTCTTTGTAGCAGAGATGCTTCATCCCTCGGAGCATCTTCATGGCCTCCTCTGGTCTCGCTCCAACTCTTTTACCAAATAATTGTAAATAAAGAAGAGAATTAACACAGCATGAAACTAATTTCCTTAAGATTTCTAGGAAACATGCAGCCAGCTAAAAAGCAAGTGGGAGTGGCAAAGCTGACCCAGAGCTGGAGCTGTATTTCTCTACTTTGACTGGAAATGAAATGTCATGGATAACAATCAGGGGACTGACAAATAACATTTCATCAGGAATACTGTTTTTATTATTACAGGACATTGTGCTTTACACAGTGTGGTTTATTTAGTGAAAATGGGTAATTACTGACATTCCAATGTCCTCAGTAATACTGGTGTGGCTTCACAGGACTCTTCCCATAGCTGAATGCATGATGGTCATTTCCATGAAAGCTTTAGTGAATGAGTATCTTACTAGGAGCAGTTGAAGAATATCCACAATAAATTAATACCAAATTTCTAGTGGAAAACATTCCCACTGGAAGCCGTGACAGTAAGAAGGGAATGAAAAAGTAGTATTAAGTAAAAAACAGCCACAAAGGACAGCTTGATTTTGAAAAGCTACTGAAGAATTAGTCACAGAAATTTCTTGAAAAAGTTGCAGTCAGTTCCCAGACTGTTGAAGAACAACATGGTGTCTTTCACACTGCAGTCTTCTCACAAGTTTATTTATAATTTCCCATCTACTTTTTCTCCAGGGCCCCATATTTTCCCATTTTTTTAGGAGCGTTGGCAGCAGCTGCTTCCAAACTTTTAACATCAAAATGCTACGGATACAAATAAGACACATCAATCTCCTGTCAGGAAGCAAAAATGCTGGATAGCTCTTCTTTAAAAGCAGCAGAGCTGCTACTGAGCTGCAGAGTCCTTGAGACCCCTGTATCACTTACTCGTGGAGAGATGGAGCTCTCCTAACACACCCCAGGAGAGGAGAGGGGTTGGTCCTGGCATATCCACAAAAAACAGGGATGGCTTCACCTGTCACCCACTCTCCTTGGGTGCTTCCCAACAAAACCTGGACTTCAAGGCTGGATGGGGCTTGGAGCAAGCCTGTCTAGTGGAAGGTGTCCCTGTCCGTGGCAGAGGGTGGAAATGAGATGAGCTTTAAATTCCCTTTGAACTGAGAGCACTTTATGACTTTCTGAACTTGCCCCTATGATATATCACTGCCAAAACCAAGGGGTTTATCCTTGCTGCTTTGAGCTGCTTGCTTTGGACTACGATTGGCACAATTTAACTGCTGTGGAAATCAGACTCGCATCCCTAGTCCCTCATATACAGAGCTTACAAGGAAGCTGTTGTTGTCACCTAAACAGAAGCACAGTTTGCACTAAAGTCACTTCTGAAGCCAGCGCTGCTTTTTCCACACATGGCACAGCGATGTTGTTTTCAATCTAAAAGACTTCTACTACCCTTCAGGGAGAAGAGTAATAAGAAACACAGCAAAAGTCAATTCTTTTAGGGAAGACACGTGTTAGGATTTGTGTCTGCTCCCTGACAGGCTCCCTTGCCATGAATGCAAAGAGGCTGCCAGGCGTGGTGGTGAATGAGAGGATGCCTTAGAGATTTAAGACTGCAACGTACCAAAATAAAGACATAACAATTCCACAGTACACACACCACAAAGCTCTCTAAGGGTAATTACACAGCAATCTGTAGGAATCCATAAATATCCTGCTGTCACATGTTATTTGTTAGCAAAATCTACAAAGTTTCAGAATAATTAAAGGATAAGTTACATGGTATCTGTGCCCAGTGACTCAATAAAATCACTTTCACAGCTGCCTTGACATAACATTCACCTTATTTACAAAGAAATTGTTATGCTGAAACAGCTGGGAAACTGCTTTTAATGTTGCCTGACTTTACATCTATTCATAACTGAGACACTAATAGAAATCCTACTTATCCAAAATTCCTGTGTGTTGAGCAAGCTACAGGGGAGAACATTTTGGGAGTGCTGTCTCAGGGCTTTGTCAGTGAAAGCACTCGGTGCTTTAAGTTCCACAGTTCTTCCTAGTTCTCCCTGATGCTTTCCCATAGGAAAAAGGGCTTTCAGGTCAGAGAATATTCTCCATTATTTAAAGAGGAGACACTTTCCTAAGACTTAAATACAAGCTTGAAGCACCACTCATAATGCCATTGCTGTGAGCCATGAAAATCCTGTCCCTGAATAAGAGACACTGGGAAAAAGAGGTAGAGCTCTCAAGAGAAACACTCACATGACCAGAAGTTTAAAAGCAGAATAAGGTGACACTTTGATTTTGTCTGTTCTGCAGAGGTTTTCATGCAGGAAGACTGAGGGATGCTGAATTTCCCAATCCCTTGCAATAACATCATCCAGGCTCACTGTTGTGTTTCCTTTGGAGGAGAAATCTGGCAAGAAGAGCAGGGAGAAAGCAAGGCTTCGAGGCTGACATGGCATTTTAAAGGAACTTTAAGTCTCCAAACTGATTTCTTGGATGTTGCATGGAGTATAAATTAATCCATTTTAATTGAGATTAAGAAGAAGAGAGCCATTTTAAAAACCCTCAGAATACTGGGGTGAGGAACCCAGCCATGTAGAAAACATTGTGATGCTCAGAGCACTCCTGATGTTGTGTCTGCATATTCATCAGGTGGCACATTTGCCTGATCAGCAGTGATCAATAACCCATTAACTTTGGAAAGCGAGCAGAGGACATGTAGCAGCCTTTGAGGTGATGCAGGAACATGGTTTCTGTCTAAAAAACCCCTCAAATTCTGTTTCCTGGTCCTAACAGATAGCAGTGATCAGATGGGTCTGAGGTGTTGGTGAGGCACTGGAGCCATAAGAGGTTCTTTCTTACAAATCCTCCCCACTTCTGGTGGGTGTGGGTTTTATAAATGGATGTTTTAAGAGGAATCATTACGCTGTGTTTCAGAACAAGAAGGCAGCACACTGAAGGCAATCACAGCAACGTGCCTGTGCCATGCATCTCAACTCTGGGCTCCACGTGCCTTGGGAAGAGATTCCAAGGTTATGCATTATTCATCTGCAATAACTATCTTTTAAAATGTAAGAGGTAACAACAATCAGTGCTCATTCACCACTGCCATCAGTACCCTTAACAAGGACCAGCCCTGTGATTTCACTGCGCAGGAATATTCCTGGAACTGCTCTCCTTCTCAGACTCTTACAGAAATGCAGTGAATAGTGAAAAAATGGGGCTGGTTATGGGGAACTTCCTCAGCATCATGACTAATTCCAGTGGTGGAATCTGCTGAAAACTTCGTAAGCTGAAGTGGTGCAGTTAGAGAATTGTAAGTCAAAATTATAGAAATATAAACTCCCTTCCATCTGTTATGCATGATGGACATTTCTCTGCTTTTCTTTCAGCTAGGTACATTGTACAAGCTGTTTTCTGAGGATGAACACAATTATGTGTGGAAATAATGGAAAATGGATTTAGACCATGTGCTTTTGTTGCTTAGTTTAATGATTTTGAGGTATATGTCACCTTGTGAAAGGCTACATTTCCTTTTTGGATTGTATTTTATCAGCTAGACCCATTGCTTCTGGCACAGATGTGAGTGTTACACCAAAAATGTCATGAGAGATCAGGAGGAATCACAGCGTGGGGCTTTGAGACATCCATTAGCCCACTCTCACACTGGTGAGAAGTCGTTTTTTCTCTTTCCTAGCTGGAATAAAGAAAACTGAGTACAACACCAGTTGGAGGGATGATAATCCTGGGTGAGGCAGCCCTGGCTGGCTGGACTCACTCTGCTGAGGTGCTGCTTGAGTTGATTTTAACTTTGAATATGGATGAGACACTTGGTTTGCAGAGCTATTTTCTTTATGTGAGGATAAGTGAGATGCTGCTGGGATACAGCATTTCCCCCTTGTGCTCTCAAACCTTTCACAAAGACTCAGACACAGTCATTGTCCCCCAGTTATATATGCAAGTGTCCCTCAGTTCATCAAGCACAGAGAAATATTGCCTGTGCCACTGCAATTGTTGAAATGGATTGCAAGAGGAAGGCATAAAGTAAGAATTTGACAGCAAGGGAGACAAAGAGATGAAAATCTGATTTTCTCCAGAACATGCAGATTATTTTCTAAATCCTGAAGAGTGACTATTCCTAGGGAATACAAATCAGGCAGCACAAAGGAAGAAAAATAAATTAGATGCACAGCCAGGTAAATTTGGTTAACTGAGCACATCAGCTGAGTACAGGTGCCTCTTGTTCCCTAAATGCTGTATTTGTCCCCCTTTTCCATGCACACTTTGAGTCAGAGGTGAGGGCTGGGACTCAGGGCTTGAGGCCACTGTCATTTGCACCTGTAGCACCTTCAAAGTCATCCCAGTTTAATTATGGACATTGCAGTGGTTTTCTTCATTCTTTTATCACTAACACTGGCTTGAATTAGAAGTTTTCCCTGAGCCACAGAGTAAAGAGGCTGCTGCAGGGGATGGCAGATGTGCAGCTGGAGAGTTGGATGGGGTCAGTGGTGGTGAGTGAAGCTCAGCAGGGATAGAATCAAATCATTAAGGCTGGAAGAAGCTTTTAAAATCATGAAGTGCAGCCATTAATCCAGCACTGCCAAATCTGCCACTCCTTCCATCCCTTTAGCATTCAGTGGGGTCTGTGAGCAACAAAGTTATGAACAATTTTGAGCGTTGGCCACTGCTGAAGATGATATTAAGTAAGATTTTCACTCTGTTAAATAAGAAATTCCTAGGAATCTAACCAGCTGAAAGTGTTTTATTTTCAAGTATTTATTTTCACCTTTCTCTCTGCTAATGCTTCATCACAGAAATTTTGGTGACGCAGGAAGTCTCAGCTCGTCTGCAGCCTGGTGAAGAGGCAGTGCAGTCTGCTCAGACTGAACAGCTCACACACGGATTTGGGGGCTGTAACGAGGAGCAGCAGAAGAGTTTCTGTTCCTCCAGACAGGGATATGATAAAGCCTTCCCCAAGGTACAGAAAGGAATGTCCTTGAGTCCTGCCGCGACCACCCATGGTCACAGCTCATCATCTCAGCAGGGCAAGACTCACTCTCTGCCTTGAGGAGCACATTTTGAGGGGCATTAAGGACTAAAAGCTTATGACCACTGAATCAGACTGAAGCCTTTCAAGGCTCCTCAGAATTGATATTGAAGCTGCAATTCTAAAGCTATGAATTAATTTTCCCTCAGGGTTACAGTGCAAGAGCAGGTAAACCCACACTCTATTCTCCAATCTGCTTGAGCCTCCCCATCCTGCTTTTTCCTCCAGAAAGCTTTGAAAAAAGCTGTTTGCAGCACTCCTTCAGTGTTTGTAAAGTACTGCTTATGGTCTACCTTACTTTTTTGGTACCTTTTACTCTCTGAAGGTCTTTGCAGCAGGGTTGGAATGGACCTTAGAGATCATCTCATTCCAGCCCCTGTCATGGGCAGAGACACCTTCCACTATCCCAGGTTGCTCTGAGCCCCATCCAGCCTGGCATGGAACACTTCCAGGGATGGGGAGTCCAGCTGCTTTTGAATTCTTTGCCAGGTATTTCACGTGAATAAACATTGTACAGAGCAGGCACAAGCAGGTGGACTCCTGACCCTAATGAAGTCAGTGTACCTCCCATCTCAGTCTGTGCAGGATCAGTTTTGCTGTGAAGATAATACCGGTTATGGTGTGGTTCTGTAACTTGGCAAAATGAAAATGCTTTCAGTTTTAGCTAGAAGCCTTGATGCCAATGCCACTGGGGGAAAAGGAAGCTACAGTCTCACTGATTTGTTGGTGGAAAGCTCATATCCTGCACTGCCAAGTGACATATTCCCTATCCTTTTGGGTTCATGGCTTTGGACTCCTTTTAGGGTGCCAGCTGACGTGATGATATAGGTTCAGCTAGTTTCCTACATGTCCCCAGAATAAGTGTCCAAGAAAATGGAATTTAATAGATCAAGAAAAGATTAATGTAGCAGTAAATGGGCAGAGGCAGAGGAATGTCTTAGCAAGCTGCTGTTCTCTCATCTTGACTCTCTCATCAATACTTTTCAATCTACTGTGCTGAGAGGGATATCACTTCTAATGCCCTAAGGTCACTAAAACCTCACATGAAATCTGTAATCCCTGAGCTGACAGCACAGCAAATGATTTCTCTATTGGTCTTTATAACTGTAATTGCCATGAACAGAATCTTTATATATTTCTCACTCTAAATTATGTGACTGATGACACGGATGGTCTCTGTACAAAGATAAACCCGATGGTTTCTGATAGTGTGAAGCTGATGAACAGTGCTATCTGTTGGCTTTTATGTCTTTCAAAAACAATTTCTTGCCAGATGGTCTTCTGAGATTGTACAATCTTCTCTATAGTTGAGGTAACATTGACATTGTAGCATAAACCTTAATTTCCTAGGTATTGTAACCCATAACCACATAATGTTAAAAAAAAAACCAACCTAAAAAAAAATCCCTAAAAAAGAATTTTCCATGTTGTAGTATAAAACAGAAAGGATTGCAATGCTGAAGAGTTATGCAGGTTTGTAAAGCTGCTGATTTGTGGGGTGTACATGGCTTAGGGCATAATTAACAAGAGGCTGAGATTTTTATTAATTTATGTCCTCATTTCACATGTGCTCTGGCTCATTCCTGTCCACTGAAGACCTGTGGTGTCTTAACAGCTGCTCATTCATTTCTTTTAGGTCATGGAGACTCCAGGGATGGGGCAGCCACAGCTTCTCTGGGCACCCTGTGCCAGGGCCTCCCCACCCTCACAGGGAACAATTTCTCCCCAATAGCTATGTAAATCTCTGCTCCTTTGGTTTAAAACCATTCCCCCTTGTCCTGTCACTATGTGCCCATCTTTCCCCCTCTTCACTGCATAATTTAGCTTGGCAGTGCTCCTGGTGTCGTGAGTGCAGCCACTTTTTAGCTGCTTTTTTAGCAGAGCAACAGAAATGTTCATTTTAATCAGGAGCAAGTGGGAAATGGCTTTTCCTGGGTGCCCTGTGCAGTGCTGAGCTCAGCAGGAGCCGGACAGCTTTCCTTTATGGGTAAAGAATGCCAGCCTTTGAAGTGCTTGTCAGGTAGCAGAACTTTAATGTTGTCAAAAGACTTTTTTTGTCTTTTCTTTCTTCCCAGCATTGTCTGCACGTATTTCTCAAATAGATGTGAAAGCAATGGGCTGGGTTCTGAGCTGGTTGAACTGTTACTTTGACTCAATAAAGATATATTGATTTATAGCAGCTGAGAATCTGGTTTTATACAAAATTTATTAACAACTAAACCCCACCAAGATTGCTGAGTCTGATCCTACTGATCCTTGGTTGTTTCAGTGAAATGAAACAGTAGTTTTATTGTCAATAGCTTTATGCAGCTCTCCTGTCTAAGATGTGTTCCAGAGTTTTGTGACAAAGTCTATCTTTAAATTCTCTTTCGCTGAGGCCCAGACTTTTATATCCCCTGGTAATTAGAACAAATCAAATTAATACATTCCCTACAAAACAGCACTCCAAATGTTTTAGATAAAAAGTAATTTGGGGTGGAATGCATGTAATTTTCCAAAGGAGACAACCGCCAGTACAGAGCAGCACTGAGCTAACAGAAAATATGGTTGTTTTTAGAGCACATACCATCTGTCATAAAGCCATGGGAAAACTCTCAGCAATATCATAAATGTGACCATGGATGAACTTGGAGAGTTCTCCAGAACCTTCCCAACATGAGGAGAAAAGCCATTCCAGGGAAATCTCTCATCTTGAACCCATGTGGAAACTATGCAAGGAAGTTCTAATTTCTGGAAAAATGTTCAAAGCAGTTGAAAGGTGAGAAAGGGAAACAGCATATGGGGATGAAGCAGCTCCATGGATTTAAACACCATACAGGAACAGAGGTAGCTCCACAGTCAACAGCACGACTGACACAGCAACCAGCCAGGAAGCCAGATGCTGTGGCTATAGAAAATATCTTCCACCACTTGGCATTTGACTCCTCTAGCTGCCAAGGACTATGGAAAAAATTCACATGTGGGAAGTCACACCACAAATCCAGAACGCAATTGCATATGAAGAGAGCTGGGCTTAAAAAAGGCAAGGCTGCTTCTTTTATTTTGCAAAGGAAAAAGGCAGAGGAACTTCTGTGCAGGGGAAATGCCACTTCAGTGTTTGTTCTTGTCATTCCTGGCCAGGGTGATGTGTTTGGGTGCTTAGGTGGCAGCCCCAGTGCAAGGTTTGTCACTTTACAGGCTGACACCACTGGTGGGCACCTATGGGTGGTGGCACCTGAGGAGCAGGGAACAAAAATCAGCTGAAGGCAGTTGTTGGGGTTTTTTTTGAGGAATGAAAACACAGCATTTCCTGGAAGAGTCCCACTTTCCTCTTCTGTGTGCAGGCAGACACCCAAGGCTTGCTTTTACAGGGGGAGGCTGGGGTGTCAGAGCCGTTAAAAGTTCACCTGGGTTTAGGCAGAGGATTACCTGTGTAAACTGAGTCTTTGTCTTAATCTTCAGAGAGGTTCACATGGGTACTCTAGCTGCCACAAGAAGGTCAGGCAAGAGTCCTGTATTTTCTGAGATAAGACTATAATTAACTCTTTTAAAAAAGTATATATTCCTAAAGAAAGGATGGTGTGAGGTTTGGAAGAGTCTGCTTTCTGAAGATGTGGGAGAGCCCTTTTTATGCTCTCACACATGCTCCCATCTGCCTGCATTCTTTTTTTTGTAAATGAAAGAGGAAGCCAAAACAAAACTTCGATGACTTTTCCTGCCTGAAAGAAAAACTCATTTGAAGGAGAAGGTGGTGATTTGTGGTGATTCTGTTCCCTCTGTGGGTAAGAGGCTGGACAACTGAGCCCAGTGGGGGTCACATCCTCTATCTGTCTGTCCAGCAGCACCACCTGAGCTTGGGCAGCATCATTCCAAATGGTTCCTGGAGAAGGACAGAGAGACAACTCATCTAAAATAGAACCATCCTATTAGCTCATTGTCTGGTTTTGAAGGCTTCCCCACTTAAACAACAGCTTTGCGGGAGGATGCTTATTCCTGTGATTCAGTGAAGGATTTTGCTGTCATAAAGCATAAAAGCTTAGCACCGTTCTCACTGCTTTTGTAATCACACTTGGGTCACGTGGTTTTAATTACTGGTCTGTGTTAATGGAGAATGGCTAAATCTGTTCTTTCAGTCACCAAAGAACAAAAAGCTTGGCAAGGAGACTTTCTATTGGCAAGTCCCCTGCTCCTGCTGGGAAAACTGTAGCAGGAGGATGTGTCCTTTAGACCTGTTTAAACTAAGTCTTTATCTTAATCTGCAGAGGGATTCATATTTGAACTCTATCTGCTATGAGAAGGTCAAGCATGAATCCCTTATTTTCTGAGATAAGACTGTCTTGCAAAGCCCCTGGGATTGAATCCAGTGTGGATTGCCTACTGTGTCCAGCTTTGGCTATCTAAAGACTACAAAGGGATCACACACTCCCCTCCCATGGACAAATATGAACCAAAGGCAGAAAGGAGAAAATGTGTCCAACATAATCAAAAAAGCTATGAACTCTCCCAGCCCCAGGCCTTGTCCCTGGATGACTCTCAGCCAGGTTTTGGTGATCAAAGCAAACTGGGTTTTTCGTGGCTAGAAGAGAGATGGATCCATGGAGTTTCCTCCTGGGTGAAGGAAGATGGGAATAGATAGGAATTGCTTTGGGACCACGGTATCCATGGTATCTGGGGTTCTCTGAGCCCAGGGAAGGGTGTTCCATTAAGGGGAATCCTGAGCTGATTCAGCTGTAAAACTCACCAGCGTTTACTGGAACCCAGAATTATGAAGACACTCATAGGTAGGGAAAAGGAAGAAAGGAGGGACAGATCTCTCATGGATATTTTTCCACAGTTGATCTTTGTCCACAAGAATGGCCGGAAACGAGCTGGGGATTTAAATTGGAGGTGTTTGGCGTCTTGTTTGCGTTGGATATTTCCTGTGTTTTGCTGTGCTTTCCTACCCCGAATGAATGTTTTTTTGGCACAGGCAAACTGAAACACATAGTAGAAAATTAGCATTAGTACATGGCCTTTTAATCTCTCTCCTTCTTTTTCCATATAAGGAGAAAAATGCATTTAGGAAAACATCATTCTCCCTCATTCATTTTATGAAACATTCACCTGGATTAATAGAATTGCTGCCAGAACTGAAACTTGTATTCTGTGCTTCTCTGTGGTGTCAGTCCCTGTAATCCCTCTGGAACCATTCACCAGTCAGCCTGTGGCCTGTCCTGGTAGTTGCCAGAGCAGTGGTTTCATGAGGTGCACTAATTGATCTTTTACCTAATTTATTACATGCTTGTGCTGCAAAGGGAGGCTCCCGTGAGGAGCACTGGGGCACTTGGCGGGTCTGTGAGTTCTGTGGCTTCTCCAGAGGGTCCCCCTTGTGTCTCCACCTGAGAGATGCCTCCAGCACAGGCTCTGGACTCTGCTCATCCCCTCTGCCATTCCCTGCCAGGAAGAAGAGCTACAGAGGTCATAGCAGCAAGAGGAGCAGCAGTACCACCACATCCCTGGAGTGCTTCTTTCCCACGCTCTAGCACTGAATGCAGATTTGTCTGAGATTCAAAGCACTAACTGATGATTTTGCACAAAGCTTCCATTTTTTTCCTTAAGAAGAAAGTAATATCCTTTAAATTGCTGGTCATTGGAGACTTTTATGATCATTTCGTCACTACCTGACGCAGACACACCTTCCTTGTGACTGGGTGCCAAGACAGGCTGAAAGACTTACCCAATGCAATTAAAACTCAAACTTTATAGTGATATGCCCATTAAAAATTCTGTTTGCTCCTCACAATTTCAGATGAGCAGCCTCTTGGCATGTGTATAGCCTGTTTTCTGAGCAGGTTTTCCAGGCAAGATGTCCTGTAGAAATGTCAGTGCAAGCAGGATGTGTTTCCAGTGCTGCTTCTGGAAACCCATTAGTCCAGTGGCAGTGGAATGCCTGTGTGTAAGTATTTCTCTTGATCAGTATGGGCATGAAGTGGGATGTGTAAAGGATCAGGAGGACTCCACATTCATGCCTGGATCCTTTCCTGTGTGGAATTGCAGTGGGAGAATTGCAGGGGTCCACAGCAGTGAAGGGGAAGGTGGTTATGTCCTTGGGAGTTCCACACAGATCTACTCAGCCATAGGCTGGTAAAAAACAACAAATACCTCCAGAAGGGAGAGTATAAAACCAAACCACACGGGAGCTGAATAACAAGTCAGCTGGACCTGAAGTTTAGTGTCACCAGCACTCTGACAAGTGTCACTGCCCCGTTCCTGTGCAGCTGTTTCCTGGCTCGCATGTGAGCTGTCACCAGCAGAAACGGGAGCCACGAGCCAGCTGCAGACCCTGGCTGGGTTTGCATTTCCTTCTTTTATAACAGACTGAAAAGCACAGAGAGTTTCTGCTCCCTAATGCAGTACCTGTCAGTGACTTCACTCGGTACATCAAGGAAGAAAAATGGTGTTTATAGTCCCTCAGGACAGGAAAGTGGGGGTTTAAATCATTTTGCTTCTTTTAACTCCTCTGATTTCTCCACGGATGAAAGAAAACAACGCATCAAATATTAATAAGAGAAAGATTTTGAGTTGTGCTTCCACTCCATGTGCTCCTGAAATTACATGACACTTCCCTCTCCACCATCACAGTCCTGATGCTTCCAGAACAGCCAGAACCCATACAGAGCATGTGGGAATTGTTCTGACAAGAGGAGTCCCACTAAAACATGAACATCCTTTTTATTAGGGTGCCAGGAAGCATGTAAATAGCAGGCAGCACTGCCTGTGTTGTGTGTGTATGGCAACAGAGAAATTAGATATTTCCAAACAAATATTAAAATCTCTTCACAGAAAGGGCTGTCCAGCCCTGGCACAGCTGCCCAGGGCAGTGGTGGAGTTCCCATCCTGGGAAGAATTTAAACCCTGTGTGAGTGTGGCATTTGGGGACATGAATCAGTGGTGGCCTTGGTGGTGCTGGAGAATGGCTGGACTCAGTGATCTTACAGATCTTTTACAAGGTAAATGGATACTGTGGTAACACCTGGTGCTGGGAAATGTGACACTGTACTGGGAACTGGACAGTCTCTGGAGACATGAAAAATGGGATTTTGGAAGCAGGCCTCTTAGCAATTCAGGGGCATGCCAAAATGAGGGTGGGCTCGTTGCAGAAAGTACAGGGTGCTGCTGAGGAGGGACAGGTGGAAGGAGAAAGGAGTGAGAGGGTGGCAAAGGTGAGGTTTGCTGAGGAGGGCAAGAGCTGCGGGACATGAGCTCAGGCATTTGTGCCCTGATTTGTGCCATGGCATAAGGTGAGAAACCGTCTGCAGGTGCTGAGCTGGGGTTGCCCATATGATCTGCAAATGCATCAGTGCTACCCGATGGAAAATACTCACCCAGTTCCTCATTCAAGAAGGAAACCTTTAAGTTCAGGACTGCGAGATCCTGGTAACAATGGATGTGTGCAGTGTGTGATGAGTGATGCTTTTAGGACTACTTTTGAGATTTATGGTGTGTACTGAATTCATTTCATCACCACACAGTTGGTGTGGTTTTCTACTGCATTTAGCTCAATGCTGTGGTTGTGACTGATGGAGGATGCAGGCTGTGAACTGGGAGAGATGTAAGCAAACACAGAGATGCAGGAGAAAAATTGCATTGAAAGGGGCAGAACACTTTGTTAGGTATCACAGGAATCAGTAATTTTACAGCAACATGACTGGAGCCTTTGGAAAGGAATTTGGAAACCCTCATAAAAAGGGAAGAGTGAAAAAGAAGAGGAAATAAAAGAAGGGAAGCCCCTGAGCTGTGCAGGAAGCCCATCTCCCATGTCTGTGAACAGCCTCTGATAAATCACCTGCATTTCCTGCACAGACTCTGGCCAGCTGGGCAAGGGACATAAATAAGTTGTTCTCCACCAGCATCCTTTGGAAGGAGTTAGTCATTTCCACCTAAAAGAACAAGAATAAAATGGGAAAACAAATGAGAAGGAGGTGGTGGGGACAGTGCTGGTGGGGCTGTGGTCTCTTCATGCAGAAAGGACGTGCAGATCCCGCTTCCTGCACGTCCTGGTGTCCCCATTGCATCCCAGTGTTCCCTGCAAGGAGCCCCAGCGTGCTGATGAACTTCCTCAGCTCCCACAGGACAGACAGACAGAAGCAGCAGTTTCTGACTGACATTCCCTGGTGTTCCCTTCCCTCTCTGCATGATAATCTGTGCACTGGAGCACACGGCTGACAAGCAGCCATGGATCAGAGGATTTGTGTGCTTAATTACCCCATGGACACACAGCTCTCCAGCTCCAAACCTCAACTGCTGCTGAATTTCCCTCCGCTCACCATGGTGCTGAGCTCCTCAAAGCAAGCAAAATGGATGGTTTATCATCACACAGTTCTCTGCTTCGTGTCATCATCAGCTGGAAATGAATTTTTCTGACAACATAGGAACCCAGCCCTCCACCCTCCTGGGTATCTATTTGCTAAAGTGAAAGAAAAATAACATTTTATCCTGGGATGGTGCTTTTGGCTGCTGTAGAGAGCACTTGGAATTTATGGGGAAAAGCAAACAATGGCCTTGTCACTGATGGATATGGGAGCTTCTGTTGCTGGGCTTCAAGTGTGGAATATGCAACCAGACTTCTGGTTAATGTATAGAAACACATCCCCAGACTTCTGTTTAATGTATAGAAACACATCCTCACACTGCTGAATTTGAAGCACAAAAATACATGGTCCTCTACCAAGCCTGGAAATCTTTTCAGTGTCTACTTGTTTTTAACACATTTATCATAAACAGGTTGGCAAAGTCTTCTGTTCCACCTTCCCAGCAGATAGAGCAGGTAGTTTGGTGCAAAACAGAGATAAAAACCACTGTTGTCAATATATTTTGGATCATGCATGAAAGCTTTTCTCCTTAAAAAGATATTCTGTAAAATCATGGAAAGTTAGTTCAGGCTACCTGGTTAAGAGGTGGGGTTTTTTAATCCAAAGTAGGAGGTACAATGGCAAACTCCAAACACTTCTGTCACTGATGGCTGTGAAGGTAATTCACTTTATTAAATGGGTCATAGACAACGTTGTGGGTCCAGGGGCTTTACACTGATATTGGAATGGAAACTATTGCAGAAAGATCCTACTAATAATTTCAGGCGTAGGAAGCAAAAAAACTTAGCAATTAGAGAACCTAATTAATGAGGATCTTTACATAATTAAATTAATGCCCTGATTGTGGTAAAATGTCACATTAACATTTCATTGACATTCATATTTACTAATAGGACAAGTGTTAAGTAGTGACGCATTATGACGTTCTCAGGACACTTTTAGAAAAAAGTGGTGCAGGAATTTGCTCTTCCATCATCACCTCCGTGGGCAGGGCACACAGTGACAGGTGTGAATGCCCGTGTCCTTTTCCTGGGAGTAATTTTGATTTGCTCTTTGACATTAGACAAGTCATTACACTCTCTATGTACAGCCAAGCCATTCCAGCTTATTGCAATACCCAACATTCTACTGTGCAGCACTGAAGTTTTTATACATATTTTCAGCAGCTGGAGAAAAGGAGAGTATGTGGTTAATCAGACTTGTATTTTGTTGCTGTAAAGTTACTTATATACCTTATTCCCTCTTGCTTTTTTTTTTATGTTAAGAATTTCACTGGTGACCAGTGTGGAGGAGAAATATTTTTGCCATTTTAGTAATTTGTAAGTAACATGATGTTGTTGTCTGGGGAGATTAAAACCTATAGTGAATGAAAACTAAACAAGCATTTCTAAATCCACCTGAAGGCAGCAGGGAAAAGACTCTGAAGTTACAGTAAATTTAATCCCTCCTTTGATATTCATATGTTTCATCACTGGGATCTTTCAGGATGAGATCCAACACCCGGAACAATTGTAACAGGCTTTGGGAAAAAAACCCTTTGGCTTTTGGGGAGCCAATAGCACACAACTTTATCACACAGCTGTCTTTGCACCTGCTTTTCTCTGAACAAGTTGAGTGTTATGGATTTAGAGACTGGTGTTTCAATATTCAAATAAGGAACAGGGATGCTTCCAAGCATCTCTGGGCGCCTGCCTTCTCTTTTGGGGGTACGAAAGCTGAAGTGTCTTACTTACCTAATCCTATAGCACAGTGCATCACAAATACAAGGTCCCAGCTGTAGTGGCAGAGGCTAAAGGTACAGCTGCATCTCTCTGGCCTCCCTTCTGAAAACAGCACTGAGACAAAATCTGATTTCAGGTCCATAGGAAAAGGCCCAAATTCTGAACAAGAAGGTACATGCCTAATCCAGGAACCTGGCATTAGGTTTAACATGATTTGTTTGATGCAGAATCCAATCTGTTATAAATTTTACTTAATTTCCAACATCTGCATCACAGCTTTGAGGGACAGATAATGAAGTACTCAAAAAAAAGAAAATAATTTATTATATCGATTTTAATGCACAGATCGACAATTTTAAGGTCACTTGCTAAGTCAGGAACAGACTGTTGGAGAGGATCCAGCTCTCGTGGTTGGGGCTGGTGCATGTGCAGATGGTGTGGTTCATAAATCTCGTGTGTAAAGCGTGTGACAAGTGCAGAAACGTTAATTTTCCTGGTTTTCCTCCTACCTTGGGCTACATTTAAAAGGAAAATGGCACAGGTTGCTCAGAGAAGCTGTGGCTGCCGCATCCCTGGAATTGTTCAAAACTGGCCTGATTTTATTGCTGAACCTATGCAAAAACCATGGTTTCTGTGTAATACAGGGTTTTCTAACTGCAGGCTAAAAATGCTGATATAAACGATATCTGGAAAGGAGTAGCTCTATAACCAGATTCAGGAACTTTAGTAAACTGAATTTAGCAGAAACCTTACTAAGCATGGATCACACACTTCAGTGAGACTCCCACAAGGTTCTGCATTTGTGTGACAAAAATTTGGTTGCTTCTGGCTGGTTGGGGACCTGCCTTAGGGTAACATTACTGTTAGTAAGAAGGACTTAGGGGAGGTGGAGGAGGACTGAGTCTGCCACCTCTGCCCAGTGGTGTGGTGTTGCCTGATGTGCATTTCCCAGTCCCTTCTCCACTTCATGCCTTCACTGAGAACTCATCCATCACTTTTGCTTAAGAAACCATTAGGAACCACTGGAGGCACCCAGTGTCAGGAAATTCCCGTTGATATTCAGCCTTAACGTTTCTCTCTGAAATCCCATCTCATTATTTTTATTTATAACCTCCTGAAACACTTTGAACAGTTCCTTCCCATCCTTTCCATTTTCAGACATAGGCAGGCAGATACTCACATTCTTCTCAGCATTTACCCAGCCAGGCTGTTCAGAAGTTTCCTTTAAGCTTTCTTCAAAAGCTCCTGCTTCTGTAAGTCCTGTCTCCTTCATCTTCAGCAGGGTTTTGGGTGAGGAAGAAAGTCTGGGGGAGAAGCTGTGCAGTAAAGAGAGAGCACAAACCGTGTGTCTTTTTGGGGAGAGAAGCAGAGGAAGGCAACCAGCAAGAAGTGGTCTGTGCTGTTTCTCTAATAAAAGCTTGTGTTGGTAAAGAACTTCTTGATTCTCTCATGCTCTTGTGAAGCCCCAGAACGGGCAGGTTCTCCCACAGAACAGTTGCTGCAGGAGCTTCATGCCCTCACTCAGCTCCTGCTTGATGGTGGGGACAGTTTTTGGTCCTGCTAAGCCCCAGCATCTGCGCTCCCTTCCCAGCACATCCTTTCCCCGCTATGAGATGGCGTTTCCTTACTGGCAGCTGGTTTTATCTGCTTCTTGCAAATTGACCTTCCAAAAGCTCCTTTGAGGAGCTGCAGTGGAAAAACCAAAGGTTTCAGCCAAATGGTGGCTGGCTTTTGTGACTGAACAAAGGAGTCCGCCAGGTTTTTGTTGTTTGAATGTCCTTGTCTGAGTTCACAACTTGTAAACCCATTTCCCTTTCCCAAACTAATTCTTCCTGCAGGGGCTCGCACTCAAAAGCTTTTGTTCCAACTGCTGGGGAATGGGAAGGCTGAGGTACCGCCGAGGTACCTAAGTGCCTAATTGCCACCAATTTCAATAGGGGCTGCCCTAAATGTACCTCGAGGGATGCATATCAAAGACAGACATTTTAAAGGGGATTGCTCTCTATCCGAGTTGATAATCTCCTTAGTTCCTGCTAGCCGTTCTTCTTCTTTTTCAAAATATTTAATTCTTTCGTTTTTCTTGCTGGGTGGAGAACCTGAAATGCAGAGGGGACAAGAACGGTGAGGTTGGCAAAATCCAGCTTCAAAACCTTCTGAATCCTGGAAAGGAAAGAGTCTGTGCAAGGGGCGTTTGCTGCAGCAGTTGCATTAGCCACTGATTTAGAAGGTCCCTGCATATCTAACACATGCTCAGCTTCCTCGGAAAGAATTTACTCTTGGCCTTTGCTTTCAGCCTGTATTGTCTCAGCCTTCAGAGCACATCAGCTACATTTTCAAAGTGCCTTGAATCAGTTTCCCCTGTCACAGAGGTATGAAAATAGCAATGAATTCCAGTGATCTCCTTGCAGCATTTAGCAAGCAGTGTCACTACAGCTCCTTCCTTGAATTTCCCACAGAGGATGCCAGGCACTTCTTGAGCCCATATGTTACAACTATAAGGTAGAAGCTCGTGACCCAGAGTTCTTCTCTTCTAGGTACAGCAAAGCCAGAATAGGATCAGAACAAATTCAGGGTTGGTTAACACATCTCCAGAAGTGGGACATGACAGTGTCAGCCAGGCTGCTCCCGTGGCTCTGCAGATCCTCCAAGGTACCGTGAGGATATGTTTGCATGACAGCTCTGTTCCCTGCTGCAATGAGAGATGTGCCAAGTGCCATTTTATTTATAACCCCCCCACTCTCACATGTAGATCTGTTACAGCAAGGCACTGACATTCAAGAGATGTATCTGTAATTACCTCAGAGTGGTGCCCCTCTTTGCTAAGGCAGAACTTCCCTCCTGTTAATGCATCTGTACTTCAGATAGCCCAGAAGGCATCACCACACCGAGAAACTGGGGCTTGTTGCTTTGTTAGGAGCTGCTCTGACCTTAAGTTCAAAGCTAAAACATCTATTTGGAAGCAAGTGGAATAGTGGGGATATTTTAAAATATCTGGCTTGCATCCACCTTCTGGTAAGACCGCTGATCAATTAGAAATGCAATTACCTAATCTGACTCAGGCTAGCATATAATTAATTAACCTGATGAAGTCAGACAGTCTACATCCATCTCTAATATTGAGTAAATCACATCTACACAAAAACTACTTCACATCCCCCTTGCCCTCTCTGAGCTTTGAGTGATGCCAGAGCTAGATGAATTTTCAAAATAATTTTTCCACTTGTATTTTGGTAAACACTTGACAAAAATAACAATGTTCTGCTTGAAACAGTTTCCCTCTTCTTTCTATTTCAATGACTTTTCCAATTTGCTGAAGTGTCTTGTTGTTCCCAATTTGCAGTGTCTATAGATGAAAGCAAGGCCAATGAGGTCACCCGGAGACAATTTTTTATTTATGAATTTATTTTTACAGACCATGTAAAAGAGGCTGGAGCTTCCCCACCTCCTGAATCTTCCTGTCCTTTACAATCCTGCTGCTCTCAACTGTTCTTAATCCACAAGAGGGGTTGCCCTGTCCTCGGTGATGCCTGGTGGGATTTTCTGCAGCATTTTGTGGCTCTCCTGCTTTGGAAAGGAGCATTTTCTGCACGTCCATCAGGGAGGAAATTTTGCCCTTTGCTGGCCTTTGTGCCAAACTGGATGAGCTCAAGGCAGTCCTGAGAGTTTCATGACTTTGCATATTTTATTACAGCTGCCAGTGTCATAAAAAGGCTAAAATAGGATCCAGCAAAAAAGAGGGAAATCAATGGAGGAGGCATTTGGGAGGCTCTTTTCCTGCTGGGCCCCCTCTCACAGCTCCAGCTGCTCTCTGTGCCTAATGCCTGAAAAAGGTCCTGGCAGCTGCAAAAGGATGCAGCAGCACTGAAAGCTGGACATGGGCAGCCAAAGTGGAGCAAAGAAGGGGGAAAACACATCTTTGGAGCCATGAATTTTTTGTTTACGTGAATTTCCTCCCAGTGATCAATACCAAGGCCAGGTTGGACAGGGCTTGGAGCATCGTGGGATAGTGGAAGGTGTCCCTGCCCATAACAGGGAATTGGAACAAGATCATCTTTAAGGTCCCTTCCAACCCAAACCATTCTGTGATTCTGGGATTCTAAGGACAAGTCATGATTTAGGTTTTCAAGCCAAGGAAGAGGAGCTCCTTCCCACCTTGTATTTTCCAGTAGTTATGTGCAATTTCTTAGATGCCAGCCAAGGAAGGGTGACAGCATCAGCTCCTCGAATAAATATGCTCACCTTGGCCACTGCTGAAATGTAGAACAATATGTGGAGCATAAATAAATGTATTTGCTGCACTAGCCTGATGTTCTCACTGCAAATTGCCGAGGAAGGTGCTGTTTAACCTGGTTTTTGTTGCTGTAATTCAGTCAGGGTTGTTCTGCAGTTGATGAAAATTATTTTTACAAGTTGGTCTTTACTGAACTATTAAAAAAGTAAAGAAAAAGCTGCCACCCTTTACCAAATCCGAAATATTTTTCCCAGCTCTAGTTCCTAACATTTTTTTGTCAGTGTGCTTGGAATGAAAAGTGCTTTTCTTAATGCATATGAATTTGAAAGAATTTTCCTAAGAAATCCTTGGAAGACTTCCAGATACCCTTTATTATTACAGCTTTTAAAAAATATTTTTGGTTTGGTGCAATTCTCATTATGTGTTTGAATTTACTGAATACTTTCAGGAGAAGAACAAAAATAAATAGGCTGGGCTTTACTGACTAAGCACAACTAAATCCAGAGGGCTGCTTTTTGAGATAACGTGGAGTTTTATGAGTGGGAATGGGGTTATTCAACTGGGATAAAATATCATTAGTCCCTGGCTAAAATACCTGCTGAAGGATTTTTGCCTTAAGATAGTCAATTTAGGGAAAGAACAGACCTAAGGATCGTATTTTATGACTGGCTGTGATTTGGCCCAGCCCTGCTGGTGGGATCCAGCCTGCAAATAGCTCTCATGAAGAGGCAGTTTCTGCAGAGGATTATGTTCCAGCAGGACTCCTTGTGCTAACAGCTTTCCAAGATGACTTAAAGTATCATCACCTACCCCTATGAAATATAAATCAAAAATGCAGCCCTTCCCGTGGCAGGGGAACAAGGGAGAGTAAAATGCAAAATGATTTGTAAAGCACTGAAAACACACTGAAAACGTAGCCAGCTTTCAGTTAGGAAAATGTAGGGTTTTTGCAAGAGGCAGAGGATGTAAAATCCCCTTTTCCCACGGGGAACAAAAATAAAACCCCATTTTAGAGAGTTTTCTGCTGGTCTTTTTTGAATTTGTTGAGTTTCTCTGGGAGACGGGAATTCCTGGCAGGGACAAGGCCTTTGATTCTTTACCTCTCTGGAAACTGAGCTGATGTTTTATTTTTCCATGGTGCAGCCTGTTCCTGGTTTGTTGACCTGGATATTCCTCCTTGTTTAGAGAACTTTTGTGTCAGGCTGGAAAAACAAAAACATGGGCTTTTGCTCATTTTTCATCAAGCTAAAAGGAAACACAAAAAACCCAAGAAGGCCTTTGGGTTTCCAGAGGCATTTCGGATATGTTAAAAGTATTAAAAATTCTAAGTCTGACAACTGGAGCAATGCAACTTCAGTTGATGTTTATTTCTTTTGGTCTTTTAAAATCCTTCTCCTCCCTTGTATTTTTTTTTTTTCTATGATGGTGAAAAATAATTCAGAAAACTACAATAGAAAAGGACCCTTTTCCTCTCTCTTTCTCCCAGTATTTTGACTTTGAAACTCCTCACGGGCTTGGAAGGGAGTGATGCATCCTGTCTGCAGGGACAGAACTCCCATAGCAGGGCACTCATGGCCCCTATTGTGGAGGGTAATGCAGTGATGGGAATAGCAGGAGGAGAGGAATGGTTTTATGGTGTCCTCCTTCTGCTGAGGGCGTTTCCAGTCCCATTTGTACCTCCACCACCAAGCCATGGAGGGCTGCTAAGCCTCCCCAGCCTGGAGTGTTTTTGTGGAGGAGCAGGGCCAGAAGAAGGAGGAAACATACAGCAGGATGGGATAAAACAGCCTCCAAGTATTCCCCTTGCTTTCCCTCTCCATTCCTGGCTGCAAACACCCGTGACAGGCTGTGCTTTCCCTGTCCCAGGCCCCCACAGCAGCCCTGGGATCACAAGGACAAAGTGTGGAACAGAAAAAGGAGGACTCTGACACCTGATGAGGAAATGAGCATTGATTCGAGAAAGACAACGTGCTGCCATTTGGGCTGGTGACACCTGAAAGCCTGCTCAAAAACCTGTCAAAAGATAAAAACATGAACCAGGAATTGGTCTTACCCTTCATTTTTATGGAGTGTGTGGATTCAAGGAGACTGAGATGAAGCATGACCCAGGACAGTGACACGATTGCAGTCAGCATCTGCCTGGGGATGGCTTTGTTTCCAACACTGAGCATCCAAATATTAAATGGAGTGAACGCTCCAATCAAACCCTGAATTGAGTCAGCTCCTAGTCAGGGTCTCATAAAGCCTTGATCATTACAGAAGAAGCTGAAGCTGCAGCACAGCAATCGGCTGACATCCCTTGGGAGCACTGACACACGTCAGCAGCAGGAGCAGCTCGGCAGATGAACCAAAAATGTCAAAATGTCAAAGAGGAGCTGAGATGGGAGCTGGGATGGAGAGGCAGGGTGGGTTAAGGCATCTCGGGATGATGCAGGGCTTTGACAAGGGGCTGAACTGGCAGAGAGGAGCTGCTGCATCTCAAGCTGCAGGCATGGAGTGGCAGGAGGCTTGCAGGGAGGCCCTGGGAGCTGTGGGTGCAGAGGGAGCAGGAGCAGAGCACCCTTCCCTGCCCACAGGCTGCCTCGGGAGCACCCCCTGTGCTTGGCACCACCAGGTGCCCCTGAAGCACCGACTGAGAAAGCAGCTCAGGCTCAGAAATGAGATTTCTGCCTGGGTTTCAGATACACGTGTGGAGGACAGAAATCCACTGCTGTAAATTAAAGATACGAACAAAATGAAGGGAAATGCCAACTCCTGCGACAAATGGACAAAAGCAATGCTAATTTTAAAAGGTGGTGTGCTACAAGAGAAGTAGTGTTAATTACATGCATGGCAATGCATACATTAACCTTTCACTGTGTTGAAAATATTTCAGCAACAGGCATTCATTCCTGCAGGGAAGGAAAATCTGTGCTCTGATTACCTTGACTTTGGGTTCACGTGGTAAGAATGTGGATGGTGATGTTTCTTCCTGCTTGACGGGACAGTCTTGTGCCATTGCTTTAAAACACAGCTGCCATGCCATGGTGGCACCACAGGCCGTGTCCTGCACCACAGGGAGGGCAGAGGGTGCTCCCAAAAAGCCATCCCTGAGGAGAACATGCCATTGGCACCATCCCAGCACGGTGCTGCTGTTCATAATGCGTTTGCCACGTTTATCACTGCTGCAGCTCTAATGTATCATCATAAATTAGTCAAATCCTGACCTGCGTGCACAAGTCAGGAGAATTTCTCTGAGTGAGAACTCGAGGATTAACTCTTGATTAGTTTATACCTGGGATTAGCAGCACTACAGGGCTGATCCTGGCTTCAGATCCAACAATCTCTCTCTTTTATTAAGAAAGCAGGGTTGGAAATAATAGATCACCATTGAGGCAGAGGGATGCTGCACCTGTGGGTAAAGATCTTTTAAAAGGTGAGAGTGGTACCACCCCTTATTTCCCATCAAAAGGAATGATGTGCACTGCCTGCATTCCATGCTGCTCAGTACTGCCTGCCTGGATTTTTTGTTTTAATTCTGACAAAGTGCATGGAATTGCAACAGAACTCCCCACGGCACAGGGATAAAAGGAAATCAATCATGTTTTTGACGCTTCCTGAAGCAAAGTGTTTAACATACAGGAGATCCATCACAACCACTTGTCAGATAAGCCGCCCTGTGCTTGTAGTAACCTGAATATGTGGCATGCCTTAAATGAAATTAAGCTGTTATTAAAGGATGCAGAAAATCCAGCTCTCCACCAGACTCCTTGTAAAGCATCTTGCCAATTTCTGCCTGTCCTTTTAAAAGCACACCCCTCCCATGACAGAGTACAAATGGATTTAGCTTCTGCTGCAGCTCTTTGTTCAAAACTAGCAAACTCACCATTAATCACTGATCCGACTTGTCAAGTTCCAGCATCAATTATTGCAGCCCTGGCACACAGGGCTTTGGAATTAAAAGCATCCATAACCTTTGTGTGGAAAGGGCTTCCTCTTTTTGGCTTAAGAATCCCATTTTTCTTGCACAGCACACTCCTGACTTCCATACAGGTGGCTGTTTCCAGTGCAGGTTAAACCTGTGAGTTGATTAAATGACAGCAGTAAGTGGTACCAGACAGAGCCCTGCATAAGCAGAAGGTTGCTTGGTTTTGGAGCTGGTGCTCTGTTCCCTCCCCAGAATTCAGAGGGTCCTTTGTCCCTCTCTGTCTGGGGAGAATGGAAACCTCTGTATCCCCATTTTTTCTCCTCAGTATGAATGCCTTTCAGTTTTAGGTTTGTAAGAATATCTCTGCTTTTCATCCATTCCAGCTGTGACAGATATTTGATAGGTAGAAATGGAAGTTATGGCCATCAGGGATGGGAGATGAATCAGCTGACATTCCCCTGGAGTCATAGGATTCAGATTGGCTCCTGGAGGATGGGAGAATGGCTCTGACAGGGAATCCTGAAATCCTGGGCTGGGGAAATATGTTTTTGTAATTACATGTGTTGATGAGGAAAGGATAAGCAAAGGATAGAGCAGTATTTCTTTTCTGACTGATCCAAGAAATATTAGCCTGCCAATTTTAGAAATCCATGAAAAATCACCTTGTAGTTATTAGGGCTGGGAGTTACAATGAATTACAGAATCCTTGGAGCAATATTTCGGAGAGGTTTTATATAGACACATTTCTTAGCACTGAAAAACAGGGAAATAATACCACACATGGGATTTGTGGGTTGGTAAATGAAAGCAACACTTGCTCTTAGCAACATGAGTGCATAAAAGAGCTGAGTCTTCACTCTGACCTCAGTGGATGTTGCAATCCACAAATTAATGCTCACATTCTACCTGCTTGTGGGATGCTGATCCAAAATGGAAATTTCTGAGGGATCTTCACTTCCAGAAGTGTTGTTTGGTCTCAGGTGTGGACAGGCAGCTGTCAGGCTATTTTGTCACCATTTCCTCTTGTGTTTAATGGTTGGATTGGGAATTTCTCTTGCCTTCCGTGGTTTATACAGCACCTATTTCAAGGCCTTTTTCATCCTGCAGTGGCACCATATACTGAGGTGAATGTGTTTATGGAATATTAAGGAAAAAATTTAGGGGATGAGAATGGGGAGAAGTGCAACCCAAAGCATCTTTTTTTTCTTCTCTTTAGGATTTTTCAGCTGAAATAAATCACCAAAATATTACCCTTTAGAGCCTCACATGGAGCTCTGTCCCTAGATGGAAAACAAGCTGTGGCTGCCCCATCTCTGGAAAGGTCCAGGTTGGACAGGGCTTGGAGCCCCCTGGGATAGTGGAAGGTGTCCCTGCCCATGGCAGGGGGTGGCACTGAGTAACCTTTAAAGATCCCTTTTAACCCAAACCATTCTGTGATCCTATTAAATGCATCCAAGTGAATGACACAAAAATAAAAATCTCATTTATTTCAGAGGAAAAACCACGGGCATTTGCAGAAAATATTTTGAGGCAAATGTTTCCTTTCCATTTATCTGCTTTATTAGACAGGAAAAATTGGTCTCTGGACCTTACCAAAACACATACCTTAAATCAACCCAAGCAGCTAAGGACATTAAGCCAGTGAGCTCATCACATCCTTTCCTTTCATGCCTGACCTGGAAGCTAAATTAATAAACAGGTTTCTGCCTTATCTGGCCATTCAGGTGTGGGAGCAGACAAGACAGCATGGTGAAGGTCTGTCCTTCAGACCTGGGCAGTAAACTGTGGCTGCTGCAGGGGTGCAGGGCAGATCAGATCAGTGTCCTGACATCTCTCCATGGCTTCACTCAGAGCCAGCCAAGAGGAATTGCTCAGATGAACGCTGAGGCCGTGGGAGCTGGTTGAATTCCGTCCAGTATGATGGAAATTCAGGACTAATGACTTCATCACGACTTATGAGTAAACCTCTGACCCCTTTCTAGTGGGGAGCTGAGTCACTGCTTAGCAGAGCAGCCCTCAGTGTCTCCCAAACCCGCTGCTGCTGGAATAGGGACCCCCCAGGAGCCAGCAGGATCCCGTGCTTTGAAAACCAGGAGCAGCCTTCAGCTGCTGACGCAATCCTCTGCCAAAGGCTGCTCTTAGTTGAGTTTCCCAGGAAAAATGACACATAAAGGGCTCTCCCTTCGCTCTGAAAGCAAATGGGGAAGTTGAAGAGGTCAATGGGCCACAGATGTCCTTCTTCTGAGAAACAGAGACGTTGCTGCTTCTGATAGCTCCATTCTGAATTTAGGGGAAATGAAGTTAGCATCAGTCATTGGCCAGGTCATCTGGGGCCCTGAGCAAGCTGATCTCATGGGTGGCATTGCTGTCCATGGCAGGGGGTTGGAACTAGATTATCTTTAAGGTCCTTTCCAACCCAAATCATTCCATGACTCTATGATTGCACCTTTCTGGAATGCCCCAAACCCCCATACACTGGCCTGACCTTAAACAAGCCCGTGGCTTTGGCCGTGGCTTGGCAGTGAAACAGAAGAGATGGAAGGTTTTAATCATTTGCCATTTCCTCCCCAAACAAACAAACTCACTCCAAAAAACAAGGAAGAGTCTGGGGAGCTTGGAGATAGGCAACAAAGGCGATCCCACTTTCTTGCACTTTCAGGCCCAAAGATGTACAGCTATGGAGAGTTTTCTGCAAGGAATTTATTTCCACAATTGATTTTGTCAATCCACTCACCTTCCCCATCTCTCTCCGGTCCCACATGACTCTGAGCTGATTGTGGATTTAGGATCACTCGCTCGAGTGGGGTGTCAGCCACTCATCCATCAGGGAGCCTGTGCCAGGTGCTCCTGGAGCACCCCTGCTCCCATCACAAAGAGGGCTGTGCTGGGAAAAGCAGGCGTGCCAAAAACGGATTAGCAAAACCACTTATGCCCCATAACAAGCTGGATTAAAAGTAATAAGTCTCATCAGGAGGCTCAGTTTAATTGCTAGGATTATGGCAGCAGTGGAGAGGAAAGCTAACAGGAGATGGGTCTGGAGAAATGTGTTCCCTTGACTTCCCTCACAAACGGGAAGAGAAAACTGGCCCGTGATTCAGTTTTGCCTCTGATTCCACATAATGACTAAATCCTGCGAAGATAATTGGTGTTATGACCATTTGTGCTGGCAGCTGTACTCCAGTACTTTTTAAAATCATTATCTGTTAAGACATTTGCAAATATACAGTGAGCCTCGCAATGCCTCATTAAGGCACTGAGGAAGACAGTCATAAATTTTATTGCCTCAGCATTACATGTTGGAGTCATAATAGTGCAGATCTGTTCTGAATGTATAAATTCCCTTATCGCTTCAGCAAAATCTCCTGCTTTTCTGCTTTGGAGAAGGGCATAAAAATGAAAAATGCCATCAGCATTCAAATGGAGAAGTCTGACTGGCTCCATTTTTTTTCATTTAAGGAAAAAGCTTGCTATAACCACACAGAGAATGTATTTTAGAATGTAACTATACTAAAAAACATCAGACAAATGCTATTCCTGCAGCAATTTTAGGCTATAGATTTATCTGTGTTGTTTCACTTCCAGCTCACTGTTTCTCCTGATACACATTAACTTTTATTTCAGGGTCTCTATCCAAGCTTATTGAGGTCAGTGGAAAGATTATCACTGGTTTCTTTCAGTTTTGCATCAAACCCTTGATCAGGACGTCTCAATTTTTATTAGGAGAGAACAGAATAAATTTGCTAGTAGTTTAGAAAAATTATTTTGCCATTGGGTTAGAAAAATTGGGTGTTATTAAATGGAGCTGAAACACAGAAATTCATGTGATATCATTCTGTATTCTAGGGACAGGTCTCTACTCTGTCTTCAAGAATTTGCTGTTTGCTGTTGTAAATTTGTACGTATAAAAAAGAAACTTTTTAGTAAGAGTTTGATGCTGTGAGCTTTCCAGAAGTTTAATAGTGTTTGAGAGACAAAAAAATCCCATCGAGTGAGTCACCTGTGTCTTATTCCACGTGAACCTGGTAGATAAATGAGTGCAGATAAATATTATTTAGCCTGATGCAACCCCCATGGGCTGGGATCAGCCTCTCACTGTTCCTCCTGCTCTTCCTCTCTGCAGGCCTGTGGATGTGGGGAGGGGCTTTTCAGGGTGTGTTTTGTCCCTGATGTGCACACGAGTCCCCTCGTTGTGCAGCTGTGTATTTGCATGCAGATCCAGGGAACATAAATCCCCTTTGTGTGGCTCCTCAGAAGGAGTTAATCTGTTTAGGATGGAGCCATCTATCCTGTAAGGCCAGAGAGAGCTGCATTAAATGAGAGGGATGCTGGAACATCCACGCTGGAGGTTCACTGCCACGCTGCCACGGGGAAGGAGATGCAGAGCAGGGACAATAAGATGACACTCAATATAAAGCCAGGTTTACCATCATCGTCCCCAATGATTTAATTCAAGGGTATGAGATCATTCACTTTGACTTAATGCAGAAATATGGCCCGTGTGTGAAGGTCTGAACGTTTCCACAGAGAGAAAAATACCTCTCACAAATCGTTCAAAGCCTTCACTCGCTGTTTGGAGCTGGATTGGCAACACCATCCTGGGATGCTCTCCTAAACTCTTCAGGAGAAGGGAATTCCTGCCCTACGCTGTGAAATGGAGCTGGGACAGCATCAACTGGGATGGAGGGAGCAGGAAAGGGACACCCCAATATCCCTCAGCCTCCAAAAAATGTTCACCTGTGCCATGAATGATGGAGCCAAACTGGTCCATAGCCACTGACATGGCTCAGCAGCTGATCCCCCTACAGCCTCTTCCATCCTCCTGCATCTCTTTGCTACCCTCATTAGAAGAGTTTTAAAAGGACAGAAATAAAGCAAACACATTTTTTTTTTTGTTTGGGTTTGTCATTTCACAGGAAAGACAAAAATCTATAAAAAGAAAACTAAACAAGGAATCATAGGAAAATCTTACCAATAAATGAGAGGCCCTGGAGTGTTTTGATTGCTGAAGCTGTCCAGAGGCATTGCCAGATTTTTTCCTAGCGTGCTGGAAAAACTCTTCCCTGGGATAGATCTGCTTTGTCAAGTGTTGGGAGAATTGGTCTGGCCTTGCTGAAGCTGAGGGTGGAGTTGGGAAGGAAGCCTGGCTCTTGGTTGAACCCTGGCTTTGGACAGGATTGTGGAGTCAGGAGCACCTCTCGCCATAGTTTAGGAACTGCCACAAACATTTAAGCTTCAGACTTTTTTTCCCCCCTGCCTTTTTCCAAGCTTTAGGTTTCTTCCTTCTCCTCTTGGACTCTCTCATAATTTTGGGAACTTGACCTCTGAGCAATGCTAGCAGCTGTGCATGCCAGTGTTGACATCCTGACCCTGTGCAGCTGCACAGCCTGCAACCCTCTGTGGGCAGGAGGTCACAACACCTCTGGAAAAAAGTTAAAATGAGAACTAATGATTGGCCTATCCCCACACCTCCAGCCTGAAAATCTGAATGCGTTTAAGAGCACAACTGGCACCTTTCTAAGGGCTGGCACTGCTACGTCTCACTCCGAGTGGGCACATTAGGAGGGACAAAGGCTTGGCTTAGTTCCCCAGAATCCCAGTCAGCTTCCTAAAACACACCAAGGCAAGAGAGCTGGCTCAGGCTGATTCCTGTCTGGACCAAGAAGTCATTCAAATCCGAGTCAGATCCTCGTTCTTGCCTTGTGTAGGATGTTTTACAGCTGTGTGCTTGGTGAGGGGACAGCCCAGCCCTTGGTGAGCCTCAAGGCACAGTCAAATGTGCTCTTACTGAAACACCTCCAGGGCCGTAAGGAGACTATTCAGCATCTACAGGAAATAATTTTAGGATTAAACACAGGAAGGAACTTTCTACCCTCTTTCTTTTCCCACTTAGAAATTAATATATTGTCCCTAGTTGCATAGTTAAGGGATATTGATTAAAGAGAGACTGGTTTTTATCACATCCCAGACATCTCTGGTGCATCACCTTTATTTCTTTTAAGCAATCCCACAAGAATATGAGGGTAAAGGACAGCAGAGAAATCTGCAGCATGATATGAAAAATCTGGATAATGTCACCAGCACCCAGTGCTGATATTACAGTTTTCATTACATTCGTGTTACAGCAGCACATTTCAGTGCTTCCTTTTCGACTCAGCCAGAGACTTCTGTAGGAATTCCTGTGCATTCTCCTTCAGCCTCGGTGCACTTTGAGCATAAGAAGCTGCCCCAAGGAGAAGCCACGTGAATTCTGTACTCAGCACAGCTGATGTGCAGCTCCACGTGTGACAACGAGCAGATGTACAAGGCTGGGGTCTGTGGCACTGCTGTGAGTTGACCTCCCCTGAACTTTAGACTGGTGGGAACCAAGCAGCTCCAAATGTTTTGCAAGTTGACCCTCCTGCCCAGAAAAACCAAAGGCAAATTTAATTTAGGGTTAAGCGGAGAGGTCAGATGTTCTCATTGCAATGTGAAGGACTGAAAAGAAGCCTGGGCTTTTCAAGGTTCAAGCTTGGGCTGCTGCAATGTAAGACAGGCCTCTGCTGCTTGGATCCATACCAGGGAATACTTGTTTATGTTGGTGTCAAGGATAGCAGCATCTGGCCCAAGACAGGAGGCTCATCCACTCAAGCCCTTTAATGGTATCAGACATGGTGCTTATCACTTCTCATTAAAGCATAAAAGGAAGCCAAAAAGGAAGAGCACAGTTTGTTCTGTTTCTACTCCAATTAGATGCACTTTGTTACTTTCTGGATCATTCACCCCCTGGTTCAGTTCAAGTTTGTTTTAAGGAAGGCTAATCAGCCTTGTAACCAGAGAATCCTTGGCCTCCCACTGCTCTCTTGCAGTGCTGCCTAATCAGGTAGAAGGAACATTTCTGCTCTGTGCGAGGGCTGGTGCTGACCTTAGGAATTAGCCAGTCAGTAACTCACCACTGAGGGCTGCCACGATGCTCTCAGTGACGTGGCACAAATAAACGAGACATTGTATGTCCAGGAAAGAGGCAAAGGACCTGGAGATGTGTGAGTAAAAGAGTGGGCTACATCCACATCCTCCTTAAATCTTCCATTTTTAATTCTTTTCAACCAAGGACCAAAGCAAACTTCTCCTGTGACCAAATGTACGCTGAAAATAGGCCTTGTGATGAGCAACTGGATTTTTCCTCTGTTTTTAAGCAAAGCAAAACACAAGTGGTACACATGGAAGAGGAAGGCTAAGCACACGTGGATGTTCCCATGCAGGCAATACTGTGAGGAAACCCACTCTTGGATTAAATTAATTTACCCCTAATGTCTGTCCTGGTGCTCCATTTGCTTCCCATCTGGGCACGAAGAGCATATAGGAAAGCAGCCAACTCTGATTAAGGAAAGAAGAAAAAAAAAGAAATGGGATCATGAATAGCAAAATCAATAACTTGTCCACTTCTCAAACATCAAAGAGATCTCCTAAGAAGTCCTGTTAAAGAGGACAAGATAATAGACTCTCTTTTACTGTCCATTATCACAATCCATTTGCACCATGAGCACAGGAGCTCTCCAGGCAACCAAAGCCTTGGCTCTTGATCTTTATTTCCCAGTTCTTATGAAGTGGTGATGGAAATGGAGATGAGGCAGAGATGATGGTGCTTGGGATTCTGCACTGGAGCAGGAGGAGAGAGGGAAATTCTTTGCATGTTTAACTCTGCTAACTTCACCAGGGACAATGTTGGGCTATTGTCTCGGTACAATATGTTTTTATATTTTTATGAATGGGCTATTTATGCAGCTGCTATGGAAGATCTTCATCTGGTGGAAAACAATAGGGAGTGATGGGGATCTGCTTCACAGGGTTAAAGATTTGACATTCAAGGGCCCCAGTGAGCCCATGGAAGATAAAGTCCATTGTGTTTAGATTTGAATAGAAGGAATGCTCAAACTGGAAGCAACGCCCCCCCATTGTTTGATACCCTGAAGAAGCTTCCCCAGTGCTTTGCTTCTGGGTGAGAGGAAGACAGGTAGCTCCAGTTTCTTCATCCTGGGAGAGATGAGCCTCTTCCTGGGATCAAGTAATCTGAGGCAAACATCTTCCTCAAACACCTTCTTGCAGGGCTGTGCCTGAACTTGGCTCACTGCTCATTGTGGGTCTGTCTTTTCTGCAGCAGGACCTTAATTCCCACCTTTTCCACGTCTCTGCTGACAAATTTCTAAGTAGTGCAATGGCAATTTGCTTCTGAGTGGAAACATGAACAGCATGAATATGTTTATACGCTCACCAGGAGATCTGGCATGGAATAAACTATGCATAGTATTCTTACATAATTACTCTCAAACAAATTTTGCGCTTGGAAAGCTGTCAGGTTTTTTCTCCTATTATTTCCATTTCTTCTCTTTGTCACTTTTTTTTTTTTTTTACCATCTTTGTGACTTCTTGGGTGGCAAACGCTGGTTGTTAATGTTGGATTTGTGACATTGGTGTTGGTCAGGTTCTTAGAATACAATTGCAAACACCTTCTTTGATCTCCTGCACAACACAGGCTAAAGGAACCAAGTCAATAATTCTGTCTTCAGCTCATAAAGCACACTTGAAGTATAGCCTATCTCTCAGGGAGTTATTGTCTTGATGCATTAGAACACAGACCTCAAAAAAATGGAGACTCCACTACATTTTCCTTTCTCATAGACTTCAAATAAAAAACTGGTGAGCCACCATCCCCTAGGCCTAATTTTCTCTGCATACAGCACTGACATAGACAACAAGTGGGAAAATAACTTCAATATGCTCTGAAAAGAATTCCTTTTAAATTAAAATATTCCTGTCTGATGTAGCACGATAAAGTCACCCTTTTATATTTAACCAGCATCCCTGCCTGAGCCCAGCAGTCAGAACTGTGTCCTCACACCACCTTCGTGACTTGATGACATCTCTGGTTTCCATTGGGCTCGGCTGGAGGACCTCACAGCAGGAGGAGATGTGGTGGTCTGGGCCCATCATCTGCAGCAACAGCGTGTGACAGCACAGCTCTGCACCACGCTCTGCGCTGGGACAGGGGACAGCAGGGAGAATGGAAATAAAGGAATTAAAGCTTGGGGAAAAGCAACATTTTCCATCGCTGGGAAGTGCCATTTGTGCCCAGCTTCCCCTCCTGACTGCAGGCTTTTGGCACTCCCTGCCCCTTGGCAGGGGAGGATGCAGCAGATGAGGCCTGTCCTTGAGCTCCCTGCCCCTCGAAGGAGGGCAAAACAGTGGGGTAGCAACTACCAGGGGTGAAAACATGGATTGGGACCAAGGCTGTCCTCTAACCAAACATGCTGGGCTCCATCTACCACAGAATCCTGGAATGGTTTGAGCTGGAAGTGGCCTCAAAGATCACCTGGTTCCACCCCCTGCCATGGGCAGGGACACCTCCCACTGTCCCAGGCTGCTCCAAGCCCCAATGTCCAACCTGGCCTTGGGCACTGCCAGGGATCCAGGGGCAGCCACAGCTTCTCTGGGCACCCTGTGCCAGGGCCTGCCCACCCTCCCAGGGAACAATTCCTGCCCAATATCCCATCTAAACCCACTCTCTGTCAGTGTGAATCCATTCCCCCTTGTGCTGTCACTCCAGGCCCTTCTCCAAAGTCTCTCACCATCTTTCTTGTCTGGCTCCTTTAGCTACTGGAAGACCTCAGTTAGGTCACCCTGAAGCTTCTCCCTTCCAGGCTGAACAATCCCAATTCTCCCAGCCTTTCCTCACAGCAGAGCTGCTCCATCCCTCTGATCAACCTGGTGGTTTCCTCTGGACTCACTCCAGCAGCTCCGTGTCCTTCCTGTGCTGGGATCCCGGAGCTGGAGCAGAACTCCAGCTGGGGTAGCAGGGTAGAGGGGCAGGCATGAGCCTCCCTGCACAGTTTGCTGGGAAAAGCATGAAGCCTCCCTAAGATTATCTATTCATGAATGCTGAGAGCCGGAATAGGCAAAATTGTGATTCTTGGGGTATAAAATAGCACCACGTCTCCATGAGATGCAGCAGGAATCCTCTTGTTTCTGACAGATTCACATCTCTTTTACTGCTCAGAGTACAGCATTGCTTTCTGACTCTTTTATTTTTAATAACCATGGATGTTTAGCTGTCTGTTAAGCTTAATGAGAATAATTAGACTGGATCTGGGGGAACAAAATAGGCATAGTGTTGGTTTAGCACCATGCTATTCCCTGGGGACGCTGTTCTGGTGGCTGAGAGACTGGAAGAAATCATCTTTAACAATGAAAAAAGACTTGGTGAGTCATTCCAGCTATGAAAGGGATTAAAATATTTTTAAACAGAAGAGCAGTTATTAATAAAGTGCAGGAAATGATAGCAAGTTATTGCACTTTGAGCAAAAAGACAAACACGACTCCCTCCCACGTAGTACCCACTTTGATGAGACTCTCCCTCCCTCTTAAACTTTATTTTTATTCCCTCTCAACTTTCTTTCAAAACTTGTTTACTGAAGTGGCCATGATGTTATCCTTTCTCTGGGTGGATCCTCCTCTGCAGTTAATGGTTTCTACTTCTCAGTCTCTGCAACTGGGAAAAACATCTCCATTCTTAGTTCACAATGACAAAACATCAGTAGCCAGTGCAAGTGTCCCAGACCTCCTGCATCCTCCTGAGGCTCCTTTCTTCACAGATTTCTTACTAATACAGGAAGTTTTACCTGTTCCATGTATCCATGCAAAGGAGACTGCCAGTAATTTTGGTCATATTGCATAGGAATGGCTGCAGAATATGGCCCCCGTGCTGTTCTGACTGCAAAATTATACCTGGAGGGAAAAAACAGTGATAAATATCTTTTCAATGTCCCCCACCAGCCAAAACTTATTCTCACACCCATGTAACCCATGGCTTTCAGAGATGTCACCTGGTGCCAATGACATGACATTTTCTCCATACTCTATTTTAACCTTTGACCTTTTTTCCGAAAGAAAAATCCAATACATTCAATTATTTCACAAGTCCTTTCACGTGCTGACATTTTCCTTCCCTGCAAATATCATAACGCACCTTATTTTTCTCTTGATAATTTTATGAATTTACTGTAACTTCTTGAAGTGTTTTGGCTGCTTGCCAAGGAAATTCAAAACAATCCACCCAACTTCAGTTGAAGTGCAAAGTCTTGTTAGTTTGAGTGGTTTTTGACAGGAAAGCATTTTCCCCAGAACTGTTGCATCAGTTCCCTGCTTAACCCACTGGTGCTCCAAATCAAAACGTTCCAACTGTCCCCCACCTCGTCCAGAAGGTTGTGCACAGCTCTGGTTTCTGGCTGCATGAATAACTTTGTTCTGATTTACTCTGCTTCCTTCCTTTCATCACCAGTAATTGGATCCCACCGCTGGAAACCAGCCCAAACCCCAAGTTTAATTTTAGTCCGTGTTGCTTTACTTTTGTGATAGCCACTTTGCAAAGCACAATTCCCCTCAGCTACCAGCTCATATTTATTGTTATAAATCCTATGAAGCAGGAGAACACAAGGGAAAAATGTCCTTCTTCATCTTGAAAACATAATACTCAGTGGCTGGAATGTTCCAAAATGGAAAAAACCAATTATTTTATGATGTATTTGATCCACATCTAATGCTGTAGAGGGAAGACACGATCCAGAAAGTTACAAGCCACAGAATTGATGTTTCAGGGGAAATAAACAAAACCAAATTCTTATTTTTCCTTTTTCTTTTTTTCTTTTCTTTTCAAACGGATGCTTCTATTGTCATGACACCTCAAACCCTTTATAAGAAAACCACGGAGTTAAGGCTCATACCCTTGCATTCTCTCTGAGTTGAAAGATGAGGCTCTGGGGCATTGAGTTTAATATCCCTATTTAATATCCCTTTAGTCTATCCTTGCTTCCCTGTTTTAACATTTGTGACCCAGGCTCATATTTCCTTTCTGGATGTCTTCTGAACAGTGAGATGAATCTTTGTTTAATTTTGGCTTTCTTTCCCACTGCTGAGATTGTTTTATTTCTTGATCAGCTGTTATAGCAATGATTTTCTGCAATGTTTCTCCTTTTTCTTTTTGGTTTTTTTTTTTTTTTTTTTGGAAACTGTACATCTGCTCTTGGCATCTGTTCCATATCCTTTATGAACACTGAAGCAGGGAATTTATTTAATTCTTTTTTTCTTGCAGAGGCTGAGTCTATTGTCTAGAAATTATTTTCTTTGCCTTAAAAAGCCCACAGTCTCCTTCATCAACACTTTACTCTTCTCACACTGGAAACACTTCCTATTGCTCATCATCTGGTGGAATTACATTTTATTCCATGTCATTACTTTCCATGTTATTTCTTTGGAGTCTTTAATTGCATTCAGCAACCGTTCCAGCCCTTCCCCGTTATCTACCTCTTTACTGCTCCTCGTTACTCCTTGCACACCCATATTTTCTTTTCTTTAGTGCTACCAGTGTATATTTAATGACATCCACGCTCTGTGAACCTACTAGAAACTGGCTTCAAAGCTGTGGCTTTTCTACCTCATGTCATTTTGACCTCTTTATTCCACAGGACTTCATTTCTATCTCCTCTGTTTAAATGCAAACATCTTTTTATCATTTATCCTCCCTCGCAGTATGAAGCAAACCACTTATGCTGAGAGTTTTAGTCTCATTAAAATATTTTGCTCTTGATAGGTTCAGCTCAAGTGGAGAATCCCTCTCTGTGTAGTTTTTGCATTGGGTTTAGCACTAAAGAAACCCTCATGCACCTCAGCAAAGTGCTTGACTAATGCATTTATTGCTCCAACTTGTTTGTGTCTGTGAAGTTATCATCTTTCATCCTGAAGTATTATTACACACTGCTGGCCGGTAAAGTGAAAATGGACAAACACACAGCTTGGTTTATAACAGATCTTTAAACAGATCTTTTAATGCTTCGCTGAAAAATTACCAACAGAGGCTTTGCTCTCTGGAGAGTGCCAAGAACTCCCAGAGCTCAGCAATTATGACACAGGGGCACAGGGAATGTGAACCCAGCTCAGACCAAGCGTTTCTAAGCCTCCAAGGGCTGTTGGATGTGCAGGTTCCCTGCAGCTGGACGCAGTGACCCTGCAAAGCTCAGAGTGAGGAAGAGGCTCAGAGTTCCTGATGAGTAATTCCACCATCAACAACACACTAACCACTCAGACTCAAACATCAGGAGCTTCAGCACAGCTTGTACCTCTTCTTCTGGTAATTCTGCAGAGAAAGGAGTGTCTGCTGCTTCCATCACCCTCTCAAAACAAAAGTCAAGTGGGGGAAAGTTTGTTTTCCCTCCTGTAAGCAAGAGAAGCCCTGGAGCAGGAGATTTGTACAATCTAAGCGTGATACAAACACTCATCATCAGCAAATACATGAGGAATTCAAGACCACCACAAAATTCATTTTACATGTTTACCCAATATGTAAAACAAAAAATTAGAAATTCAGGAAAAGAAGCCAAGTCCAAAATGGACTTTAAAATCCTCTCTAGCTAACTGAAAGCAGGACTCTTAATTTATTTTTTTGAAATTTTCACACTAAGAGTTCTGTGGCCATTAAGAAATACTTTCTCCTTAGATCACTCTGGAACTTGAGACCCCAGCCTACTCTTGAAATTAACTTCATAAGTTATATTTTGAGCTGATTATTTAAAACCAAAAATCAGTAGGATGAAACCATCTGCAAATGCTTGCAGAGCCCGCTGCATCCAAGTTCTCCTCATTTGTGCCATAAGAGATTCACTTATTGTTCATGTTCTGGTAGATCATATAGTCTCCCTTTGGAATATATTTAAAAATTGGAATGGCATCAGAGAACTCATGTTACAGAGAAAACTTTGCAAAATTGTCTAATGCTAGTTCCCCTGAATTCCACATTCCCCATTGTCCTTGGGGATGATGGAACAGATCCATCACACTGATGCTAAAAAGGTTTATTGCAGTGAATGGAAAGAGCTGGAACTCCTCATCCCACTGGCGTTTATGGCTGTTGGTAGAAAAGAAACTCCTCCTTTGGGGGAAAGGCTGGAGGAGAACTGTGCTGGGAAATCAGCCACGTGCAGACAAAGGGATTTCCATTGATATTTTAATGCAAAAAATTGCGAGAACAGCATCCGAACGTTCATTTGGACAACACAAACAATCAAAGGAAACCAAAGCAAAAAAGCAAAGACAGTTTGTTGGCAGATGGAAAAGGATTGGGAAGTTAATGGCTTTGGGGAGGGCTGCCCTGTGCTGCAGTACAGCACATCTGGTTGGACCCCTGTCCTAAAAGGAACAATGTAATAATTGTGAACTGAGCTGGCTTTAGATTCCCTCACTGAAAAATCTTCAAATAAAAGCTATAGTCTAGATGAGATTAAACTGTACCATTTCCTTAGAGTAAGGAAATCCACGTCAAAACCAACTGCAGCCAAGTCTGACAACATGAAGTTGTATTTTATGAGCAGAAAAAAAAAAATCCCCATTCATCTCTTCCAGAAATTAGTAGGAAAAGGGTTTTCTGTTATAGAAAAACCTGCTGCAGTGGCCACAACTCAGATCAGTTCCCTCACAGATTTGGACACTGTAGTTCACCTCATTTTTAGCTTTTTATTTGTTGTAAATATAGATGTTCCATGCATCCATAATTTTAAACCTTTCACACTAGAATGCAAATTATTTAAACAGTACACTCACTTCCATATAATTTCTGGACATATGCTGACAAGTACAGTAGAGCTTTTGTCAATTATACTAATGAAAAATTGGTTTTCAGAGCCTGGCTATTGAAAAGAAATTTGCTGTTTATAATAAGGGTGATGTCATTAACTTATTGAGGCAGCTGCAAATGAAAATTAATGATTAATTTCAGCACATGATACACAAGGCAAGAAGAAATTGTGCATGTGAATTATTGATTACCCACCCAAACTCACTGCCATGTGAGAAAGTCTCACAACTACACTGAGGAGGAATAAGGAACTTAATGTTGCCTTTGGTGGTGCAAAAGTGACAGTGCCCCCTCGCCTCTGCCTCGTTCACCAGGTGACACCTGTGGGCAGCAAAAGCCACCTGTGATGAGGAGAGATGGTGCCACCAAGCAGGAAATCATCTGGGGAGCCCAAAGGCCTCAGAGATATCATTATTCTCATCTTTTTAAAGCTTCATCGGTGCCGTACATTAAATTAGCTGAGCTATTGCCATACCTGTGCCAGGTTGCTCCTCATAAGTCAGCCACTGATTCAGCACAAACATAACCATCAGAAAAGCACTAAATACACACATTTCTCGAGCTGCCCTCTTTGAACAACATTTCTTAACTTTTCATTAAACAATAGATGAATTTTCTCAAACTAGCAGCATCACACAACACAATTTTTTTTTTCCTAAAGCAGTGTACGTCACACATAAGTGCATGGACACCTGCTTTCTAAATTAAAAGTTTCCCAGATTTCTCTGGTGCTGCAGTGGCACAAGAAGGGGAGATTTACACATCCTTCCCTTCCGAGCATGCCTGCATTGAAGCTGAGGCTCTGGACCACACTGAAAAACTGGTTTCATTTACAGCATTCCAGTCTACAGGCTGCAGCATTCTTCAGCCACCAGGAAGATGAAGACAGCTCTGCTGATATTTAACTTTATCCCTCTGTGCTGTTAATTAACATAAGTAAACACTTTCCCTTCAGAGAATGGGATAATGTGGCAAAGAATTTGTAAAATGACTCACAAGAGCCATAAGGACAGAGCCACAAGTGTTGTGGGAAGCTTCCAGGAGCATCTCTGCCTCCTTTGATTATGTGTTTCTGGAGCAGGTGCTTTCTGTGATTCTGATTTCTAAAGAGCTCATGTATTTTTTTCATCTTGGTTTCTGAAGTTCTGAGTATCAACAACACTGAAATCATCAGCTATTTATTTTTTGTTTGGGGACTGTCAAGAGGAGTAAAATGATCTGCATGCACAGTTCAAATCAGCATTATTTGGCATTTTGATGCACTCAGGGCACTTAGCCATGAAAATCCTGCAGTGTTGAATAGACAATTTTACAGCTGGGAGACTTTTTAGACTTTTGTTTATGACTGAAACTACAAGCCACAACCCATCCTAGCAAAAAGGCTGGACTAAAGCCAGAGTTTTGAAGTTTTCTGCAGCGGGCCATAGCACAAAAAAAGGTGGCACATTTTTAGTTTTCATGAGGCAAAAAGAAGTGAGTGCCGAGTCTCCTCTCAATCCCTACACTTAAAACACTTCTCTTCGGAAGTTTTACAGTTAAAGGTGTTATACTTGTTACACACTGCCCAGGTAGCAACTATTTCCTGAAACAGTCTAATGCTTGTCATTGTAACAACCTGTTTTAAATTGTGGGAATTAAGCAGAGACTCGGTGGAAAAAACCTACCACCTGAGCCTGTAGTTAGCAGCTGCCTACAACGAGCAGCCTGAAATCCTGACATGTTTTTAGCTTTGCTATAGGAAATGCACCCACTTCAGTTAGGGTTTGCAACTCAGCTGCACTTCCTGGGCTTCTCCAGGTTTCCAGGGTAAGGGCTTTCATTAGCAGAGAGCCCCTGGCTGATGGGACAGAAGAGCACTCATGAAATCACTGAGCCCCAGCTGAGACGTGTGAGATTCCTTCACCTGCCTGCATGCAGGGGAAAAGTCAGAGTTTTTTGTGGCGGTGGAGATGACAGAAGTTCTCTCGCTCTGCCAGCCAAAAGCAGGCACCAGCTGGCTCTTCCTGCACCTGGGATGGTGCCAGCAGCAGCTCTGGGCAGGCTGGGAGACACTGTGGGCATCCCTCACCCAGCCGCAGCAGCTGCTGGGGCAGGGCACGCAGGGAACGCTTCCCCTGCCAGCCATGCCAGAGAACAACAGGGACTGGTAGATCGTGGATGTGGTGTTGTCATACATGAAATCCCTATTTGTGCTTGGTCTTTGCATATTAAGTGCTTTAAGTAATTAATTTTGAGTTAATTATTTTTAAATTGAATTTTACAATTAACCCATCAGCCCAGGTACAAAAATCCAGTTCCATTATCAGTGTTTCCATTTGTTTAAAGTTTATTAATAGAGTTGCACCCTTCCCAGTTAAAATTTTCCCAGTTAAAAATCACAAACTTGCCCCTTTTCAAGCTTCAAACCACTGGTACACCATAAGAGTTACCTTTCCTGTGCTTACTGTATACTTTTACAAGTGTTTTGAGATGTGTTGGACTTGCATTCCAAGGCCAAAACCCCACCCAGTCTTAATAGCCAGCAGCTATTTTTAGCTACAGAGCCATTACTCTGCAGGCAAGTCCCATGGCAACCTGAATACCTGAATTTTAATGAAGGTATTGTATTCCCTTATCTCTAACTGATACCACCCCCCTTGACAACGATGAGCCATTGGTGGACAGAGATGATCCATCAAAGGGAAAGCACCAATCGCCTTGGACCGAAGGGGCGGGCTGTGGGTGGGCTATGGGCGGAGCAAAAACTATAAAAAGGACGAAGCCGAGAGGCGGGCCCTCTTCTCTTTTCCCCTTTTGCTCTCTCCAGACCAGCTGTGGGAGACGTCGGTGCTGGGCATTAAAAGCCTTACCCCTTTTAAGGGGCTTTTAGTAATTTTTTTTAAGTCAACCCAGCCCTGCAAGTTCTTTTTCTCTACCTGAGGGCTAGTGCTGTCTCAGCCAGAAGATCTCAAATCCCTGCGCTCCTGGGGCATACCATCTACTGAGCCATAGGATCCCAAATTTTTATATTTTTCTGATTTCTGTAATTTTTCAATTTTTCTGTTTTCAATAAATTAATCTTTTTAAGAGTTGTCTCATTTCTCACAGTGTGCAGCAAATGGGTCTGGAAAGGAGCTGGAGAACTGGTGAGCTCGTCCTCTGCAGGGAGACTCCATGGAAAGGGAGCTTTAATAAAATACAATGTGAAGGTGTGAGGTGGCATCAACCCACCCAGAAACTGAGTCCCCAAGCAAGATGGCAATTTGAGCATTCCTATCCTTGCTGTGGGGTTACATTAACCAGCAGGCATTGTCCCTGCTCTTTGCAGAGGGGTTGGATGGATGATTTTTGGGGGTCCCTTCCCACCCAAACTGTTCCATGAGCTTCGGTCAGCCCTGAGCCCCAGAAGGAACAGCCTCACATCTCAGCTGGTGCTCTCCCACCGGCATTCCAAGGATAAACTCCTTCCAGTGATTAACTGTTCTTTTTATTGGACTTTTCTTGATACTTAACTTGGCTCTTCTGCTGTATCCTTTATGTTTACTGCATCCTTTATGTTTATTGCTCTTTATCCTCTTGGCATAAGCATTTATTCCCTCCCTCTTTGCTATTGCTTTTACCTCTTTGCCAATATCTGTCCTGACAGCCTTTCCTCAGCTGAACAGACCACAGATCCTAAAAATGCTCCCACTTTTTTAGCTGTGTGATCATTCCCACTCCATTCACCTGCAGTGCAAGGCCAGGTGGGACCATGCTCAGCACCCAAAACAGAGGAGCCCAAAGCTTTGCCAGACTCACAGAAAGAAAGGACTCAGTACCTGATGTGAACAGCCAGATAAAATCTCAGCTCGCTTTGATTCACTGTTGAATCACTGTGGCCAAGGATTGTCTCCCCCAGGAGTGTAAAATAGTGGAGATCCCCTCTCTTGAAAGGTTTGACTCACCTTCCCCAGTACCCTGGCACTGCTGCCCACATTCCCTCTTCTCCACCTTTCATGACAACAGTCATTTATCAACTTTCTCAAGCAAAACAGTTTAAGCTGAGCTGCTGCTGCTTATTCTAATGAGCCAAAGCCTCTTCATGTCTTTAAAAGGATTTTGGCTGTGGGAAGGTCAGAGGTAAACAATCTATGGTGTCAGGCCTGATTAGACTTCATTTTAAGGTATGACACCCTTTTCTGTTATTAATGCTGCCAGGCACTGAGGAGTTTCATTAACTGCCTACCGCAAAGCCAACATGATTTTTGTTTTTCTACAACAGAAAAGCCAGTAACATGCACCAAATATTTGTGTTATAAAGGGAACTTACCTTGAACTCCAGTAAATTTCAGGGTTTTTTGTTGTCTACTTGCTCCCCCTGATTTTCTCTAGAGCTAGCCTACCTTACTTAGTGTCCTTCACAGATGTTGATGCTTTTTTCCTCTTGGGGTGGCTGTCAGTGTTCATTGTCATCCCAGGGGACTGAAGCAGCTCCACCAGACTCTAGCAGAAGATTGGTTTCTTATTCTGTTCCTTAGTTGTTCTTTAGGCCATCACAGTCCATTAATTTGCACCTTGTGCCTCCTTTCATTTGCAAAACCTTTCCTTGAGTGGGTTTATCCACAGCTTTTTAAAGACCCCAATGAGCCCTACCTGGTCCCATCTTGAGTCTGGCCAGGGTTGAGGGAGGTCAAGCATTTCCTGGAGTTATGGATTATAACACTTAATTAAAATGTACTTCCACGTTCCTGCAGTTGCTCTGAACTATAACTCACCTTATTCAACAACCTGACCTTTGAAGATGAACAGCTTCCTTTAAGCATTGCCTCTGAATAAAGGAATTCTTGTGAAAACAGCAGAAACACCCATTATGTAATTAAAACTTCCCTGTTTACATGGAAAATCACTGAGACTAGTGCTGCAGGAAGACAAGGACTTTGAAGGGGAGAACCTTGACTTTCAAGTTCCTCTGAAGAACATGAGTCATCGTTGGGAATGGGATTAAAGTAAATTTCTGCTTCAGCAGTAGGCTTACTCTGTGACACCCTTTTTCCCTGATTTTCTGGCTGCTTGATGTCTGTGCGCAGAGTCAGGCTAGGAAGGGGAGAAAATTAATGCCATCAAGGTGTTCCTGCAGCAGACTCAGTGTTGAAAATGGAGATGTGAGGTCTGCATCACCTCCAACAAGATGATCTTGGCTTCTCCAATTCTCCCCTGCACTGAGCAAGTCAGCATCACCAAACTCGTGTGGTGGTGATACCAAACCAGTCATGGGCTGGGATAGGATGTTCTGCTTCTGAACTTAATGGTGTGGAGAGAGAAGAAAGTTCATGAAGAGTCTTGATGAAGGAGACTCTGCTGGAAGTTTTAGTCTGTGCTGTTCTTCTGCTGTTGCATTTTATTGCCGCTTGTTTTCGAGGTGGTGTTTGAATTATCTATTCTTTTAAAGGTTATAGGCAATAAAAAAGGTAGTGCCAGCAGTTCGATGCCTAGGATAAGATACTCTCAACAACACAGTTAAAATAGGAAGGAAATATGAGTTACTTTATTGATCCCTTAGGAGGAAGCAAAGCCAAACAGCAAAAAAAAAAAAAATACTCTGCAGGCTATGACCTTTATAATATAGGTAGCTGTAGAATAGGGACTTGATTGTGCATCTGTAGATGAACTTCTACAATTCTTACCTCATTTAAGGCATTAAAAATGACATTTTTAAAAGCAGGCTGACCTTTGCTGTTTGACAGTGTGTTTAGAGTTTCCACCATCCCTGAAGGTGGAGGAGGCAACTCTCATTTCGGGGTTGTTGAGTTGGCACTCTCGCCCAAGAAATCTCTGAAAGACCAGGGGGAATTTCCTTGATAAAAGAGGAAGCTATTCCAGATAAAAGGGAGGGGTAGGAGTGAAAAGGGATGGGAAAAGAAGTTGCAGATGACTTCTTAGAGGGACCCTCTTGTGAAATCTGTGAAGGATCGCAGTTATCTCACTGCCCCTTGGAGAACACTCAGGGCCAGAATCCCTCATGAAAGAACTTTTGCTCATCCCGTAAGTGATGCAAAATTAAAGTGCATCATTTCTAAGAAGTTGCCAGCATGGATTCTGAGTTCATCTAGCAGCTCCCATACCTCTGTGTGAGCAGCTCTGTCGCAGTGAGGGGAACCACTCACACAGAGCAGTAAAATATCCTGGAAAAGGTGTGTGGGGAGGACTTGCACAGCCTGCAGTAAATCCATATTGCCATATGTGGTAGTCCACACTGGAGTAGGGGATTTGTGGGGATTTGGAAGACATCAGCTGAGAAAATTAGACAAGAATCAGAGGAGAGCAATTCTGGGAGCTGTGTCCACACAGAATGATCCTTTAGGAATATGGTGAACATAAGAAACCTGAACCTAAAATGTTTTGATGAGCATCACTTTGAAAGTAACTCAAAATGTTAAAGACCAGAGTTATTGAAACGTGGTTTAGTGTGAAATAGGGAGTCTTGGTGGAGAAATATCAACACTTATCCAAGAACACCTTCCAGCAGAATGTGTCCTTCAGGCTACACCCAAGCTCTGAGAAACTCCTGCACTTTCTCTAACCCTAACCCTAACCCTCACCCTATTCCCCAAACAAGTGAGACTGCTTTTGGAGAGGCTAAATTTCAGAATCAGTTAAATGCTGGCAAATGTGGAAGACCAGGGAGGTGTAGCAAACTCTCTGTGTGGAGGTACTGTCCTGGAATGTTGTTGGAATCCGTGGATGTGATTTGAAAACTGTTAGAGGAATAAATTCCCTGGCAACGTTGTGTTATCCCACTGACATCTTGCTGGTGTTTATGGGACTTGTCTGCTTCCAGGGTAACCTGAAGTCTGCTTTATGTTGTAAATAAGGATTTTTTTTTTTTTTTTAAGCCAACCAGGCTGATCAGTTGACAAACAATAAATTTCTAGTTTCAGATTTTAACTGTACAACCAGTTATTAAGAAATATCAAAGGATTTGCCTGTTCTTTCAGAGACTGGTAGGAAGTGACCTTTGGTTTGGATGGTCAAAAATGGTATTTTTGTCAAGTCTGCATTTTCATCCAAGCTCAGATTATGCACAGAATTTCTGGTGAAAACAAAACTGAGAGAAGAGGGCAAGGAACTGGTAAAACTACTTTGTTGGAATGGACAAAGCCCGAGAGCAAATCCCAAGTATGGTTTTGGTGGTGTGAGCAGGAAAAAGATGTGTTGTTATTTTCTTGGAGGCTTCATCCCTGGGTGAAGGGATGCTTGGCATGTTATTCACAGAGAAAATGCCAGCTAGAGATGAGTTATGTTACATTCAGCCCCAAAACTGTGCTCGAGAGTGAATCAATTCTGAGCTGCAAAGTGTAAGAAAAGCACATAATATTTATGTGGTGTCAAGTTTATGCCCTTGAAAGTGCAGCTCCCAGGACTGTGGGCTGGGGAGCTCCCCGGATTTCAGGGAAGATCTATGGATGCAGCCCAGCTGAGCACAGGCAGCTTCCCTGGCTGCCACAGAAAATGCTTGTTTGCTGATGAAGTAAGTGCTATTTATCTTTCCCAAGTTACAATCAAATTTAGAGGAAATTGCCAAGGGAAAGTAGGCAGGCTTAATTTTTTTTTATTTTTTAACCCATTTTACATTTTGTTAATAAAGTACTTTTCAAGTGTGGTCTTGCATGGGTGTTAGGAACTGTATTTATTTTTCTGAGCAGTGATTTAATACTTTTTGATGAGCCCATATTGCACGTGGGTGCTATAAATTTGAACTCCTCTTTTCAGCACGCTTGACCACCATCCTGATTATACAGAATGGCAGATTTTAGGATAACGTTGCTGGAAAATGGTCTTCAGGGGTAATTTTGGATTATTTTTTTTTTTTTATTTCTCGAAATATCCTGACAACAGAGCCTGACAGTCTTTATGTCTGTATAGAACAAGCTTTCCCATAATTTTCAAAGGTTGGGTGGATTTCTGGGGCTACTTTTCAATGGAAATCAACAGAAATGAATATTTTACTCTAAGTGCAACACATACACAGCTTTGTGCATGTCTTGGGAACTTTGATTTTATTTTTGAGGTGTCACTAATGCCTGGGGTCGGGTGCCCACAAGGAAATGACCGTGGGTCCTGCTGATTCCTGTCCCCTCACCTGTGATTGCCTTAATTTCTGTGAGGAAATTCTGCTTTATGCCTAAGTTTCTATTGCTGAGCTTTATCGCTATTGAACAGATAAGTGGGAGACTGAAATCCAGGTGGGATTCAGGAGCTGCTCTGCTCCCACTTGTTCCTCCTGGAATATTTATCCGGACTCATGGGCTTGTTTCATCCCTGAGGTTTATTTGTTTAGGGACCTTTCATGGGAGGTGGGGAATGAGGGATTTATGCCACGTCTCAGGTAGGAAGGGCTTTTAAACCCACATCACGCCTGTGCTAATTAACAGCTCAAGAAGACAAATCTGCTGCCTCTTCTTCCAGAAGCCCCTGCACCCACAGCTGGGAGCTGGCTCAGGGCCATGGATGGTGGGGCAGGCACAAGTCCAGCTGTTTGAAGGAAGTTTAATCCCTGCTCCCCAGCTTGCTGCTCAGCCAGCAGTGTCAAATCTGTGTCAGCACTCCTGTTTGCATTGTGTTTTTCAGGCATTTAATTATTTCCATCTATTTCAGGAGTTGTCGATGCGCTCTTGCATGTCTGGCCCCTGAAGCTGAGGTGTAACTGCCTCTTCTTTGGTAAATTTAAACAGATACATTATCTGATGAAGTGCTTTTTGTGATTTAGAAGCAGCAGTGGGACTGAGCGCAGCAATCAATCAATATTGATTATCACAGTTTTTCCTGGGCTTGAGAAAATTGTGCTGTAAGGAGGGACTGCAGGGCTTCAGTGCTGCTGAAGCCTGATCCCTGGGAGAAATCAAAGTGAAGGTAATTAATGCTGCTGGCATGAACATTAATTCTGGACTGGTGATGATATGGCCATTAACAGGAGCGTGCAGCCTCTCCCATAATGTATTGCACTAAGAGTGTAAATGCGTATTTGGCTGGATTGGGTTTGATGAATTCTCTACCTCGCTCCTGCCACTGATATTTTTTCCAAAGCTCATTAAGCACAAAGTGGTGGCAAAGCCCTGGGTTCTGCCTGCTGCTCGTGGGCCGCTCACAACACATATTCCTGAGCCAATGTGTGTTTTCTCTCCAGCTGTGCAGAAGGAGCAGTTGAGGCTCCTAAGTACTGTGTGCAATAAAGAGCTGTGTTAAGAAGAAATACTGTTACCTCAGTCTTCGCAGGGAAAACAGCACTCGATGGTTCCTGCGGCGCTTGGGATGGGAGGGGGCTTGGAGAGGGCGTGATTTTCTCAAATAGGCTTTGCTTCTGTGTGTCCTTGGAGCCTGTACCACCCTGGCCTCTTCCTGCCTTGGCCTGGGGGAATAGCTGGGCATTCTGTGGCCCCTGGCCTGGGATGAACTCGCCTTTTCTGCTCTGTTATGTGCGGGGTCCAGCCACAGAGGCAGGTACAGATTTCTTGCAAATCATCATCTGAGCTCTGGTGGCTTTTGTGTATAAAAATCTCAGAGCAGAATGGGTTGCCACATCATGGTGACAGTCTCTCTCTTCTCCATATCTCCCTTTTGAAACAGTAAAAGCTTGTTTGTGCCTTTAAAAATAAAAACTTCCATAGATTACAGCCTCAACTGCGTGGTAGCCTGTGTGGCTGCAGTGTCTGAACACTCTTTTATTCCAGAGACTTAATATAAAACTCTTCTGATTTGTTGCAAATGCCCTGAAAAAAAATCCTACTTTGAGTGGGTTTAAGGTGCCCCTATTTCTCTTTAATCCACTAATCCTTGTACCTGCAGCTTCCTGGGCAAAGCTCCTGGGATGCTGGATAAATGCAACAACAGCCTGGCACATCCCTTGGCTGGGTACCAGCCTGGGGGGAAGGTTCACCTCTGCCTCTGGAATGATCCTGAACCTGGAGAGCTGCCAGCTGTTCTGGGAGCTGCTCTGCCTGGAGGGGTTGCGAACTCGGAAGTGGGAGAAGGTTTTAAACTCTGGAGTTCCCACATTTGGGGTGCAAATTCTGCTCAGGGGTGGATGATGGGGACACTTGGGGACAGCTCTGTGGGTCCCTGTGACCTGCTCCAGCTGTGCTCTGATGGGAGGTGTTCAGGAGAAGGCATCCCTGGCACCAGCAGGCTGCAATTACTTACTCGTAGGAGTACTCCAGCACTCTTGCTTTCATCCATGGCCAATGGTAATATTCCAAAGTGGAAATGCAGAAATAACTTGGAGCTCAAAGCAGCTTTTGTTCAGTCACTGATAGAGAAACTTCCTTTTTCTCCTGACACACTACGGCCACTGAGCAGGAGTTATATTTTTATTTTCCTTACAATAAATCCTCTTTTCTAAGTATCTAGGTATCAGCTGAACTCATGGTATTCTATAAGTTTCCTCCAAAAGGCCAAGAGGTTACAAAAAGGGAAGCTGACACATGCTGTGCATACTTGTCTCAAACCTTTTCCTCTGTATAAGATGAAGCCAGTGGAGCTGAGCACTGTCCACCCACAAATAATCATATTCTGCAACAATAAAACTTATTGCTGATATGAAAAATAATCTCTTCAGCTTCACCTTAACCCCCACAGTTTCCTAAAGTAACATGTCTGGAGACAAAATACTGACTCACACAACTGCTGAGGCTTTCTGATCTGCATCTGAATGAATTCCAAAGTTCTAGGTTGAAATTTATTTATCTTTTTAGTGTTGCTTTAACAAAATGCTTATCTCCAGCTAGCTAGTGGTTGCTCAATCTGTATTTGAAGCCTCTTACTAGCTTGATACAATCAAATTTATTTAATGATTCTTTGTTTGCATATCAAAGACAAAGACTACATGGCTTGCTTGCAAAGCTAGATCTGATCTTGGATCTTGTGTTAATTCTTTGATCTGGGTGCTCGCAGCGCAGTGTAAAACAACAAACCACAGCATTTTCATTAAGATATGCAAGTGATACCATTTCCTGGGGAAATAAGATTTTATTGCCCCATCTTCTGTGGGGGTTGGTGAACATGAGGCCTACTCATGTAGTGCATGAAAAGGTCAGTGACACGACAAGGCTGTTTGTGAAAGAGTGCATTCACCGCTTGAGAAAACAACCTGGGCAGCAGAGCTACCTTTGTGTGCAACCCCATCCTCTCCCACGGGGACGGAGGGGACACGGGGCACTGACCACCCAGGGCAGTGCCTTGCAGGGAGCTGGGCAGGGGCACACGTAAAAGGGAGGGTGAGTGAAGCATTTCCAGTCCCCTGGGTCATATAAAGAATTGGTTAAACTTCCTAGAGAGCCCCAGATCTGAGTTGTTGCAGTACAGTGTTTGTTAAGTGTTAGGGGTTGGATAAATCTTCTTGGTTTGGTCCTCCTGATGAGGAGATCTGCACAAGGGGGGAAAGGAAAGAGCAGAAGCAATGCATGGGTGCAATCCGAGTCGTGCTTCACAGCACAGAGCTTGTAGACAAGATCTTTCCGCTCTCCCTAAGCGAGGACTTCAGCAGGTATTGGATTTTTCCCAAGCATTAGCCTAACTATGCACAGCCATTCATAACTCTGCTCTGAGGGAGAAGTCTATAAATGCTTTCAGCATCTGAAGAAAGGCCTGCGATTACCCCAGAGCTGCTGTAATTCCTTCTGCAATATTTGTACCGCTGACAGAAGCCACAAATCCTCAATCTGTGCTGTTGTGCTGGTCCAGTGCCTCGTGGTACCCAGACTGGTGATTAATGGTGCCGAGGTGATCAGCAACACAGCACAGAGGAAGGAAACCTTCAATTGCTGTCATCCTGTGCCCCCCTGGGAGAGCAGCAGGGCAGGACAGCCAGGAGGAGCTTTTACGAAGGATTTCTTTGAAGTTTTCTGTGAATGGCTGCAGACAAAGGGGAGGATGTGCCAGTCAGCCATGGGCTGCAGAGTGGGATGGCAGACTGGGAGGAAGCTGATGTCTGGGAGTGGAGACTGAACGGTTTCTTACTGATGGTTGACAATCCCACGTAAATGTGATTATATTTGATTTTGCTGCAGTAATGGCTGTGGATGGAGCCTGGAGGAGCAATAAACCCCCCGTCACTTGGGAGCCAGGCAGGGATGGGGCTGCTGTGATGCATTTGCCTAATGGCAGCAAATGGGGCACTGGCCTTCCCTGGCAGCTGCTGGAATTCCCTTCACTTCCCTGAGCCTTTGGGGCTGTTTGTGGTGCCCTTGGGGATGATGGATCCTCCAAGGGAATAGGGCACAGATTGCATTCACAGCCCAGGCTCCTTGCCCAGACCACGGCGAGCCATTAAGGAGCTTTTCTCCTTGAAGGCTGGGAAGTGCCAGCAGTGGATGTGGATGTTGAAGCCCTGACTTTTGAGAGCCAGATTAATAATTTCTTTCTTGTTTTGTTCACCCCCCCCCCCCCCCCCCCCCGTGTGAAGTTCACAATCAGTTCTCTTGCTGGGCCATGCCTCAGCAAAAACTCTCATTCCAAAACCCTCAAAAAGGGAAGTCAGATTGAAATTTTGGGACTGAGCTGCAATTTCTCTAGATATGCTGCAATTCTCTTCCATTTTTGTCAGACTATTGAGTTCTGCTTTTCGAAAAAGCCTATTTATGACATAAAGCTGGTATTTAAAGTGCATTTGGCAAGCCTAAGGATGCTGCATTCATTGTTATTTCAGAGCCAGCAGATGAGAGGAGACGCCTCTCCATTAACAAGGGAGTGGGACAGTTTGCCATTTGGGGCTTGCTTAAACTGATCAATGATGGGGGATTATGAGCAAGATTTGCCCAAAGGCTGAGGATTTCATTGGAACACTTACAAATTATATTAAAGTGAGACCTCCAACAATGCTCTCAATGAAATTTAATTTTTCTTAACTAAGGACCTGTGATGCATTTCATCCCAGAGATCCACTGGCTGCCAAGGAGCTGATTTCTACAGCCTGGACAGGAGATCAAGTCCCTGACTTAGACCAGCATGGCTCTGCCTGTGGGCTCTGGTCACATAAACTGGGAGTTTTCCTCTGTGCTGCTCTGCTGATGTGACTTTGCTTGCAAACATCTCTGGATGCTGAAAATCCAGCCCTTCCTTTTCTTTAACAGCAGTCAGCTTGGACAGGCATGAAAGCATTCCTGTGTTCCACTGAGCAAGCTGCAGCAAAGATGTGTCTGCAACAGGCGGTCATGGTGTGATTATTGTCAGGATGGGGCTTCTGGTGGGAAGGTGTGCAAGGTGCTGATGAGAAGGGCAGGGAGGAAGGGAGCCATGGAAAAGCAGGAGGAGGTTGCTTGCATCTCCATCCTCTCGGGCCAGCTTTATTTTCCATCACTTTCACAAAGTGCTCGTAACAAAATTAAGGAAATTGTATCTTGGCTAATCAAAGGAAGGAAAGAGGGATGTGCAGGCTGAGCGACCTCCCAGGATTGTGTAGGAGGCTGATGTCAGATGGCAGCCAAGTTCAGTATTTTTAGCATTTTTTTTTTCTGTTTTATCATGTTCTGTTGTTGGGGGTTTTTTTGTCTCTTTTATTGTTGTTGTTTTGGTTTGTTTTTTTGTTTTTAATCATCCCCGAAGGAGACAGGAGAGGTCTGACGAGTCATTTGAATGCTCCCTGAGAGCTCTGCAGGAGCAGCTCCAGCAGAGCAGGTGCAGCCTTGGCTGCAGGTGTTGGGGTGGAAGCTCCCACCCCAGATGGCAAGAGCTGGGAGCAGCTTCTAAGGTCAATTCTTGTCCCAGAAATTTGTGTGTCATTCCCCCCCCCCCCCCCCCATTTTAAAATGTAATTCCTTTGGAAATAATTCCATTCCCAAAGAAAGGAGGCTGGCTCCTCATTTAAAGCTGAGGTTGCCCCTAATAATCCTTTCTCCAGTAAGATTTGAAGTGTTTTGAGAATATTAAAAACATAAAATTTGTCTTTTTAGAGAAGGAACCTCTTTTCCTCTTGCCATTTTGCACTGAAATCCCTCTAAAATGATTGAAATGCCTCCCTCAGAGTGCTATTTCATCTTTGCTTCTCTTTTGTGCCTCCTTCTTATTTATGGAAGCAGCTTTGCTTCCTCAATAAACAAGAGCTACATTTTTTCCTGATTTCATCAGGCTGCCAGCATGAGCTGCTCAGGACTCAGCTCTGACTTGCTGCAGACTCCACCAGAAACAGTAATCAAGTCAAAGGCATGAGGTGTAGATCTAATGGTAGTGTGGGCACAGGCGTCTGGGAAGAAATTTGCTATCAAATATTAAAAAAAAATTGAAATATGCCAAACTAGCTGGGATTAACGTGAAATGACAGGAAGGATTTTTGACAAATACAGATATTTTTTAGCTATGTCTCCCCAAATCCAGCTCTGATTTTCAGACGGCAATGTACCTTCAAGCTCAGAAGTAAGGCCAACCTGAAAGCCACTGGAATAACTCCTGGCATTGTAACAATCATCCCTGGAAGTGTCCAAGGCCAGGATGAAGGAGTTTGGAGCAACCTGGGGTAGTGGAAGGTGTTCCTGCCCATGGCAGGGGTGGAACTGGGTGAGCTTTAAGGTCCCTTCCAAACCAGTTTATTTTAGGACTCCATGCACTCCTGTCAGGACTGAGCCCTGATGCTCAGGTGCAGATGAACTCTAGTCCCTTTACCTGGAATTTACCTGTGGTTCATCCCCATTTGACACCTAAACCCAGCAGAAAACACTGGGGGCATGTAGGAAAATCTTAGGCCACCAGAATGTAAGGGGTTTTTTCTGCATTTCTCTCTGCTCTAAGGAGGCAGCAAAATCCAGCAGCCTGTGTCACTCTTCACTCTACCTCGTTGCCCAAGTGGGAATTTTTACCAGCATAGAGCAGAAATCCCCACCTTTGCCCTGTAGAAACCAGGGAGCACCTAAGAGCTCTTTCCACATGAAATGTCCTGGCTGAGTACTTTGGCCAGGAAAGGATCTGTTGGGTCACTCATAAACAGGAGCTGTGCTTCCCTTTGAATTACCTCATGAGTTTTACAAGGTCGAGAAACACCAAACCCACAATTTTTTTATATTACCTAACAGATTTTTCTTCCCCCTCCTTTCTAACACTGATGTGTCACATCAGCTTGTCTGCTGGCAGCCCTTCCCAGGTACAGAGCCAGATCAGCAGAACTCCATTTACTTCAGTGGAAGGGTGCCAGGTGATGCAGCGAGGACCTGGCTCTCTCATCTGAGCTGTAGCTATCATGCTTAGCTAAGCTTGTTGGCAACTTTTGCCTGAAGATTTTGTGAGAATCGGTTTTCTCACACGATTCGGGTATTTCTTGTTCCAGGATGGTCTGGAAATACCCCACAGCAGATGTTCTGGTGGCTCATGTTACACTTGCATTCCAAGTCTGGCCTGACCTTGAAAGAGCCAAACATAAAATGATAAAATCACAGAATGGTTTGGGATGGAAGGGACCTTAAAGACCATCTCATTCCACCTGTCCCAGGTGGGCAGGGACACCTTCCACTATCCCAGGTTGTTCAGAGCTCAGTCCAACCTGGCCTTGGACACTTCCAGGGATGGGGTATCTGCCATCTCTCTGGATAACATCAACAGGGTTGACCATCAGCTTTAACAGCAACAAAATGTACTCAAATGTTTCTCTGCCCTAATTCCCCATCTCTTTCATGTGACATTAACTCCTGAATCCTGCTGCTCTGGTTTATATCCCACTCCCACCATGGATGGTGGTCCTGAGGTAGCAGAGCTCCCCTGTCCTTCTTCCCCCCCAGTCCATGTAATGCTTTCCTGTGCTTAGTGATATCCCACATGGAAATCCTTGTTAGCCTTGCTAATTGCTGTTGTACTATTTAAAATCAGTTTATCTTTTTTATGCTAGCCAGCCAGGACAGGCATTTTTCTGTGGGGCTGCCTAATTTCCATCATGTGGGCTGTGGGATTGCAGTGCAAGGTTCAGCCTGGCCAGGCTTGTTGGTGCTCTGAGTTCTGCAATCACAAGTGAAAAACCAGCAGTTTGATCCTGGATTTTTAATGTGTGTGCCATGAAACACATGAGGGGTGTTCCAAGCAAGGCCTCTTCAGAACAGTCATCATTTGGGATTTGGAAAGTGGTGCTGGCTGTGGGAAGGGTCTCCTTGTGCAGATGTAATGTAAAGCACGTGTACATTCGGGTCTGCTCGTGTTTAACAAAGTGTTGGCCAATAATGAAAAACACACATGTCCAGCACACAGTCATGGTTAACTGCTAAAGCTGCAAGGCCTTGTTTGTTCTCTATGCACAATTACCATTTTATAAGATTTAAAGCTTTGTTTTCCTTCTTTTTCCTTTTTCTTTCTTTCTTTTTTTTTTTTTTTTTTTTTTTTTTAACCTGTACTAGCAGAAAGCTCAGCTATTCCAGAAAAATCTGTTCTTTTAATGCTCAGGTGTCTCACAGCACTTATGGATCAACTTCCCATGGTTTTATAGGGGTTGTTATCACTCCCCTGTATAACATCTGTAGCATGTAAATGGGACAGACTATCTGGTATGACAGTATGGTGATAAAATATTTACTTTTAATGTAGTGTGTTTGCTATTAGATATCAAAACATTTTATTTAAAAAAAAAGCAACAAACTTCTACTTTGAGTATAGAGAAACCAGCCAGAAAGTTTAAATTATTTATGCCAAATCCATTACCAGCTCAGTGGCAGAATCAGAAACTGATGCTAGCTTTATTATGTTTGCCAACCCTGTGCAATGCTCAGAATATTTCAGTTAATGAAACATAAACCAATAAATAATAAACCATTAGTGAGTCCTAGGCCTGCCTTGGGATTTCAGTGGGAAGAGAATCAGGCTGGTATTGTGAGCTGTAGCAGCTGCTTCAGAAACATGTGCTGTCCTTGAATACCTGCTGAAGTTTGGTGTCCCATCCTTGCCACTGAAGCACAATTTATTTAATCCATGAAATGCCATTTGCAACTAGTGCCTCAAACAGTTGTGCTCCTAAATTATTGCATTTTTATTCATTTTTGATTGACATGTTCATAACTGTTCTCTAGTTCTTCAGGTAATCTCATGGGTGATCAAATAAATGGTTGAAATCCCCTTTTTCCTAACACCCTGTTATGTCATTCTGCTGAATCTAATCTACATTACTCTTTACTGCTTTTGCATTTGGTCTTTCTTGGGTCATAGAATCATGGAATGGTTTGGTTGGAAGGGACTTTAAAGATCATCCAGTTCCAACTCCCTTGCCATGGGCAGGGACACCTTCCACTGTCCCAGGCTGCTCCAAGCCCCAATGTCCAGCCTGGCCTTGGACACTGCCAGGGATCCAGGGGCAGCCACAGCTGCTCTGGGCACCCTGTGCCAGGGCCTGCCCACCCTCCCAGGGAACAATTCCTTCCCAATATCCCACCTATCCCTGCCCTCTGGCAGTGTGAATCCATTCCCCCTTGTGCTGTCACTCCAGGCCCTTGTCCAAAGTATCTCTCTATCTTTCTTGTCAGCTCCTCCAGGTACTGGAAACCCTCAGTTTTGTCATTCTGAAGCCTCTTCTTCTCCAGGCTGAACAATCCCAAATCTCTCAGCCTTGCCTCACAGGAGAAGTTCTCCACCCCTCTGATCAACCTGGTGGCCTCGTCTGGACATGTCTCCTTTCTCTTCCATCCCAGATTTGGGGTGGGTGACAGCCCAGTGCCCACCTGGGTGAGCCTTCCCTGGGCACTGGGGATGCCCTGCAGAGCCACACTGGGGCTGTGCCAGCAGGAAGGGCAGGCAAAGCCTGGCCTGCTCCCATTTACATTTGCCACCATCGTCCTTCAGCTTTTATGGCCCAAGAAATGCTGTGATCAGGCTTCCCTTGCAGCCTGGCAGTGAGCATGTAGCAGATTTAATCTTTCCATCTGCTCCAGCAGCAGAGTAAATGCATCCATGGCATGCAGGGGCTGTGCCTGAGGACGTGTGCTCCAAGAAATGTGTCTGTGCCTCAGTTAAAAGGCATGATTTCCACTCCTGTCATCCTGAGGTTTCCTTTACATTGTATGCAGCAGCTCTTAGCTCATAATTACAGGTCAGGAGTTATTTAAGGCAGTCCAGCCTGTTTCTTTTTTACCTAAAATAACTTCAAAACGTGCATTTATCCCCTCAGAATGGGTGGGATTGTGTTACAAGTGTAGCCCTGAATAACTCCACTGAAACACACACGAGAGCCATGCAGAGCCACCGTAATCGAAGAATAAACTCTCTGTAACCTTCCCAGAGCCACCTTCCTCGGGAGCTGCTGGGAAAGCTCAAGCCTGCTCTTTGCCCATAACTTTCCTAAAAGCCAGGAGAAGATGTTTTGTGGCAGCTTCGTGCAACTGCAGTTGTGAAAGGGCAGCAAATTCTGAATCCTGGTCGCTGATCTTGCAACAAAATATTTGGTTCACCCCACCCGTGATTGATTTTATTTCCTTAGTAGAAAACCATTCCCTGGGTAATTCCAACCACATGTGAGATTTTTCCATAACAATTTCTGCAAACACCCCTTGAAACACCCACAGTAATTTTCATGCCTGCTTCTGAACTCACAAAATGCCACTTCCATTTGCTTTAACGCTTGGAATTCAATTTATGGCTGGAGCATGGATCTCACTTTTGCCTTCCCGGCCTGAAAATTCTGCCAGGCTTTTTCCTTGGGCTGCCCTTCAGAGACCACAATGGGAAGGAAGAAAGGGGAAGCAGCTTTTCTGTGCTGCTCTCCTGCTCTTCTTAATTTCCCAGGATGTCCCACCACAACCCTGCAGTGTCCTTATCTTTCACAAATCCACAAAAAAGTTGCTTTCTGGGCTCTGATGTCTTCCCACAGAGAAGGAATTGTGAGGGCTAAGAAAATTAGCTTAGATGGGAGAAATCCACCAGAGCAGGGTCAGTGGGGCTGGGAGAATGTCTCGTGAAGTTGAGGCACTTTTGTACCTTGGCTGGACCTTGCTGAGCTTCATGGCCAATTGTCATTGCCTTTCATGAGATGGCTCAGGGACTCCTGGACAAGGGCCTGGAGTGACAGGACAAGGGGGAACAGCTTCACACTGCCAGAGGGCAGGGATAGGTGGGATATTGGGAAGGAATTGTTCCCTGGGAGGGTGGGCAGGCCCTGGCACAGGGTGCCCAGAGCAGCTGTGGCTGCCCCTGGATCCCTGGCAGTGCCCAAGGCCAGGCTGGACAGGGCTTGGAGCAGCCTGGGACAGTGGGAGGTGTCCCTGCCCATGGCAGGGTTGGCACTGGATGGGCTTTGAGTCTCTTCCAACCCAAACCATCCCATGATTCTGTCATTCATGTCAGGCTTCCCAAGCAGAGATTTTCCAGCACTGCTGCTCTCCTGGCTCACCAGCAAATCCCAAAGGCAAATGTGAGAGCTGCCTCTCCCCTTTAGGATTTCACACCTTGCTGCAGCGTGGACAGGGAGGACAAATTGGCCATTTCATGCTGTGCTGCACTACAAAGGCTGCTCAGCCGAGCATCCAGGTGTGCTGGCACGGCCTGGAATGCACCTCTGCTGTGTTATCAGCCGTGGTGTGCATGTCCTGTGTGTGCTCAGCTCTAGGAACCACGAGGTGCAGGAGCCAGAGGAATGGAAAGTTCCCTGAGGTGTCCTGTGAGAGCTGCAGGACACAGCATTAAAGAAAACCAAACCACCAGCAAATTATTTCTACCTTTGTGCTGTGCAGTCACTTGAAGCTGCTTTTTAAATCTTTCTAATAGAAGGTTGGTTTTTTTCCCTCTAATTAACCTTTTACACCTCTCTTTGGTATGGTCATAGACAGAAGGAAACTTTGGGTAATATTTTTGTTCCTTCAGTTGCAAAGAAGGGCATTAAAAGAAAGAATTGCTTTCTCTTCTTAATGCATTTACGGCATGTAACACAAAATTCGGAAGGGAATAAGGCAAAAATCAATTGTAAAACCTTTTGAAATTATATTTATAATTCCTGAGGGCTAAATAGGCTGGGACTCAGTGGATGTTTCTTTTCTTAGCCAGCAGAAAAGCACCGGAAAGGAAAACCAAACTCTTCAAAACTTTATTTTCATAACAGGGTAGTCTGACAACCATAAGAACCATCTGCTAAAACCAGGCTTTTTTCTTCTTTTTTTTTGACAGAAACTAATGTGACACTGGATCTGCTTTTAACAATGCACAGTTTTAAAAATAAATTTTCCTCCTCAACAAAAGGAGAGTCATGACTCAAGACGACATGTTCCCACAAAACCCTAAGGCTGGCCCTTGCTAAATCACAACTCTTTTGGTTTTAAATCACCTCCTTGATGAGGATATAGCATTCTATTGGGCAAGATTTCACAAGAGCTGACCTTGCAGGTGATGTGGTCGGAGGGAAAATATGTACTGAGGCAGGGGAGGTGCCAGGGTATTGTTATCCCAGGGAGTTTTCCTGTGAATAGCCCCAGTGGACAATTGAAAAATAGGATTTGCAAGAATGAGGATAAATCAGCCCCTCTGTCCACATTTTCCTGCTATAAACTGTGAAGTGCTGGTCTTGCTGGAGTGGCCTGTTTGCCCCTTCTTTCCTGCACTTGGCAAAGAACACCTGGATTGGGAGCATTTTATATTTTTAAGTAATTGGAGGAGTCTGCACAGCCAGGTAATCAATGAACTGTGTAAATGCCAATACTAAAATGAAATGGTTAATTGAATTTAATTTTCCTGGGCTGCTTCTTCTGCATTCTCCCAGTGTGCTGCCTTAGGACAGACAACCCTTTCAGGAACAAAGAGGGTCTTTGCATCCAGTGGAATTGCATGAAACCCATTAAAATCCCTGGGAGTCTTTCCATGCTATTTAACAGGTTTGGCTCATCCCATTTATGAGCTCTAGGGAAGAGTGTTGCTCTTGGCCCTTCCTGCAGAGGCCCCTCACAGGGGTCTGCATCTCATCCTGCGTGTCTGACTTGGGGGCATGCACCCTTGGAAGGAATTACAGCGCAGGCAAGTGGCCAGAACACTTTTTCTCAGGTGGTTTTATACCTCCTGAGAGCCATGTGCTGGGCAGCTCTGATTTATTGCAAAAGGAGTTGGCACCACACATAAAACACCCAATGTTGTGCTAAAACAATTCTCACAACTGCTCTCTCTGAGGCAGTGTTCCTGTTAGCTGGCAGCTCGGGGTAATTCCGATGAAAAATTAGTGTGAATCTGTACATGTTGAAATCCCCCCATGCCCCAGCACAGCTTAGGAACAGCTCTGCAATGTTAAAGTGGCCTGAGAGCAAATCCAGCACCAGCAGAAGTGATTTATCTCAAATAATTGTAGATCTAGAGGTGAAGGAAACCTGCAGCTGTGAGACTTCAGGATCCTCAGTCTGTGGCATTTGTGCCAACGCTTTCCAAGGGATACTCAGCACTATCCAAAGGCTACCCCTGGAGCTGGTGTCCCTGGGGACAGAGCTGGCCCTGATCCTGATGGGGTGCCAGTGGAGGGTCACAGCTGCAGGGGCTCTGGCATTAGTGCCTCCACTTCACTTGAGGCTTATTGTGCACAACCTTCAAAAGTTTTTGTTCTTCTTGGACTTCAGATTTTTGGTAACGGAGTTCTCCATCTGTCCAAAAGTAATATGAGTGTGATCCTTCCCTCCCCTTGTCTCCTCTGGAGCATCTTTGATGTGTTTGGGCAGGAAAACATCAAATTGAAAGAGCAGCAAGTCCAGTCCTGGTTGTTCTTGTGCTTTCATGTCCTCAGCTGCTTTTTGTGGGCTCTCTGGCACTCCCACACAGTCCCTGCTCTGTTCCCAGTCCCTGCTCTGTTCCCAGTCCCTTTGATAATCCACACCCCCTGTTCACTCTCATTCTGGCTTCCTGTCACTTTTCCTTCCTCACCCTCCCCATTGTCACTGGATATCCATGACCCAAATCCTTCTCTCCCCAGTCAGGTTTTTAGGGATTTACTGCCTTGCTCATCATTTCCCTTCTCTTCAAATCTGACTTTTTAAAATAACCAATTGCATCAGGCTTTTGGCCAAAAAATCTATGATGACCTGGAGCTTTAAGGTTCACATGGACACATTCAGACCTAGATTTTGGTGATTCCCCAGTCTAGGAGTGCTGAACCTTTCCTTTACTTGGAGGGTGCGAGGCCCAGAGAAGCTGTGGCTGCCCCTGGATCCCTGGCAGTGCCCAAGGCCAGGTTGGACAGGGCTTGGAGCAGCCTGGGACAGTGGAAGGTGTCCCTGCCCATGGCAGGGTTGGCACTGTATGAGCTTTAATGTCCCTCCCAACACAAACCATTCCAGGATTCTTTAAACTTAAGGCTTTGCTGTGGTTCACTATAAAGATAGCAGAACCCTGCCAACTTCTGCCTGAGGGACAGACATGCTGGGGGAGAATTAGGAGGTGGATTTCAGGGATTAACTAGCTGGAATGTTAGGTTTTGGGTTGCTCAGGCTGCAAGGTGAGTGGAACGGAGCCCATCTGCAGGTTTCTCACAGCTCCAGACTGTCTTTTCTGTGCACAAATCTCCCAGCAGCACAGAGCAATTCCCAGCACGTCTTCAGCTCCCTTCCAGGAGCTCTGCATATTCTAAAATTCTCTGAAAAGCCACTTCCATCCCTACAGCTGCTGCTGTCAGCTCCTTCCAATTTGTTTTCAGGCTCTACCACTGCAGGTTGTACCTGCTGGCTACCCTTCCAGAAAGGATGAGCTCTAATTGTTCCAGTTCTTATGAGTCGCTCTCTCAAAAGGCTGAGCCACAACTTCTCCAGTTGCTGCATCCTTGAGCTCCCCACAGCCATCAGGTATGCAAAGTGCATTTCCTCCTGCCAGAGGCCTGGAAATTCCTGTGCACCTGTTAGGATCTGGCTCTGGTGCAGCTTTCATAGTGTTTCATGTAAGATCAGAGCTTTTCTACCCTGTGATATAATTCTGCCTGAATTAGGAAGCTTAGTTCTCAGCTTTTTGTTATACAAAATTGGAGTTGGTGACATTTCATGCTTTGAAAAGCTGCTGTGAAGAAGCGAAGATATTATTAGTGTTATTTGAAAAGTACTTAAACTGCCTCTGCTCCATTTTCCTCCCAGACTGTTGGGATGAGAACATCTGGCATCAGTGTTTTCTCTAATCTGGAATACCCAAGGTCCTGCCTGGAGGAGAGATGGTCAGTGGAGGACAGAGTCCTCTCCAGGATTTCTTGTCTGGGAAAATCAAACTGTTCTTGGCCTGTTTTGAGGTGGGATTATCAAAAAAACACAGTTGCAGGTAGCATCATTATTAAGGAAGCGTTAAACTGTACCCTTCGCCTGTAGCATGGAGACATCTGCACTGCAGTTCCATTATGTCTGGATTCATCCATATGGATCTCCCCTAGCCTGAATCCTTTGGCAGATTTGACACATTTTATCAGTTATTTTTTATTTCCATATTCATCTGATGATGAGTACATTGTACCCTGGTGCTTCATTTATGCTTTTCTATTCCTGTGCAAAAATCCCACGGTTCTTGAGAATTAACCATATTTTTAAACACACCTCTACCTCCTTTTTTTATCCAAAACCTAATGATCTTCAGAGGTGCAATTTTAGCTTTAACTTAGTGGTTTAGGCTACAGAACCCTTTGGTAGCATTTTTTACCAATATAATATTTCTGCTTTACTGGCCTTTCTGTTGATTTTTAACATTGTTTTCTGGTATGACACTTTCCTGAGTACCAGTTTATGGCACACCTGAGTTGAACTGTTCTTTAATGAAGGCTTTCATTCCTCTCTACAGGCTTTTGTGAACAGGCTCTCAGTGTACAGTTCCCTTCTCTACCACTCTGAATTGCCTTTGCTGGATTCTCATTCACTTCTGCTCATTTGGCTGCAATTACTTGGGAAAATGGTTGCATTTCTTTCAGCACTTGCAGTTCTTTCCCTCAAAATGACCATGAAGCCTCTGAAGTCCATGTTTGATGTTCAGAAAGAAGGGAGGAAAGTTTCCATGTTAAGCAAGTTATTGGCAGCACCAGGCATCCTTCACCTATGGAAAGCACAGAGAAACGTGACGGAAGCTAAAGGATGGGAAACCCCACTTGTAACTCTTTTAAATGCCTGGAAAAATGACTGACTTGCTCACTTCTTGGCTTGCCAGGGTTCTTGCATCTGAAGAAGAGCACAAATGACATGTGAGCACAGCTTTTGTTTGCTGGAGAGTTTTATTTTTGTCTACATTTTATGCAAAGCACTGTGGTCTCAGCCAGCCTGTTGCTCAACGCTGACTCTGGTTCTCAGCAGGATAAATCCTCATTCCCGTGGCCTCTGGGGTGAATTAAAAGCCCTGCCATCTCCTTGGGGTTTGGTTGGGTCTGGCTGAATTCTGCTCGTGGTCTCTTCCTGAACTAGGAAATGGCACCGTGTTTTAGGAAAGAGCAATAAAGTGTTGGGGTCAATAAACTGTCAATAGGCTGACAAATGCTGGCCCGTGTGTTCAAACAGCCTCAAGTCACACATCCTGACGGGTCTCAAACCAAGCAGTCCAAATCTTCTGCCTAAATTGCTGCTTGTGGCTGAAAAGCCAGGCCAAGCTGCCCGGGCATCTCTGTTATCTTTTCTATTGTCTGGGTCTTGCAACCAATTTTCTGTGTTTTCACTTGTATTTCATTTCACACCTTGCACAGAAAGGTCTCTGTACATTTCATTTAAGGTGGAATTTACCATTCATTTCCCTGCTGAAATTAATTGAACTGTTTTCCTGGAAAAGCTGTAGCATGCAGAAGCTCTTGCTCTGTAACACATCACAGAGTTCCGTGTGCTTTGCTTGAAAAATTGTGATTAAAATACCATGCAAATAATTGAAGGTAGCTCTGTCTGCAGCTCCAGGTTGGGATGGGTTTAAGACTGAAATGCTCATCTCCACTTGTGGCTCCTGTCTGCAATTTGTATTTTTTTCTTATTTTTAATATGAAAGCAACATTCTTCTGCTGAGAGATGGATGCAACTGGAGTTGGTGGCATTACTGGAGTGAAGGCAATATTCTCACCTTTTCTTGTTGATTCAAGCTGCAAGTCTTTTCCACTCTGAAGAATTACCATGAGTTTGGTTTTCCAGCCTTGCTAGGAAACGTTTTGTATCCTTTGAAAATAGGAACATTCTAGTTGCAATTGGCATGGGCTGAGAAAGCCCTTATTAATGAACCATCCTGTTTTTTCTGCTGTAACTTCCATGCCCTCAGAGTAGGAGCAGGAGGTGATACTTGTGGGCATCAGGCAGGGTGGGAGCTCAGCTCAGCTCCTCTAATAGATCAGCTCTAATTCAAACCATGTGGCCACAAATGAGGTGATCCCTATGCCTGGTTGGGACAAAACTGAGAGTCAGGAGCTCCAACTAGTTTGTTTATTGATAGGAAGAATTGCTATAAATCTGCTTTGGTGGCTTTTTTTAAAATAAAAAAATAAAGGCAGATTTGTTCCAATAAGAAACACTTCATGCAGCTGAGCCATGAGTAAAAGTAAAAAGGAATAGTGGAATTCGGTGCATGATGTTATTTATAAAATGGCCTTCACATTTCTGTGGTTTCTTCAACCTGGAAAAGCAAATTTGCCCATGTTTTCGTTTCCTAAGAGGAGATAAGAACCCCACTCCCTGGAAAAAGCTCAGTGAAAGGCTCAGCCTTGATGTGTGCTGGCTTATAAAGCACTGCTATATGTAAACCACAGAAATGGAATGTAATTGCAAACTCCTGCTCCATCCTATATATACAGTGCCTAGACAGTCTGGTCAGCTCTGCCCACAGCAGGGATTTGTTCTGAGGGAGCCAAAGCTGTCTGGGTGTCTGGTCACCTCTCTCTGCCCTTGCTGTCCCCCTTCCCCACCTCTTCCTTCTGCCCCTGCCTCCTTTCTCATCCTTCCCCCATGGTTAGGGAAGAGCTGATATCTTCAAAATAGATGAGAGCTGAGTGCAGGCAGGATGATTTACTCACTTTGCAATACTCAAGAGCATTTTTTCTCAGTCTATCAGAAATCCTGCTGTAAACTGTAAATTGTGGGATATCTGCATGGCTGGGTGGCAGCCCTGGATCTGCGGGGCGGTGTAAAAGAACACACCCTGCACCATCCTCCCCACTGACACACACTCCAGCCTTTTCACAGTTCTCCACTCTAAATCCAAGTCCTCCTCACCCCATTCAATATTTGATGGCTGAGTAGCTGGTACAGTCCTTTTTTTTGCCCTGGAATTGCCCCGAATGGGATCAATTGCCCCAAATGGGATCAATTGCCTCTTGTTGCTCCAGCCCTGAGCTGGTGTTAGGAAAGGAATTGTCTGCTCAGCTCTCCTGTGTCCCCTCTGGTCGCCTCACCTGACCTTAGATCCCAATCTTTCCATCACTCTTCCTGTGTGTTTGGAAAGCAAGTTATGATGCACTCCCACCAGCACTGGCCTGGGTGCCTAAACTCTCACAGAATCACTTAGGTTGGAAAAGCCCTCTAAGATCATCGAGTCCAGCTGTTCCCCCAGCACTGCCAAGGCCACCAGTAAACCATGTCCCAAGTGCCACATCCACATGGCTTTGGAACACTTCCAGGGATGGTGATGGGCAGTCAGTGTTTAATATTCTTCACATTGCTCCTCCCATCCAGTGCCATTTGCTTGGGTCTGCATTTCTCAGCCTTCTCATGCAATTATTTGGCTCCTGGTTATCAAGAGAGAAACTCTTTTCTTTTTTGCTTTTTTTGTTTTTTTGCCAAGTACAGATTTAACTTTGCTCTTTTTTTGTCTTTGCTCTCAGCTGTCTGACAGAGTGATTTGGGTGAGCCATGACCTCTGGAGGATTGTGGTCTTCCAAGGAGGTGCCTTGCACCAGCTCAGCTCCAGCCTGTGGCAGTGCCAGACAGGCCAGAGGACAGGGCTACCACTGACCCATTCCTGTGTTAAACCACATCCTCAGGGCTGTGTTTATTTAACTGTGCAAACAGCACCTTGAGCTAAATGTTGGGTACTCTAGGAATGTCTCACTCCCTGCAGGGGCAGGATTTGGGCATCCTGCAGGAAAAGCACCTGGAGTGGATGGGCAGGGTTCAAAACCATCCACTCTCCCAGGAAAATGGTTTCTGCTGGAGGTTGTGCCCCAATCCCGCTGTCTGGGTTTGCCTCTTCTGGGATTTCTCCAGCAATCCTGTGCTCTCTCCCCACCAGCTCCTGTCCCTGGAGGATTTCCATGGGCTGGGAGCTCCTGCAGCTCCACAGCCTTGGACAGAGTTCCTGCAGGCCATAGGAAAATACCCAGCTTTTAGCTGCTGATGGCTTGAACTGGATTTAAACCAGAGCAGATCTATAAATAAAAGACCCTCCAGTCCATTACCAGCCCTCTGCAGTTCAGGTCTGCCAGACTCACTGCATTTCCAAGGTAGCTATTGAAATAAACTCTCTATTTTGTGGACATATATACTTACATTTTCACCTCAGCCATTTAGGATCACATGAGCCTTTAAAAGCTTTCCCAGGCTTCAATCCCCTGAGCTGATTATGCACAAATCTGGTTTGGGAGCTGGCTCCCATTCCTGTTATCATCCTATCCTATTTCAGCCACCCCTTCCATCTCTTCCATAGTTATGGAATCCAGATTTAAGGGGATTTGCCAGAATGTCTATGAAAACCTGTCTTGCTGAATCTGAAACTGATTCCAATAATAATTAATCTTTCCAGCAAAGCTTCTTTTGCAAAAGTTGTGCTTTCACTTTGCCCTGCTACCAGCATACACCCCAGTCACTTTATTCCTTTCCTGCCCTGTTTTATGTGTGTTTTTCTAAGGAATAACTGGATTTTACAACACAAGAGCAAGCGGGGCTAGCTGTATTTCAGTGAAAGAGACAAACAGAAGTTAATTTACACTTGGCAGGCACAGAGATAAAGTGGGACTATGAAAATCAGGTACTGAATTTTAGGTTGTCAAGTAATGCACGTTTAATGGCAGAGGTTTTTTTAATGGAAGAAAAATTGCATATATTTCTCATATTCTCTGCTGGGGCTGTCAAAGTTTGGGGAAAAGTGCTACACAAGCACATTTCCTCCTGAAGAACAAAAGAACTGTATAATCTTTCATTTCATTCTAACTTTTGTTTAAAGCTGCCATAATCCTCACCCCCACCCAGTCCCTTTAGGATTATTTTTGAGTGGCATTTCTCTCTTCCTTTATTTTGCAGGACTAACTGGAGGCTCACCTGTGCTCTGGTTTTGGGGGCTGCAGACAAGATTCATCAGCTGGTGCTGAGGTCCCAGACACAAGGGTGGGACTGCTGAAGCTGCAGTCCTTCCCTACAGCACCGCTGTACAAGGTTGTCTTCTAAAACCTGCACATAAAGGATATAAACCTCTTTTTTTTCTTTCTCTATAAGCCTAGGGAGATTTAAAAGTCATTGGGAAAATGTCCAAAAAAGAAATGAAATGTTTAATAATGCTATTTTTGTCCTGGACTCTGTGAATTCCTCACGTCTTCCCCGCCTCCCCTCTCCTCTGATTTGCACTGTGGGATTAATAAACTGATTCAAGTGCAGATTTTGAAGCTGAAAGGTTGCTTCTTTCTTCTGCTGAGGTATATCCCCCTCTCGGCCAAGCTGTGGGCCTGACCTTGAATTCCAGCTTTGCAGCACCCAGGGAATTGGAGGGGGTGATGCTGGGGATGCTGCCTGCCACAAACCCAGCTGGATTCAAAGGGGCACCCCGTGAACCTCTATCCACAGCACCTTGAATTTCTTCTCTGCTAATTCAACATTGAAGGAAACACTTCAGGAGAGGGGACAGTCCCTGTTTACAGGGACCTGAGACAGACCAGGTCTCTCTGGTTCCCTTTGTCTCAGCATTTGTCTCATTTTTTCCCTGTAGGCCTCCTAACAGCCTTGCCATGGCTGACAGAGAAAGTTCTTTCCTTCATTCATTTCTTCTCATCTGGAACAATTTTTTAGCTTTCCTGCTTCACTGGTTCATACATTTCCAAATTACGCCTGTTTTCTCCCTTGTGCCCGTTAAATTCCCTCCCTTCCTCAGAGTATTAATTAAAAATATTAAAATTTAAAACCTGATTTGTGATAATCTTTCAAAATCAATGAGGGCTTTTGGGGTTCTCTGAATGATCATGTGTCAGAGACAGAAAAAATCTGATGATCTGATGAAATTGATGCTGAGAGTTGCCCTGGCTGCTTTGCACTTGGGTGACTCCAGCCTGAGGCTCTCCTTAGGCCTTTGCTCTTTTTAGGCTGGTTGAGAAGGAAATGCAACAATTCCTTCAGTAGGATTGAGGGCATATAAGCTATTATAAACTAGCAGTACTTGTACTTCATATTCTGCTAAAACTAATTTGAGCTAGAATAAGACTTAAGTCTCCTGATTAAAGCTTAATGAAACATGAGAAATTACAGAGTTAGGAGAATAGAAATGAGCCTCTTGTCTTTGTGAATGCAGATGATCTGGAGTGTACTTTATAAAATCTTTCCATTACACTACTTTAACTGATGCATCTTCCAACATGTTTAGAGGTAACTTTCTTGTCTGGCATTGTCACCACCTGGATAATTAGTTATTGGGGAGAGAAATAAAGGTATTTTGTTTTTGGAGTAAAAGCATCATCCTTAAGTAATGCAGATACTTTTTGCCAAACTTATTCCAAATTGCCTTAGGAGCTGAAACTTCCTCTTTGAACATTGTTAGGAAATGAATTAACTCTCAGAGATGCAAGCAGAGGTATAAAACATGGAAACCATGTTGTCAGACAAAGTTTTAACAGGAGTTACACTGTGTATCACCATTCCAGCCCATCTTTGCCCCAGAAAGTATTTGCTCTTGATTTATCTTATTTGGCTTTGGTTTTGCACTAGAAAACCCAAACAAAATGATTTAATGTTTGTGTAATATTTTAAAACTTACCTATCCAAAAGCCACAAAACCCAAGTAACTCTTTCCCCTCATTTTTTTTTTATGATGTGGTGAAGCACAAACTTACCAGGGGAAATACAAGCAGCACATCCTACAGAGATGTCATTTGCCACGTTGTTTATTCTCATTTAAAATGTGCTTTTGGGGTTGAATGGATCGAAACCATGGGACAGGTGACAGCAGCTGCACCCAGAGCTCCCAGTAAGGAGTGTAGGGGGGCTCCAGCATCACTCCTTGGCTGTCACAGCCTCAGAGCCCTTCCAAACCCCACCCTCTGAGTCCTGGCAGCCAGGGCTGATGCCTTCCCAGATTGCCTGAGCTTTGATCCCCTGCTTTTGTGGCCTGGAGCTCAGGGATGTAGTGACAAATCCCGCCAAGCCTTTGGAGCTGACAGGACAGCCAAGGGGGCTGCTCCTTTTATTTGCTGTGCAAATGCGATTGCTGAGCTTTGATTCCTCTGAAACTCGTTCTGTGCTGGAGGAGGAAGGGCAGAGCCTCCTTGAGAGGTGCTTTCTTTTGCATTTGCAGCAATATCTGATCGCCTGGGATCACAGCAGCTCAATAATCAGGATTTCTTCTATAGTTTGGGATCAAAGCCGCTGGTGCTCTCCAGCTGCTTTGCACAGTGCTGGTAATGCAATGCAGCCCTAAACTTGGCTTGAGGCAGAGCTGTCAGCTCTGTGTGTGCTGCTCAGCATCCCTGGCCAGAGCACAGCAGGGAATCCAGCACTGGGAGCACTGGGAGGGCTCCTGTTATCCCAAGAAACACGGAAAGATTGGCATTTCCCTGAGCAAAACTCAGCACTGCTTCGAGACCAAGCAGAGTTGCCTGAGCATCCTTGTGAGGGTGGGCTGGGGTGATTTGTGCCTCCTGAGCCTCCTGAAACACCCCAGGGGATGTAAAAATGGGAGTAAAAACCCACTGAAACTTAGCAGTGAGCATTTCAGTTAAAGTGTGACTCCAACACACACCAGTGAAACATCTCACATCAGCTCTGGGGTGTGTGTGAGCTCCCTGTTAATTCCATTGGCAATAACAGCATTTGTGTGGTCAGCATCTACTTAAAAAAAATCAATCCTAATGATACTTGATGCATATTTCCTAGATTAAATCATAAATTTGAATCCATTTATTTCCCTTCCCACAAATAAATAAATAAATAAATAATGGCATTTTTATTTTTAATGCTTTTAAGAAAAAGCATTTCTCAAGAAGTTGCAAGTGGGTATTTGTTGCATTTCATTTCAGAAGATTTATTGCATGAACAAAGTCGCTTCAGGTGAAAAATGAATCAGGTTTTTTCAGATCTCTACTGAGGGTTTGGGGGAGTTTTTGATTTTATAAATGAGATACAGAAAGAGAAAAGTACATATGTGTTTTCAATGCTTGAGAAATGTTTTCTCTGAGTTCCACATGCACTGGGCTCTGCTGGACTGGTCTGCTGAGCATTTGCAGCAGCACAGGTTTGTAAAATCCTCAGGAAAACAGTTGCATAATTGTATTTACTGAATTTTCCCATAAAGAGCAGTTTTCCTGCCTGAGAAAAACGTTTTCATTACAAAAGGTCTAAGTAAATACAGTCATGTTTCCAGAATTTATTACTTCTCGGGGAAAACACTTTATTAGGAGTTTTATTCCATTACCAATGTTGAATAGGAATTCTGGAGGAGTTGTGTTTGTTTTCTGAAGCGTGCTTAATCTAAGCTTCACCATTGGCCACAACTTCTTCATTACCATACTCAGTAATGGACTTGCATACATTAACATCCATTTCTATGTCCCTAAGAAGATTTTCAGGGAAAAAAATGAGCATTGAATTAAATACCCCATTTTCTACAAGAAGAAAAAGTTATGGCCAATTAGAGATGTAAGATCCCATCTCCCAGTGATGTCGGAGAGCCGAGAAAACAGGAAGATGTTTCCTTTTTGACAAATTCCCTCCAGTAACTTGTCATTTCTCAGCTTTGTTTCTCTCTGTGAGTAACCTGAAAGTGACTTATTTTTTTTTTTTTAATTCAATTTGTAGTCAGCTGATTCCCTCTGCAGATGAAGAGCTGATGAATGGAGAGGGGAAAGTTTTGAGGTCCCGCGTGGGAAAGTTCAAGTCTTGGTGGAGAACTCAGAAGCGTGGAGCCCTGCTTGGGGGTGAGCACAGCTCCCAGCCCTGCTGTCTCCAGAAAGGTGGGAGTACAAATGAGGATCAGTGCCAAACCAGCAGATGCAGGTTTGAGTTGTATGAGGGAAAAGTGGGGTTTCTGTTTGAAGCTGCGTGGAGGAGCAGTCACGCACTTCAGTAGAGATGCACCTCCTGTGTCAGCTCATCCCTATGCACATAAAGCCAAGGGGCAGGGCTCAGGAGGTGGATTTGCTTCAGAATTGTGTTATTCACTCACAGTCTCCCCTAACTGCTTAATTCTTCTTGGCTGTTTTTGTTTTGGTTTGGTTTTTACCTGGGATTACTGTAGCCCAAGTGGACTGAGTCAAAGACTCTCATTAGCAAGGCAGGAAATTCTATCCATGTCAACAAAATAAACCAGGAGAGTAATCAGCCTTTAGAAAACACTTCAGGTTGTGGAGTCACCCTGAATAAGAAGCTGGGGGGTGGTTCAGCTGAGGGAATCTGATACTGGGCCGCAGATTCAAAAACAAAATATCAAACTCCGGGAAGCAGCATTTCTACAAGCATTTACAAGTGTAAAATGGCCATACTTAAAAATAATGCCTTTTGAATGAGCTGGGGGGTTCAGAAAGGTTGAAAAAGAGAGAAATGTAGCAAAAGTTGGGTGTGATCCAACACCTGGGCTTGCTGCTGAGTGAGGAGAATTAACATGAGGGATAGCATGGGCTGACATTGCCCAAGGTGGGGTACAGAAGATGTGATGTGCTGTGCGAAGAATTGTTCAGGAGCAGCAGAAAGCATAAAACCCACTGAAGGGTGCATGAGCAAGAGAGCTGCTTCCCACAGGCATTCACAACATCATTCAGTGTGGTGACAGTTCTGAAAAGTCTGTGCACAATCAGGGAGTTGTTTGGGAAAGACCTCTGGGATCATTGTGAACGATTAACCCAGCACTGCCAAGGCCACTGCCAGCCCATGTCCTCACATCCACACATCTTTTAAATCCCTCCAGAGGCTGTGAAATCACTGGCACTGCCTTATCTCAGGTGGAGGCAGGACTTTTTCCCTCCCCAGGTACTCCCAGCCTTGCCCTGTGCCAGTGCCACCCCTGTGGGACCCTGTGCCACCACCAGGAACCACTTTTGGCAGCCACTGTGGAGGCTGAGGTAAAACATTTATGCACCTGGAGATCCCAAGAACCCATCAAGGAAGAAATCCCATGGGGCCTGGTCTAAAGGAAGATTGGAACTCGTTGGGCTTTCATGTCCCTTCCAACCCAAACTACTCCATGATTCTGTGATTCTGTGGAAAAAGATGAACATGGATAGGATAACTATGAACAGGATGTGAAAACTGGCTTGGCTGGTGTTGGAGATGTTCCTCCAGCAAACCCAGAAGCACTGTGGGGATTTGTTACGATCCGGTTTAAACCCAGAAAAGCAAAGAAAGCTCAGTCTCTGTGCATAAACCAGAAAGAACTTGGAAGGTTCAAAATATTCCCAGAAACGAGATTAAAACCAAACGAGATTAAATGTTGATTCCAAAAAATTGATGTGCTTTATTTAATAGTAGAGAGGCAAAGAGAAGGAAAGAGGAAAGAAAGAAAGAAAGAAACAGAAGTGTGCGTGGGGGGTGGGGGAACAGGGAGAGGTGACAGGGGTTAGGTGGAAGCAAATCACCCATCCGAGGGTCCCAACGACGTCTCGTTGCTCCCCTCCATCCGGTCTGCTGCTGGTGAGGGTCCCTGGTCACTGCCATGGCCACACCACCACATGCTATGCCATGCCACCACACGCCAAAGAGTGCAGAATTCCATGGATTAATACACGCTGTGGGCCAGGTGGGAACGCCCACGTGTCTCCCTTGCAGGGGCTGGCTTGACACTGTCTCTTGCAACACTCAGGGTCTGTTGCATCATCTCTGGTGCTCTGGTGCAGGGTCTGGGGATCCTTTGGGGGGCCCCTGTGCTGGGCCATGTCACCCCCTTCTGCTGTGGATAAGCTTCCCCCCCTCGGTGAGGGCCCCTCAGCTGGGCTCCTCTGCACAGTTGGAGGATGGGTGGTCACTGCACCTCTGACCAGAGGCTTTTCCAAGATACCCAAAGCCGCTCCTCCCTCCACCCTTTGGTGGAGGGTCTGTTCGAGCCTGGCAGCTGATAGCCCTGGGGCTGTGGTCTCCACTTTGGAGGTGTTAAGCCTGTGCTTTGTGAATGTCCCCAGCCCTGAGTTGTTACTTTATCTTATCTTCATCAGCGAGCAGTGTCAGGCCTCAGTCAGGACCCCATTCAGGGTGTGGCAGTCTTCTCTGCAGCTTTTGTAATACAGTTTTAGAAGTCCTTCAAGAAAATGTTTAAGTCATAAACTATAATATTTCAGTCTCTGACAGGATTGCACAGCATTTCTGGCTTTGACAACAGCTCCTTATCCACAGCAACTGGAATGGATTAATCGTTCCCTGCCACAGGGACAGCATCTTAAAACAAACATCCAGAACTTAGGCTGCTATAAACAGCAGCAAAACCAAGAGCGTTTCAACTTGCAATTACATTTTCTTTGCTAACCACTTCTGGATGGGGAATCCCAGCCCTCACTTTGAGATCTCAAGATCTTTTCCCTCTTTCCTGTGCTCGATTTCAGCGGGTCCCGTTTCCTAACCTGACACACACATGACCATGGACATGCTGAGCCTGCCTACCTGCCCTGTCATTACCAGCACTGGCTGCTGCTTGTCTGGTTGGAACCCAGCCTTCTCCTATTTTTCTGGGATACAGGAAGGGAGAGACAAGAAGGCTGGAATGACTCACCAAGAAGACAAAAGGATTGTGCATGTTTTTCACACTCACTGTGCGTGGCAGCCGCTCACATCCTCCGGCTGTCCCAGAGCAAGCAACCCAGAAAGAGGTGGGAGTCTCCACAAGCCAGACATGTTGTCTTCAAAATAAGAAAGAATCATGTTTTAAACATCCAAACCCCAAATCTTCTAAGCTAAAATCTGTTCTTTTGAAAGACAGCATGCAGCAAGTTTTCAACATTTAAATTTTGTCTGGACCATAGAGAAGCTACAGGGGGACTTAGATACAAATCTACAACTGATAAATTAGAGGTATTAAAATCAGGGAGAAGAGAAAGGCTTCCAGCTTCACTTAACTGAAGTGGATTTATCTGAAGAGGAGGGCTTTCCATCTCAGTTGAAAAATGAGATTATATAAAAATCCACCACCGGAATGTGGTGTCACAAAATTAGCCTTCCGTCTTTAAATCTGTGTAGGCAGGGAAAGAAGCTCCTCAGTCCCTGACTCCTCACCCACACAGGTGCTGGGAGCTATCCAAATCTTATTGCTTGAGGCAGCCCCAGTGACATAAATCACCAACAGCTCCTGGCCTGGCCCTTGAAGTCGTGACATGGAGCACTGAAGCACTGGTGGTGAAGCTGCATCTGCGCCTCTGACAAATTAAGTGCAAGAGCTGTTAATTCTGCACTCACATATTCTTCTCCAGGTGATAAAATGGACCCACAAAGAGTTTTGTAGAGCTTTAAACCAAAACACTGAGAGCTTTTGGGGATTTGATCTGTGAAGATCCCCAGCAGCTTTCGCCTTTGTGGATCAGTTCCCACCCTGTGTACCAGGCACTGATTCCAACCCAAAGACAGAAAGAAAGAAGGGTTAGCAGAAAAGCTGTAGCTCTGCGTAGAAAATTTGGGAAAAAATCAGTGGAGAAAAGAGATGAATCTCTGATTTACATCCCAGCCAAAGGTTTTCCTCCTCTTTTTGCTGGTTTTTGTGGGTACAAAGTGTCTTGGTCAGGGATGTGCCTCATAATAAGTGTGTACCCAGAAGCAAATCCAGGTGTGTAGGATCCCCCTGGCACTGCCCTGTCTTGTGGCACCTGTGAGAGCTCTGCTTTCTGCCTCTGGACAGAGAAACAAAACTTCCCAGGCTTCTTGAACCACCAAATGATGGGAAAAGGTTGCATTTCACAAGTCTTCAGCTGATTTGGCTCACCCCTGTGGGTAGGATGAGTGTTTACTGCCCCTGCAAGAACAGACTTGAAGACCAATCACTGCTTGTCTGCATGGCTGGATCACCCACGCAAAAATAGTTCTGATCAAAAAACCAGGTTCATTGCTTGCTAATTTTAAATCAAATTACCTACAGATTTGCTTGTTTGGGAACAAAGCTCAGCTGATTTCAAACCCAACATTGCAATAAAAATGTGTGTTGGTTTTTGCTCTGAAAGAATTTCCTGTATAAAAAACAGGCTACATTGTTATTGGAAGTAAACGAGGCAAATGTTTACAAATAGCCCATATGCAGTTTTGGTTTGGGCAGGACATTTTAATTCCACCCATCAAACAACTGCAAAACCCATTCTTCCACTGCTCTCTTTTGAAGGCAGTAGAATCAAGTCAGCAGAGCTCAGCCTGATAACTATAAAATAATACACAACATGAAATTAGATCCTCAAACACACACACATAACAGTACTTGACTCCATCAACATCTTGGAGTTTACATATAAATGAGAATATGATGATTTAACATCCACTGACGTACGAGGGCAAGCTTTGACACACTGTAGAAGCAGAGAAGTCTTTTGAATGCAGTTCACATATTTCATTTAAATCACAAGAACAATGTATTTAGGGAAGGAAGATCAATAGCTCCATTGCTGCCAGCCCTCTCAAATGCAAACCAGGCTCTTTTCTCAAAAGAAAATCTTGCGTCTTGTAAAATCAGAGTCATAGACAGGCTTGGGTTGGAAGGGACTTTAAAGATCATCCAGTTCCAACTTCCAAAAATGACATCATGGGGATGGAACGTTGTGATCACCCACGGCATTGCAGGGTTCCTCTGGGCATTGGTGGAGTTAGGCCAAGCTGAGCAACAGAGCAGCACTTCTCAAAAGGGGCCAGCAGATCCAAGGTGGGAATTAGTGTCAGGTTTCCCAATGAGCCCACAATCCACAGCTCCAGGTCCAGACTGAATTTTGCTCTCTGCCCTCACTGTCCAGGTTCTCGCTGCGTTTAGAGGGAGCACAGCTCATCCCCAGCGGGGTTGACGTGCTGTCACTGGGTGATGCACATTCCACTGATGTCAGACCTCTGTGGCTCCTTAAAACAGCCTCTGCAGCAGGTCAGCATTCCCTGGAGCTGAGGAGGGAGCAGGAGAGTGGAGATGAGAGAGGAAACCCTTCCACCTCTCTCCTCTGGCTGAGCGGTGCAATGGGAGGTTACCTTCTCCGTGTTTCCAATATTCCACTGCAGCCTGAGAAGCATCGAGTTTTATGTCTGAGGTGAACAGAGTGGAAGGAAAAAGAGAAGTCTTGCCAATGTTTGTGTAGCCTTGCTGCCTGATATCCTGCAACTATCGTACCGGGACTTGCATCGTGCCAGAACTTGATGAGAATGGTATTTCAAGATCAACTCAGCGTGTGGGTGGATCCTGCTCCAAGACATCATTTTTTCTTACTTGAACTAGAGTTTACTTACTGGAGAGTCTACTTACACTGCTGCTAGATTTTTGTGTGCTAAGGACCAGGTTAAAATAAATGTTACAAGGAGTAGAGGCAAGCCAGGGCAATCAGTTTAATAACTGTGACATTTCTGGGGCAACTCTGGAGTAGATCATATCAGAACAGTAATTAACTCCCTATTATTGATGATAAAGTCAAGTATTTGATGTGAGTGAGAGACGTGGGAGAGTTTTAACTGACAGCCTTCCATTATCGCAGGCTGCAAAAGCATTTGTAAAGTTGTCAAGCAGGAGATACCCGGCGCGTTGGATTTGTCAAGCAGATGTCATCATATCTGTCTGTGCTGATTGCTGGGATTCTGTAATTTACAACTGGGGAGCATTTCCACCACCAGAAGCGTTGGCAGCTGTTCTCCAGCCTGGAAGATGAGTTGGCACAAGGACTGGTTTTTGGGCCCATGCCTGGACGCACCACAGCAGCCCAGCGGTCTGGTGAGCTCCAATCCCAAACAGGATCCAGTGGCACAGGGAAGGATTTGAGCCCACCAAACTGAAAGTACCTTCAAAAAAGAGTGATTCACACTATTAATATCTCGGTGACATTTTGATTAACTTCAGAATATCCAGAGTGCAGAAAACTCACTGCAGAATCCCCATCCTGCTGTCACATCTGTGGTGAGTTAATGCCACGTGGTACATCCATAACGCACTCACTCAGAGTTTATTTCTGACGAGGTCAACCCACAACAGCAGCTTGTTTTGGAAGCTGATTTGAGTCATCCCAAGTATTTGCTGGGGAGCTGCTGTATCCCCACCTGCGTGGGTGAGCCCTGCAGCTGCTCAGAATCCCGGGAAGCACCCATGGCATGGGATCCCGATGGGATTGGGAAGCCCCAGCTCTCAGTCATCCTACACTGGTTGCTGACTCTTGCAGGGTCAGGAAAAAAAACCTCACCCGGGTTCCTTTTTGTGAGCAAAATTAACAAATATGGCAGTGAGAACATTTTTTTGCACTTGAGGTCTATGGAGAACAGCTCTGGGAAAGTGGGAACACGCCCTGATAAACAACAGTTCTGGTATGAGTGTGATTGCTTTAAAAGCTGTGCACAACTGGTTTGTGCTTCCCAGGTAGTTCCTTTGAGATTAATTAGTGCAATGTTGTTTGTTGATCTTGTGTCAGGGAGGAAGTTTGGAAGAAACAGTCGCTACTGACCTCAAATTTGTAGATTCTTGAAAAACCTGAAGCAAATATATTTAAAATTAAGTGTACTTCTTTCTTTAATTCTCTTTAGACCAATGCTGTTTCCCTGAGTTGGAAAGCGACATTTGAAAACTGCTGATGGAGATGAAAAATCTTGGGAAGAGTTTGTCATAGATATTGCATGGTAATGGAGAGAAACTTCAGTCTATTTATGCTAAAACATTTACATGGGAGGAGGACACAAACTGAATGAAGCCATATTTTCTGTGATTCCAGGCCTGATAAATAAGGAAAGCACAGGGAGCACAATGCAGCATCTCCCTGCTAGAATTTGAGAAAAGTGGGCTAAAAATAAATGGCTTGGAGATAAATACTCTGTATTTATGTGCTGAGTATGGGAAGCTGTTGCTGGCCCTTTGTAGCTGTTGGTTGCAGCAGTGAAAATCACACACTGAGGGAATGTTTGAACACCACAAGTTCTCAGCACAAGCCCTGGAATTACCAAGTATTTTTAGAAGGTATTTTGCACCACAAAGAACCCATTGGAAGGCCATCGTGTTGCCCAGAGAGGCTGTGGATGGCCCATCCCATGCCCAAGGCCAGGTTGGATGGGGCTTGGAGCAGCCTGGGACAGTGGAAGGTGTCCCTGCCCATGGCAGGGGTGGGCACTGGATGGGCTCTAAGGTTCCTTCCAACACAAACCAGTCTGGGATTCTGTGAAAATCAATCAGCTTCCTAAGATCCTACCATAGACAGCAGGGGTGGGCACCTGGTCACATGAGATGTTATAAATTAAAACCAGCAATTCTCCAGAAAACATCCCATAAAAAACTTTTGGATACAACAAAGGCGAGAAAAGCCCCATTGCTTCCACCACTCACAAAGACTTTCTGGTTGTTCCCTGGGCTGCCAGGATTTTTAACCAGGTTGCCGTGGTTTACATTCACCACCCCAAATGATGAAAGCAAATAATTAACCTGGAGATTTCAGCTGAAAGCTCCTCCAGTGTCCAGAAATTCATGGAGAGAGCACCCAAGCGCTTTAAGAAGACCACAGGGAAGAAAAGACCGTTGAGAAGACAATGGGGGAATATTAAAAATATTTGTTTTCCACCATCAGTAATCACTTCCCTCTGAGTTACCACTAAAGAAAGCAACTCCAGAGCAGAGGATTTTGAATAGCAGTGGAACCATAACACCAGGGAATGTTATTTAATTACAGAGCCATAACAATGCCCGGCATTGCAGCAGCCTTAAAACATAAGTCTTAGTTCAGTCACTTTTAAGGTTTGTTATTCTTTGCCTTACCATTGAGTCGTAACATCATCCAGGTGGTTATCTCTACAAGGTTTAAGTTTCCAATCTATTAAAGCAATCTTAGCAATCTATTATTTCTAGGCCATTGAGGGAAGGTTAAAATGAAAATTACACTGGAGGGAGTAAGTTCTGTTCCAAGTACAGGTTGAAAACATCTCAGAAGTAGAAAGCAGTAAGGTTTCAGTGGAGGATGGGAAATGAAATGACTGATAACAGTCATTTAAAGTGATTTAAAGTGATTAAAGCAGCTTGAGAGAGGTAACGTGAAAGGATTTTTTTCCCCCACTAATGTAATGAGGAATTTTCAATGCATGATTTAGGCAGCTCTTACCTCCGAGCTGTTTTTGTATGACTGAGTTAGGTTTTAAGCACTACATTACAGGAATGGAAAATTTCATTTTCAGGTGTACACAAGAAGAGCAGCATCCATCTCCACACAGCCATCCACCCAATTTAAATAGAGCTGCGTGGCACAAGAGAAGCAGGGAATAGGGATATTTGGGAACAAGAGTGAACCCAGCTGAAGAAAGATTCTTTGACATTAAGACCTCATTGATTTCAGCGGAATAAATCACCTTCACAACTTAAATCTGTGTAGCTGTGATGGACAGAATCCCAGAATGGTTTAGGTTGGAAGGGACCTTAAAGCTCATCTTGTTCCGTCTCCTGCCATGAGAAGGGACACCTTCCACAGAAGCAGTTGTGCCACAGACATAGCAAAGCTCTGTTTTGGCCAAGCTGAGTGTCATTTATCTCATTTTCCTCCATTCCTGCAAGTGAGGCAGATCCCAGGGAACAAAAAACATTTGTACCTGTTGGTACAGGAACAGCAGCAGCAACAGAACCTTGAAAAAAACAACCCCTTAATACCAGGTCTGTTTATTTTTTGGTAGAAGAGCAGCAGTTGATTTTATTAATTTTTATGGTGCTATAGGGAGATTTAATAGTCCTATAAAGACCAGCTTAAACCTCTCGGATTGTCTTATCTCTTCAAACAAATGCATACTCTGGGAATTTTAAAAAAAAGGAGAGCATCAAGTGGATGGGGCCATTACTATGAATAATTTCCCTCTTACTCAACTCCAGAGCCCTGACACAATAGACAAGAGCCTCTATGGTTGTTTTTTTGGGGGGGAACATGCCAAGGCTCACTAAAAGGGGTGTTTTGTTCCCTGACCCCTGTCTGCTGAGGGCTCCCTGGGAGCTGCCACGTGTGCAGAGCAAATTGCAAGGCACCGAGGGCTCCTGTCAAACGAGCGATTGCACAGCAAGTTGTTTGAAAACAAATAATTCAGTCATTTAATGTATTTTCACACAGTAGAGCGGGTTAGTGGCTGGTGGGGATGAATGGCACGCTCAGTGAAAGGAGCAACCAGGCTGGGGCCACTGGAGGTGAGGCTCGAGGAGGTGGAGGTGAGGGAAGTTTTTGAGGGTCCCAATTTAGGCAGGGGGAAGAGGGAAATGGACATTTCATGAGTGTGGGGGTGAGGAGACTGCACCTCTGTGTGCCCTCAGGAATGTCACTGTGCTCATACAAAGGGTTGATACACCGTGATTTGTACAAAATGGAGCGATAGGCCAGATGTGAGCAGTAGGGGTGTGACTGTGTCTACAAAATCTCCGTACAGGGAGAATGTGCCTCACTCCCGTTGTTCCACAGGTACAGAAGAGTGTGTAAAAATCCCATTTTCTCCTTTTTATTTTATATAACCACAGAGCTATACCACAGAGGTAACCACTAAGTTAAAATTACTGCCAGGCCTGTTTTGCTGCTATTTTTGTGGCTTTTCTCATCATTTCAAAAGAGAGCCAAGCCCTTCTAGCTTGCCCTTTCCTATTACACGAAGTAGGCAGTGTGGCCCAGCTCCATCCCAGCATGGCCCAGCTCCATCCCAGCATGTCCCAATAGCCACCCCAGCAGCCTCAGGGCTCACCACCACCCTGGGTGCCCAGTCTGCTGCAAGCAGGGTTTGTTCCCCAGCTCCTCGGGGCAGTGTTTCTCACAGATCACGTTTCCATTGAGTTATTCTTGGTTCTGATAATGCCCTTCACAGCTGCAATTTTATCTGAGGTGAGATTTTCGAGGCACAGACTATAATGAGGAGGTTTTGCCTTCTGGGATCATCTCTGCTACTGACAGAAGGTCTAAGATGGATGTTTTATGCTCTCCTGCATAAGAGAGAAAATGAGAATGAGAGCAGCAGATCCTGAGTGGTGTTTCTGTCTTTCTCCACAAGCTCAAACAGCTCCTCACAATTCCTTCAGGCTGGAGCCAGGGTGGTTCTGCCATGGACTGGACCCGGGTGGATGGGGAAGAATGTGGGCCAAAGAGGGGACAGACCAAGTTTTGAAAGAGAACATCCCAGGCTCACTCTGTGTCCTCCAGATGTCCTGAAGCGCTCACAAAACACCTTCTCCACATATACTTTTATTTTCTTTTAAGTTACTATACTTCCACTTTTTAACCTAAAAGAGGACTGATTAAATTAGATATAAGGAAGAAGTTTCTGACAGTGAGGTGAGGCCCTGGCACAGGGTGTCCAGAGCAGCTGGGGCTGCCCCTGGATCCCTGGCAGTGTCCAAGGCCAGGTTGGACAGGGCTTGGAGCAGCCTGGGACAGTGGAAGGTGTTCCTGCCCATGGCAGGAGGTGGCACTGGATGGGCTTTGAGGTCCCTCCAACCCAAACCAGTTTGGGATTCTCCAAACCTCCACTGGACAGGAATAAATTGATTTTGGCCCAACTGTGTGAATACTTAGGATGCTGTTCTCCCTTCTTCCCCCTCCTCTGCATGCTGAGCATGCAAAAGACAGATACAAGCTAAATTTTATTTTATTTTTTAATTTTTCAGAAGGAAAGACGCCATCTGTGCCATATCCTCCTGTTTATGTCTGCTGCATCTCTGCAGGCTGGAACCTGTTGTGGTTGCCAACACGGAGCCTCTCCAGCTGATGAACTTCTGGGTTTGGTTTTTGATTCTTTTTTTCCTCAGAGGCATGACTCACATAATAGTGCAGAGAGAAAGAAATTTCCAGTTTCAGGGCTATTTCTGAAGGTGTGCTTGGCACCTGTGCTGAAATCTTGCCTGAAAGAGAAGGTGTAAGGTCCACAATACCCAAAGGCAGCGTCCTGATGAATTCCTGGCAGGGAGGGTTGAGTGGTAATTCATCCATCAACCTGGGGAGGACTCTGTACCTCTCTTCCAGATAATTGAACTTTAATTTATTTAAATTTAATGGAAAACCATATGGAGAGGAACAGAAAGCTAATTTAAAGCACTGCTCAAAGCAATCAATATGTTAACAGATTCCTTCAACATTTCACAGTCGGTTGCTGAAAAATGTTTAAAATGTATGTTTTTTTTAATTAGTATTATGAAAACACAGGGTTTCTGGCATGTTGTATTCAAAACTCAAGAGCCAAAATAAGCCTCTGTTGTGAAAATTGAAATATACTCTGGAAGCACAAATCATTTTACTGGAAGTGACAACTGTTTAATATTTTACCAAAAAATGCACATCTCTGAAGACTTCTAGGAAGACACCTATAAATCTTAAAGGGCTCAGATCACTGGGTTTCATATGGCCCTGAAATGAAAGCAATAAAGTAGTTGTAGGAGTTGCATTAAGAGATTGAAGTTGGCAGGAAGACCACATGAAGGAGCCTTTCAGAGTAAATGGATTAAATACAAATTAAAGCAGAAAAATGCAAAATTCCCGGTTATGCTCATCAAAATTTTAATTATTTTCATATTTTCCTGGTTCCTTTGATGCTCCTCAAGATCAGTTGTTTCCATACTGGGTTTTCAAAACAAGTTTTTTCAATGGCAGGATAATTAATACTCTCCTTCTACTCTAAATGTTGATCTCCTAACACTGACTGTGTTCTGTCCCACAGCCAAATGCTTTTTTACTCAAGGTACAACTTAATTTCCTTTTATATTAAACAAAACAAAACAAAAAATATCTGTAGGCAATTTAAGATCCTAGAAAAGAATAAATGTCCCAATTATATTTTATCTTATAAAAATATAATGCTTTAGTGATGTCGGCGAGTTTTATACCTGCAGTTTGTAATTTTCCTTATGGTTTCATCTTTGTCAAGCTCAAAGAGTGCAAGATGTAAAAATAAGTGAAAGCCTGTTCCTTCTGGAAGTTTAATAACTTGGGATTGTTAAGAAGGCTGGAATTTGAAAGGAGCAGTAACTCCCTGCCATGAAATTTCTGCAACCCGAACAAAATCTTATGGAAATTCCATAAATAGATTTCAGTCAAACCTCATTGAGGGCAGGTCTGACTTTCCTGTGGCTTTTTTTAAAAACAAATTATTTTAAGCACCCTTTTTTAAAAGGTTTTTTTTTCCTTTTGGTAGGCAAATGATCCTGCAGCCTTTTTCATGTCAGATTTGCCACGTCCTCTCCCAGAAACTTATTAGCATGATGGTTCAGCTTTGCAGAGACTAATAGCTCCAAAGGAAAAAGAGCAAATTACAGCTAAAATATCTGCTGGTACTTTATTTTATTTTATTTTATTTTATTTTATTTTATTTTATTTTATTTATTTTATTTTATTTTATTTTATTTTATTTTATTTATTTTATTTTATTTTGTTTTACAATGTGATATTCCTTCATTTTTTTGTATCTTTTGTCCCTGGATTTTTAATTATTTGGGATAGTCCTGATTATAGAAAAACAGACAATTAAAATTCTGAGGTCTTGCAAACTCTGCTTATTTCTTGCAAGATCAGTGTAACAGTAAATGGTGCATGCCAAATAAAAATGAGGGACTTTTTTACATAAAATGCATCATAAAATTGGTATAATTAAACAAAATCTGTCTTTCATTGGCCAGTGTGCTGCAAGCAATTTCACTTGCAGTGGAACGTAGAGGAACTGGAAATTGCATTTTCTGTGAGCATTTTAAGGCCCTGTGAAATCGATCTGAATGGTCAGTAGAGAAAAACCTTAAAGCCACTAAAACCCCAACATGCCAAAGGAAGGGGGCACGGCCAGATTCCAGCAAGAGGTGGGAAGTGAGGTGTGAGATGCCCCTTTGATGTGCAGGGGGGGCATCCCTCCCTCACTCCCAGGCATTCCCTGCCAGGTGCAGCTGGAGGGATGCTCCCTCCTGAGCTGAGAGCTGATGGTTTCATACCTTTGACCATCCACGCCATCTGCATCCTGAAAATATTCCTGAATCCAAGTGGGGGTGGCATCACACCTCTCCAAATATCCCAGCTCAGAGTGGGACCAGGCTCTGCTGATTTGTAGGAACACGAGAAAACCCCCTCCAATCAAAAGGTTCTCGTGGCCTTTCAAGCAACCTGAGCTCAGAAGAACAGAATTATTTAATAGCCTAAATATGGTTCAATCAAAATTCATTGACAACTACTCGGCAAATAGCCTTTCATGTCCTTGTGGGCAAAACCATCTTTCAAAACCTTTAATTTCTAATTTAAGATTCCTTCTGTTCTGTTACCAAATCCCACCCAGAAAGCTGCCAAGATCCATCTTAAAACAGCTTAGGTTCCTTCTCCCAGCACTATGTTTGATGGAGGGTTTCTAAAATTCAGTGTAGTGATTAGAGACCTTCTAATTCCACACTCAAATGTATTCAAGGCACATATATATATATAATAAATATATACACATACCCATTTGATCTTATCCTACCCTTCCACTCAGATAATTCTTCTGGTTATGCCCAGATGATTTTTAGAGAAAATTATCATTTCGTTCTTGGTCTTTAATCTCCTGATTTCTCTGTGGTACCTGAGTAGCTGAGCTGGGTAAGCCACAGGCTTCAGCTGCAATATGTGAACCACTGGGCTGATTTTCCTTTACGCTCATCCTGCAGCTCTGATGGATCAGTGCTCACTTGCACTGCCCTCCTCGACTTTTTGTGGAAAATTTGGGGCAGTGGCAAGGGGCAAACAGTGACAGAGCATTGCTTTGTTTGCTAAGCAGATCCCCTGTGGCAATACTGATGATGGTCTTATGAAATTAGCATTGTAAGGGGCTGAAATGATGAAAGGAGGAGGCAATGAGATCTTAAATAAGTATTTCCCATAGGATTTCAAGGGCTTGCTCATGGGCTAAATTGGTATTTGTATTTTCATACAGTGAGCAGTGATTTCTTTTATTGACTCGAGTCCTCTTAGAGGCCTATAGCCAAACTTTGAGAATCCTCTGACTTGAGACACCTGACTTTGGAAATTATTTCACAGCAGAAACCCCAGTGATCATCATTTGGGAAGGACACTGAAGTGTTTTGGAGCCCCACAGGTCTCCTGTCTGTTATTCTTCAGCCTCCTCTGAGCTTGGCTGTGCAGACACAGAGCACAGGGTGCCTGTGGGGCTTGGAATGGGAAAGGGACCACAGGAAAACAGATGTCCTGATGGCTAAACCCCTCTGGAAGCTTTCCCTCCCTCTGGAGCAGCAGCTCTTGGGGGAGAGCTCTCTGGGCAGCAGCAGGACCAGCAGGAGAGCCATGTGTGCTGTGTGGGTGAGTGGGAGGCTTTGATGTAGACCCCAGGGAAGCATGTTCCAGCTTGGAATGATGTTCTGTAGAAACAGGAGGATGCCTCTGGAGTCTGAGAGAGCGTGCTGGGGAGAGGGAGGGGTGAAGGAGCTGTGACTCCTGCTCCCAGGCTGGGAACAGTGCCTGGGAACTGCACCTCTGGAGATGTGGCAAAGCCATCTGACCCCTCCTTAGAGGAGCCTGACGAGTCTCCACAATACTCTGAGCTTAGAAAAATCACTGAAGGCTCTCCAGAGTCACTCAGAAGGTGTGGATGGCATCACACAACGCTGCCAGTGACTTCCTGGGGTTAAAAACTTGGTGGGTGTGTGCTCCAGTGCCATCTGCCACCAGGAGAGCACATTCCATGGGCAAGCTGAAGGTGACACGATGCCTTAATGTGCTGGATGCCACCAGCATCCTGTGTCCTCTCATTCTGCCTAACTCTGCACTCCTGTGAAGTGCTTCTGACTCAGGCTTTTTAGTGTTTTCAAGAGCAATGGTGAACATTGGGAAAATAGTAAAGATATAATTGTTCCTCCTGTAGATTGCATTTATGCTGTGATGTCTGAGTGAATTTGCATAATTAAAACATGGAATTCAGCAAGAGAAGTTGTCTTAATGGATGGCTCCCCTCACCCTTTACAACCAAGCCCCATCTGTCATTTACAAAAAAACCTGGTTTTTCAACTAAGTTCTTTCTTTACTGGAATTTAGTATTTTTTGTTTCCATGGCAGGAAGCCCTTTCTGGTTCCCAGGTTACAATTTGGGATATATAAATCAAGAAGTCTGTTGCCTAGAGTGTGTCTGGCATGTGCCTGTGCCCAAGATATGGACTTATTTCTGGAAAACCTTGCTGAAATTGGAAACCCCCTGTCCTGACTAACCCTCCATCTACCACATTATTTGGATTGCACACAGGGAGCAAATCCTTTCCTCCTTCAGGATTTCCTTCCCATCACCTGAACATTCCCTCTCACCTGCTCCTCACCTTCACATCTGCACTCCTGTCTGAAAACAGAAACAACATCAGTCTCTTCCATCAGGCTTTCCAAGCTGGATGGAAAGATTGGTTGGTTTGCTGTGATTCATTGTTGTTGTTTCCCTTTTTTCCTTCCTCAGTGTGGCAATTTGTGTGAGACACTACCTGGCAGACAGAAAGCCGAGGGGAGAAGGAGAGGCTGGGGTGTGAGTTTGATGCTGGGGCTGGGTGGGACTCTCTGTAGATGACAAAGGAAGAATCTCAGTTCCTTCAGCACTTCTGCTCCTTTTGGGGGGAAAAAAGTCTGGTCTCTCCCAAGCTGACATATTTTCAATCCATTCTCTTTGAATTTTCTGGGACCAGTGCTGCCAAGCAGAGCATCTATCCTCAAAAAAAAAAAAAAAAAAAGCTGAAGTGAAGCAAGGCTCCCCTAACAAAGATTAGAGCAGGTGAAACTGGGGACCCTGGCATCCTCCCCCCAGTTTAATAAAGGAATTTGTTTCTACCTCCTTTTGTGCCTCGCTGCCCATCCATAGCTCTAACTGTGCTGTCTCACTGGCACAGGCTTTTAGAATACTCTGGTCAGGGAGCTCCTTGCCCTCATCTTTATGGACAGGGTGGGAAAACCAGAGAGGGTGAGATCTCTGTGACCACTCTCTACACAGCTGGGCTTGGGTGACATAGTCAAAGACCCAAGCATGGGTCAGGCCTGTTTTTTCCAGGATCCCCTGACCACCATGGGTGCAGAAGGAAGATGTGACAGATGCTGGACCACCCTGGATGCTCCACCCAGCACAGGGCAGACCCCTGGAGCAGATACACTCAATCACCATTGTTGGCAGCAGCAGGAGGTTCCCAGCCCTAGGTTAACACCTATCCCTGGACTGTGTGGACTGCCTCAGTGGCAGAGTCTCCTTGTGAGAGCAGCTTTTCCATTGCTGTTCCCAATTCCCAAGCCCTCCACGGTCCCTGGTTTCAGCACAGATTGTCCGGTTCTTGTAACACACAGCAAGAAATTCCTGTGGTGGTGTCTCCAAGTGCCAGCACATGCTCCCTGGGTACATATTTGTGCTCTTTCCATTTCAGCATGATTTAAGGCTGTGGAGAAAACAGTTACAAAGGGGGAGAAAAACAAAACCAAAGCCCAAACTCTCCAAAACTGCTGTGGCCAGCCAGCTGAATTTCATACTTACCAACCCCAAGCTGCTCTGAGATAATTAGCCTCAAAAGTCAAAAGAAAAGAGCCAGATGTTCCCAAACCTGTTCAGCAGAGATTCTGCCTTTGATTGTGAGAGTTTAGCATATGAAATAAAACTGTCTAGAGTTGGAACTGGAGTTTAATTTCTAAGATGGTTAAAAAAAAAAATTCTGATTCATAGGAAGAAACTATCTCAGGAAGGAGCAAAGAGCTTCTGAAAACCAGCAAGATAAAAGGCACAGTTAAGTGAAAAATTAATGAATTTTACCCTCTGTAGAGTTTAAGTCCCAGCTACAACAGAAAGTGGAGTACATGAAAAGTGATTATGCACACAAAGGTACAAATAAAAAACCCGGTCCTTTTGATCTGTTTCTATAATAACAATCATTATGGGAAGCAAGTGTACAGGCCATTTCTGCCCATCAAAGAATTTGAAAGGAAACACATGGAAAAACCATGATACTTGCAGTTTTTCAACTGAATTTTCAGTATTTTTCATTTAACTTTGGGACTGGACAGGAATAAAGTCAGCAATGACACCATGAGTTACCCCATCTGAAGAAATAACCCCATTTGATTTGGGGCTTTTTTGCGGATCTCAGTTCCAGTCCTCAGGAAGCAACTGAAGAGACTGTAGGAAGATTGAGAAAGAAAAGAGAGAAGTGTGAGAGAAGAAACTAATTAAGATTCTAGACTATTGGAAAATCCCAATGCCACAGAATATGAAAGGTTAGGTAACTAAGAAACAGTCAAATTAAATTTACTTTCCCCTTTGGCTTTCCAAGAAAATCTCTGCAGCCACAGAATATTTCACCCAAAGGAAAATTGCATGGAAATATTAGGTGAACTTCAGAGAAAGGGCTTATTGAAATGCTTTCTCAAGAGCACTAGAACACTGCACTAAGCTGCACAGATATCTGAAGTGCTCGGACAGAAATCAGTGGCAAACCAGCACTCAGGGTGATTATCTGATTATCCCTCCTGATGTGGACACACAACAAAGCCTGAGCTGCTTGGAGTCCACTCCGTGTGTGACCTTTCCTACTGCACTGCTCTAATCCAATAACTGCCAATACTTAATGTGAAATGTGTGGTCACGGATAAAATCTCTCTGGAGCAGTCAGGAAGAGGAATGACTGCAACTCTGCCAAAAGGAGAGAGGTTACCAGGTTCAAATCTTTATTGTGTTATCTGATTGCTGGGGGAATCAGTTACATCCTGCCCAGGGGCAGCTGGTGTCAGAGCTCACCCTCTGACCAGCCAGCACTGATGTAGCTGATCTCCAAATCTGTGAGCTCTATTAATCACTTCCCAGCTGGAATAATTTACTGGGCTAAGATAATCCAATGGTTCACTGCAGTATCACGTATTGTGATATGATTTCCTTTCTGATAACATTTGTAATTCATGGTCCACACTGATTTATTTATCGTATAAAATGTTCTACTGAGCAGTTTGCGCATCTGCTCAAAGTTATCTAGAGTAAATTTGTCATAATTTTGGGTAGGGTAGTTTTGTAACAGGAGGGGTGATTTTGTAACAAACTGTTGTACAATAACAAACAAATCTCTTGCAGCTACAGCTACCCTTGATAGAGCAGCATCCTCAAACAATTGTTCCCAATTAGTTCTCATTCTTCTGCTTCACTTTTAAAGACATCCCTACCTAGATTTCTGCAAAGATGCTAGCAAAGCCCATCTGAGAGCCATGCCTAAGAAAAACTGACTCAAATCTGAATTTAGCTGCTCCTGGTATCACAGAACCACAGAATGGTTTGGGTTGGGAGGGACCTAAAGCTCATCTCATTCCAACCCCCTGCCGAGGCCATCACACCCATCCCATTGCTTAACCCAAAGAGTCAGGGTTTTATCAGGTGACACCAATGAGGATGGACCAAAGGACAAAAGCCTTAGACCTAAATATATCTAATTTTCTAATATTGTCTTGTCTAATGATGAAGTCCCCAGATTCCCAGTAAAACTGAGCATTTCTGCTGCTATATCAGAATGCAGGCAGCAACCCTCTGGATGGCTGCAGCTCCCACATCAAAGGTAGCTGGGAAAGACTGATGGGTGCTAAATATTTCTTCATATAAAGCTGAACAGAACCAGGCAAGTCAAACCAAGGTGATTTTCAATGGTAGTGGAAAGGCCTTTAAAACTGTGGCTCGTGGAAGAAAAAGCGTCTGCAAAGGATGTTCTCTTTAGATCCTTGGAAAGAAGTCACTGCTATTTCTTTGCTGTTTTTCAAGCTGATATCTACTCACTCTGCTTGGTTAAAGCTCATCTCTTCCCTGTGAAGGAGGAGAGAGTTATCTTCATTTTTCACAGAGCGTGGCTGAGTTTCAGAGACTGCCTTATCTAAGGTCACACAGGATGACAAAAATTAGGCACAGAAGCACATCCAGACCACATGAAACCCATCCCTGTGCTGAAACTGTTAAACTTCTTCCCAGTGAGCAGGAACTGGACTCATAGCTGTAGAATATCCTGTTTTATTAGGGCCACTTGACATAGAGAAATGTTTTCAGGGCAAATTCATTTTAATGACTTAGTAAAAAGAAAAGCTGCTTTAAAAATAGCTTCTACCTCTAATTATAGTAGGAGAGGAAGAAATACTTTAGTTTCTTTTGCAAAATTCTGTTTTGCTTTAGTTTGAATCACAACAAACTCAGATCCTGCAGGAATTCAGTGAAACATTAGGTGTGTCTTATTTACACAATATTTAATATCTTCTTTTAAAATACTTGGCTTGTCGCCATAAGATGAAGACTTGTCTTCATAACCACCTTCCTCCAAGCAGAACCCACACAAAGTGCAGCTACAGTTATTTGGAGGAATGTATGTGCTTTCTAGCACTCACTGGTCTGACAGGCAAATGTTAATTGGGTTAAAATGCCTCTCAATTTAATTAGTACAAAACCAGTCTGTTTCTATTCCATTGATCAGAAGAACACACTGAAATACAGCTGAGCATCAGACACAGGTGAGTGTCATTTCTGACGGTCCAAATCTTCCAGCGAATTAAAATGCACTTTTATTTACTTCTTGGAAGTCTGTGTAGAAATATGGGACTATGAGGATGCAATTCTGGCACCCAAAACTTCAGGGAAGAAATGAATTTTTAAAATACGTTTTAGGCTTTGGTGGATGGGGACAAAGCAAACACAACTCAGAGCACGCGCTGCGAGAGCAGTGGTCCCTTGGGCTCTGCCTCCTCGTCCCTTGGCTCTGCCTCCATGGAATTTTCCCAGACAAATTTCAAGCTGCAGGGAGGCCTTTGGGGGATTTCTCATGGCCCATTCCAAGCATGTCTTCTCCTGGTGGAGATGGCTCTGGCATATCCCTTTCTCCAAACAGAGCCGGTGGCTCGGTCTGCTGATGGGAGATGGGGAAAGCGGTCTGTGCGTCACTGAGGAAGTGGGAGCTACGTCATCTGTGAGCTCCACAGGTCATATTTGTGACAGGAATAAACCAGCTGGACATGGGCTGCTTTTAAATGGGCTGGAAAATACGGTCAGGATTGTGCAATTGGTGCCTGTGGTGAGGGGAATCCAGCCGTGACACAGGAAGGGTCACGCAAGAGAGGACTCATCCCAGGGAGCGTGTGCAGTCAGCCGGGATCATCTGCTATGGAATGATGTTATCAAGAGAGACAAAACCCAAACAAATCCAACCCAAAGCTCCTGCACTGGGATGTGCTCCTGTGTTTGGAAAGCAGCAGCACCAGTGTTTCATTCCCCAGCACTCACCACCTCGCAGGTAAACAGGAGGGAAGGAGCCCCACAAGCTGTGAGCTTTTTCCTCCTCCGTGTCCTCCTCTTCTGACCTCTCTGGGTATTCCTATCTGGCTTTTTGCAAGCACTGATATCTTGATTTGTCCTTCTCCACTTCCAATCCCATCAACATCCATTCCTCCCTGTGCAGGGCTAGGACCCCATGATCCTTTTCTGTCCCTTCCAACTCAGGATATTCTATGGTTCTATGATCTCTGACTTTTAAGTCCCTCTGTATGTTCTTCCTTGACCCACGTTTGACCTCTTGCTGCAAGACAGCAACTTGTTCATAAAATGTTTTCTTTGTAAGCCAGTTCTTTATTTAGGCAGCTGCTTTTCTCCTTCTGCCTGCATACCATGCTAAAAAAAAAAAAAAGTTGCAGATTTTGTGTATGGTGTGAGCCTCCACAGTTCTGCTTTTTACTTTCAAACCTTGCAGTGCCTTGCACAACAAAGACACTCCCACCCTTGTGGCATCACCCAGTTTACCCGATAGATCTTTCCAGTGTTTTTATTTGGGCTGAAAGCTGAAGATGGGTGACTCTTCAGGCAAGCAGGAAAGAGAAAATGAAAACACTCAAAAGTAAAGTCCCTGGAAAACAGCACAGATTTTTAGACACTCTTAATTTGGTTCCTTAATCTCTTTTTCCAGGCTGAAAAATCCCCTAAGTGAGAACTGTGTTTCACACATCAAATAGTTCCCCACACCTCTGCCTTACCAAGAGTCTTGGAGAAAGCTGGACACTGTGGACACAGGAGCTGTAACACGGCCAGGAATTACCTTCAGTCCCCTCCTAAACACCCTTTACCATGCTACTGGCATCACAGCCTGTGTTTTGGCCAAATTCCTGCAAAATCTACCCCTCAGCTCACAAAAGAGTGCTATCAACACACGTCAAAGTGAAGAGGGAAGACATAAGGAAATGGGCCTGAGCTCTACAGCATCTTCTGAGGGTAATTGGATAACCAGAGCTCAGGTTTGGGGCTGGATCCTTAATTTTTAATGTGCTGCAGGGAGAACTGAGCATAAGAGGAATGGGAGTCCTCATGAAGCAAACAAAAAAGCCTGAAAATGTGAGTTGAAGTGCAATAAGTGTCAGCAGAGAGATAATTGGGTGCACTTCTGCCCTCATCTGCAAACTCTGCTGTACACAGAGTCATTAAAAGCAATCTCCCAGTGAAAAAGAACGCCCGCCTCGTATTCAGCTGTTTAAGTGGTTGCTGTAATTATGCTTACAGATGTTTTAAGAATACATATGTAGGAAACTGCAGGTCTTTAATTATAGGTAGGCTGGCAGAGGGTGCATTTTGCTCCTCTGCAAACAAGGCTGTGCTGACCTGGGAGTGACCTCCCAGTGTCTGTTTGGGGGAGACAGGGGCTGCTTTCCTTCTGCATCCCAAATCAGCTGCAGTGGGAAGGGCCCTCTCTGAAAGCACTTCCTTGCTCTGCTCTGTGTGCTGGTCCCCTCCTGGGAATGTCACTCTGGCAGGATGGAAGGATGATGGATGGATGGATGGATGGATGGATGGATGGATGGATGGATGGATGGAGGGATGGATGGATGGATGGATGGAAGGATGGATGATGGATGGATGGATGGATGGATGATGGATGGATGGAGGGATGGATGATGGATGGATGGATGGATGGATGGATGATGGATGGATGGAGGGATGAATGGAGGGATGGATGGATGATGGATGGATGGATGGATGGATGGAGGGATGGATGGATGGATGGATGGATGGAGGGATGGATGGATGGATGGATGGATGGATGGAGGGATGGATGGATGGATGGATGGATGGATGATGGATGGATGGAGGGATGGATGATGGATGGATGGATGGAGGGATGGATGATGGATGGATGGATGATGGATGGATGGATGGATGGATGGATGGATGGAGGGATGGATGGATGGAGGGATGGATGGAGGGGTGGATGGATGGATGGATGGATGGAGGGATGGATGGAGGGGGGGATGGATGGATGGATGGATGAAGGGATGGATGGATGGATGGATGGATGGATGGATGGATGGATGGATGGAGGGATGGATGGATGATGGATGGATGGAGGGATGGATGGATGATGGATGCATGATGGATGGATGGAGGGATGGATGCATGATGGATGGATGGAGGGATGGATGGAGGGGTGGGTGGATGATGGATGGATAGATGGAGGGATGGATGATGGATGGATGAAGAGATGGATGGATGATGGATGGATGGAAGGAGGGATGGATGGATGGATGGATGGATGGATGGATGGATGGATGGATGGTGTTTTTGGCTCTGGCTACTTCTCCCAGCACTTCTGAAGCCAAGCGTTTGCCCTGGTCCCACAGGGAGAGGTAACAAAACAGGGCTGAACTTTCCCATCTCCCTCCAAGTCCAGCCCCACAGGTCTCTGAACGTGCTGCTCTTGTCACTGAGCTCACAGGCTTCCAGCTGATGGGGAAAGGTGGCAGTGTCAGAGCCCTTTCCTCCCCTTCCCCCTTCTCTTCTCTTGCTTCTCTACCTGCTGGAGGAATGCAGCCCACAGAGACAAGCAGCACAAAGAGGGAGCCGTGGTAATTACACGCTGTGTGGCATCATTATATTTTCCTTGATTCTACAAGGAAACCACACTCCCCCTCCTGTCACTGCTTTGGCTTCTTGCACCCTTTCCCAGGGAATGGTTCTTCAGAGCAATGTCCCTGGCTATGCACCATGAGCATGCAAAAACATTAAGAGTGGAATTAAAATGTATTAAGGAGAGCAACAACATCAGCATGCTTGAAAAGGTGATTGTCTGAGAGCAGGGGCCATGTAGGAGATGGAATCTCTTTCTCAAAATGATGCCTCTTGTGCATTCATGTACAGCTCAGCACTCCAATGCTGCGCCACTTTTTAATGAATTTTTACTTCTGTTAGCCTGGCAGAGCACACTTAATGGAGAAAATCAGAATTTGGTCAATTTTCTGTGCTGCTTGACAGTGTGTTTCCTATGCTCAGAGCAGTTACTGGCTCTGGTGGTACCAGGGGAGGAAGATGGGGCAGAGCTGCTGTCCCAACCTGGCTGTTTCTCTGTGGTTGTGGTACCCTCTGCATTCACCTGTAACACAGTAAAAGACAAGACCAACTTTTACCCTTCACTTTCTTCTGATTTTCTAATTTTAAGCCAGGGTACTCAGGGTGTAATAGTTTCATTAAGAGAATTAGGCACTTTTAAAAAATGAAAATTAAATATTTGGAGACAGCGAATGCCATGCAATTGTCAAGAATCTATTGCTTATATTCTTGGGGTTTTTTTTCCATTTGGGAAGCACTCTGAAAGGATAACTTTCCCCTTCCCCAGGTTTTCTGTGACCCACAGCTGTGGCAGATACCCCTTTGTTTTGAAGAGAAAGGTTTTCATGCCCAGGTACGTGTTTTTGACCATTGATTTCCCTTTGAACTGAGCAGCCATGGAGGGAAAGGATCCTAAAGAGGACCCTAAAGAGGCTGAGCCTGGGGAGGTCCTCAAAGTGGTCTCCCCCTCTTGTATTAATAGAAAAATACCCAATAAACAGGAAGGAGGTGCATGTGGAGAGACCACAGTAGATGGAAAGAAAAGGGAGAAAAGGTTAAAGGGTGGTTGGCAAATTTAAATGTGAATGTTTCCAGACTCTCTTGGAACTGGATGAAAGGTGCTGATCTCCTCCAGGCTGTTCTCAGTGTTTTGGTTCAGGACTGAGATTCTGCATTATGTAAAATATGCTTTCCTGCTACAGTTTCAGTATTTCCTGACCTTAAAACCCAGAATAATTTAACTATTTCAATTGGTTGGCCACAGTGATGTCTACTGATAACTTGGAGTTAAGGCCTTTCCCACACTTAAAGCTTGCCAGCACAGCTTTTTTACTAAAATTATAGCAGTTTTTTAGCAAATGCCTCAATGGCAAAGAACTGTGTAGAACATACATAGAACCATTTGGGTGAAGAGAACTGCTGTCTCAGTGCTGGGGGTTTTGTAGGGGAAGGTACACACATAAATGAAGTTTTGAAAACAGCCCTAAAAGTAGTGAATAATCATAGAGTAGAATTCCAGGATGTTTTGGGCAGGAAGGGACCTTAAAGCTCATCCAGTCCCATCTCCTGCCATGGGTAGAGACACCTTCTGCTGTCCCAAGCTGTTCCAAGCCCTGTCCAGCCTGGCCTTGGACACTGCCAGGGATCCAGGGGCAGCCCCAGCTGCTCTGGGCACCCTGTGCCAGGGCCTGCCCACCCTCACAGGGAACAATTCCTTCCCAAAATCCCATCTAACCCTGCCCTCTGGCATTTTACAGCCATTCCCTCTTGTCCTGGTATAAGAGGAGCTGATTCTCTTTTTCAAGAGAGCAGTAGGTGGTTCTTCAGCACTTTGCCCTACATGCAGATTTAGGAATTTTTGGTTGGAATGTATGTGAGAGCTTTCTTGGAATGAAAGGTTTAGTCTGGACACTTCATCAAAATCAAGGATCTCACCCTCCAGGATTTTTAAATTGAACTCCATTTGTAGTTTTGTCTCCAAATCTGCAAGCTCACGGGTTATGAAATGTCAGTGCCATAAAACACCTGCAGGTTTGCAAGCTGCAGCCTGTGTTCTTGGAAAGTGTGTAACCTGTGTTCATTCTCACATCCCTTTCCATGAGAGTGACGGAACCCTCCAGTTTCCAGAGGCACTGGGAGAAGCCTTGTGCCTCATGGCCAGCTTTTCCTATCAAATGAGGTATGGGAGCTAGAGACCCAATGGAAGCTTCAGAGCTGAGACACATCCTACAGGCACTACCTCCACACGGATCTTGCCTGGAGTGACTCTCCCCTCCCCACCTGAGTGCAGGCTCCAGCCTCTGGAGGAACTGAAATAAGGAGCACAGCCAGATTATGCAATAGAGCTATGACATTTCTGTTCATTCTGTACAAATGTATCCCTCTTTAGATAAACAGATTCCCTACTGCTTATCTCCACCATCATCTTTGGAGCTAGCCATGGAATTTCAGCCACAATGGTCTAGGGTTTAAGTGGAGTAAAGGCTTTTAGGAGGAGAAAGTTTATCTTTTATTGGATTACTCTGAAAGGACAGATAAGCATCCAGGCATGCAAGTCTGAATGTTTGGAAAGGAATTCCTTGTTTGAGACCTTGGCCTTTCTCTCCAGCTTTTCCAGTTTGTCTAATAGAAGTATTTTTCCTTGCAAAATTTGCCATCACTGCTCCTGAAATGGTACACAGAAGTTAGGGAACAGCAGCCTGGATTCCCAGCCAGGAAAGGCTCAGAGGCAGTTTTTGAAGAGCTGGAATACCAGCCACAAACATGAGTTATATGTAGGTCTCATGGGCTCAGATAGGAGCAGGTCTGATTTTTTTTGGCTGCAGACACTCAAGGCCATTCCTTGGCAGGGTTACAGGAGCAATATTTACACAAGGATGAAGGACAACTTTGTCAAGGCATTTGCACAAATTAAAAACTTTATTTTTTCCTTGCTATTATTTATAATAGCAGACTGAAAAAAAAAAAAAAAAAGAAAAAAACCAACCCCAAAACAAACCCAACCCAAAGTTGGTTTCCCTATGAAGGAATTTTAACTGGCTTTCATGGTAGGATTGAGTGACACCGTGGGTTCTTTCTCATGGGCATGGGTGCTGGGTTTCCTCCTCAGACATGAGGAAAGCAGCTTGGAACAAGTTTTATCAGAGGGAAAGCACCACTGGAGAGTGGTCAATCATGAGTCCTGGAATACTTCAGTGTCTTGCTCTAAGTGGTCACTCAGTGTCCTTGTCACCTTCATGTTCCTCCCTCAGAGCCATGGCTAAAGGTTCTCTTTGCATGGACCTGTGATAAACTGCTTATCACCCACCTCAGTGGGCACATCACCTCCAGGAGGATCTTCCTCAAATGTTTCAGCAGCTCTCTCAAGGGTAGGATGGACTTGGAGGTGCCTGTGAATTTGCCCCATATCCCAGTATAATTTTGCTCCAGTCCAGCCCTTTCCACCCCTACAGGACCCTGCTTCAACACCTATCCACTTGTTAAATATTGGAATAGAAATGTTTTTCAAAGCACAGGCTGCATCTTAAGTGAACTGTGAGGATGAGGAGGAAAAGGAAATTTTCCTTCTTATCGGGAATACTGTATTGGTAATGAGGAGCAGGGGCTTTAACACAAGGGATTTATGCTGAGTGATCTGTGCTGAGCAGGAGAACAAGCCATTTTTTCACTCATAATATGAAAAGAATTTAGTTTGGCTTCAGGCTGATCCCTAAATATATGATGATGTAGATAAAAATTTCTTGAATTTAGCTTCGACTTTAAAAGAATAAAAGAAAAAGGAAAAGTCTGTATTTAAAATCTGTGGCCACATATGGACCTTGGTAAGGTCTGTTGATATTGGACACAGGAAATACACTCTGTGCACTAGAGAGCAGAAAAATAGCAATGAACTACTAAGTTAACTCCCCTGATTGCTCTAGAAATGAACATAAGACATTACATAAGTTTCTGAAATGAATGATCCCATAGACCTTCCATACAAGAAAGAAACCTGTAAACCTGCATGGTCCACAATGGATGAAAACAGGACAGTGTCCTTGGTAGCTGATTAGAGCTATTTGGAAAACAGCAGTTGCATTTTGTAGGTGACTGCTGGAATTTCTTAATCTCTTCTTGTTCTAAACTGGAATAAAACATTATCATTTGCTGATGCAGCATTGAGTAGCAGTATTGTGGTGTTATTGTTGAAAAAACCCAAACAAATCCAAAGAAAAAATGGAGATAACATCTTATTGAAATGAGACACTGACAGATCCATCAGGAAACTAGAAAATGGACTCCAAATTCATTTGTCGCTGCTGCAGAACCAGCCTGGTCCAAGTGTTGCTCCATGTCTGCCTTAGCAAGGACTGCTGGATACAGTCCCAGATATTCCCTGTTTCTGCCCCAGCAGCACCCAGAGGGTGTGATACATGGTGAGCTTCATCCTGATATGTTCTGGGGTGAAAAACCAAATTTTTGGGAATCTACGATGTCTATCTTTCTACTCCCAGCCTTACTTCTTCTCTGAAGGAATTTGATTTGATCTCAGCACTTCAATTCTACCTCAGCCTTGCAATGAAGCAATGCTGGAAACGGTGGGAAACTTTATGGCTGGTAGACACAAAGGGTGAAGCGGGTCCCAGAAAGTCCATTTTGCTCCAGAGCTCTTTAAAGTGAAAAGCCTCCAACATTTATTCTTGCTGACAGAGTTAGAAATGTATGAGGCTGTCAAAACCCAGCTCAGATGCAGTGTTGTGTCTGTCACCGTGTTGGTGGAGTTTAGATAGGAATGAGAAGAAGAATTTGTTTCCTCAGTAGCAGAAAATTGCTTATTTTACAAGGTGCCACGGAGAGTGTTATCTACTTGGGATTTATGGGGTGGAGGCTTTAATAATGCATTTCAGCAGGAAAGGAATATTTGTTTTATGACCTCCTTCCCAGGGTGGTGCTTGGCTTTTAGATGCACTGTGGCTTGAAAATTACCAACTCACCTATCAGGGAGCTGAGACACCGCTTAACCCTGGGGCAAGGCAGGATTTGCAGAGGGGTGGGAGCCCACACTGTTCCCAAGACTGGGGGGCAGCTGGGCTGCCGAGGCGCCCTGGTGGGGCAGTGTCAGGGACAGAGCATGGAGGCATTAAATGCAGCTCCTTGTTTTGGACAGCACCTCTTTGTGTGGAAGCACCATTAGCAGCAGCAGTGGGGTTGGAGCCATAAAAAGCCATTCCTGTAGGACAGCACCGGGATCCAGGCCCGTGAAACACTGCCCGCTGTTAGCTGATAAGAACAGCGAGATAGCATGAACCTTTGAGCCAAATAAGGATAAAAATGATGCTGTTGCTTCTATATTGAAGTCAGAGGCTCAGCAAACAGGCTGTAATGTGCATTTTTTTGGCCAGCAGCAGCTCTGTCAGCCGAGTGGAACGGCCACAGCCGGCTGAGCGGGGGGGTAGTGCTGCGTGACAAACAGCCAACAGGAGGGTAATATCAACTAGGTGCAGAGAGTTATTTGTTGCTTAATGAAGAGCCTCTCGAGGCTGAAAATTTACAGTGCTTTCACAGTTCAATTTTGTTGGAGTGGGGAATAAAAATAAGCATTGAGTGGAGCGTGGTGACGTCGTGGTGCGCAGAGGAAGCAGCGCAGACCCCGCAGACCTACGGCCCAAAAGTGTATTGACAAGGGAAGGCAGGCTGAGAACACAGCCAGCAAAGGTCAGCCAGGGCATAGTATGGGGGTGGTAATTAGGCCACTAATTAGATTCTCTAGGGTAGGCTGGGGAAGGAAGAATGCTTTACAGTAGAAAAAGGAAGAAAAAAACTCCCAGCTCGCTGTCAGACAGGTCCCTTCAGCCCAGTTTGCCTCATGATTGCTGTGTAGAGCCAAGTCCTGGTGGAAATGAGGAGCAGCCTGAGCAGCTGGAGGTGGGACACAAGGACCTTGTGACAGGAATAAGCACGTTTTCTTCACCACAGAAAAACTGAAGTTCAGAGAAGGACCCGTGCTGAGTCCTCCACCATCTCCGGAGGAAAGTCCTCAGTCAAACAAGTGGGATCAAAGCTGGGTTTTAGTGAAGGAGAGGTAGGAATGGAGGTGTTCAAGACAGGAATCTTTTCTTGCACACCAGAGTGCGTTCACTGTCTCTCCATAATGTGTAGGTAATGGGAGTAAGGTAAATTAAAAGGCTGAAAATATTCCCCTGAGGAAATCAGGTCCCCAATGAGTACAAGTAGCTGAATTTGTGTTATACAAACACTGAAAGTTGATTTTCTGAGGTGGATTCTTTGTAGAATCACACTTCTCCCTGACTTGTGCTTGGCTTCACCCCGATTCCCTCCTCCTGGTCGGATTTAAAAATCACATTTCATCTCATTTTTCATTTCCCGGGCTGTGAGATCAATAGTCTAGTCACACATAAATATAATCCAAATCTTCTTTTTGTACTGTTTTTTTGTTATCACAGAAAGGACTTGGACTGAAAAGAACATTTTACAAAAGATTGTTGATTCTGCTGGGATGGATCAAAGCTAAAGCTGTAACATTGAGGGAAGAGAGAATTCAAATAGAAAGGAAAAAGTGAAGGCATCTGGGACATGCAATAAATGCGTCACTTTAGCCGTGATTTTTCACCTCTGTTTTACCACATTCATAGAAAGGAATTCTCTGTGAGGGTGGGGAGGCCCTGGCACAGGGTGCCCAGAGAAGTTGTGGCTGCCCCTGGATCCCTGGAAGCATTCAAGGCCAGGCTGGATGTGGCTTGGAGCAGCCTGGGGTAGTGAAAGGTGTCCCTGCCCATGGCAGGGGGGTTATAAGTATGTGAACTTATCTCCAATCTATCCACAAATAAAATCAGTGAACTGTGCTGGGCCAACCAGACAGGAGGGAAACTGAACCTAATTAATATTACACTCTACTCATGGGGTGTTTCTTATCTCTGTACAACTTGAAAGTAAAGTCTGGAGCCCAGGTAGAGATTATATTGAATGTACACAATGGAAAATCCTCCCCACAGTCAGTTATCCTCAACATTCAAATCTGAGGGGGAGCAATCTTTTTCGTGGAAAAAGCACAGTGCCTTCGACTCCACTGAAAACAGTTTCTTGTGGGAAGTTCCAGTCCAAAAAAACCCCCAGACTTGGTGATGGAACTTTTCTGGTTGTATCTTCCTGGAATTCTGATACTTTGGTCAGAATTGCATGCAGTTCAATTAAGACCATACATGTCAGCAACACTTGTCCTGTCACTTTTTCGGCTCAGCACTGGGATGAAAAGAGGGAGATTTTGAATAAGGGAAAGGACTTTTGGAGCAGTCAATAACTTGGCTGTGGTCCTTGGGTACAGCACAGTGAATGTAAGGGGTTGTTGGCACAGAAAGTTCATCAGAGGTCACCTTTTCAGCTCCCCAAAGCAGAAAGCACCGGGAGCCTTTGCTCAGCTGGTGAGCAGTTGAAAAGGAAAAAAATAGATTGTCATTTCTTCAGGCAGCAGCACTTGCCAGCCTCAGCTGCAGCCAGTGGTGAGATTCCTTGTTGCCTGAGGAAGTGTCCAGCAGAGCTGCAGGGAACACAGAGTACGGAGGAAGGGCTGGCTCTCTGTGTTCCTGTGGTTTGGGAATGCTCTACCTTCATGGAGCTGCCGGCCCGGCAGCCGGGGTCAGCGCGGAGCATAAAGCCAACCACAATTTCTCCTGGCAAAAAAAGAAAAGAGAAAAGGAGCAGAAATAAAGCTAGGTTGTGAAACTGGAAATGGAGGGATGTGCCAGGAGGGAGAGGAAGAGGAGTGCCCGATTTGGCCAGGGCAGAGGTCCAGGGGATGAGTGGAAGTTGGTGTGGAGCATCCCGCTGCACCCCCTGGGAAGAAGCCCTTGCCAGGACAACAGGAAAGGCTCAGCAAATGTGAACCCTTGGGGACTGAAGCAAATACTTCAGCTTGTGATGGAAGCGCTGATGTTTCAATCAGTGGGGCCACAACAATGATGGGTTATTTTTATTTCCTTGAAGGAAGCAGGAAAAGGACAGAAATGGGGAATTTTATCACCTCCCACCTCCAGTAGATGTTCAGGGAGTGCAGAGGGAGCTCACAACAGCCCGGTGGCTGCTGAGTGCCCTCCCAAGTTCATTGGGCAATACTTTGTGTTATTTGCAGGCAGTAATTGACAGCGGCAGTTTAATTAAACAAAAACATCAAGACAGTTTCTTGCTAAAAGGGCAGACAACAATAATTTTCCAGAAATGGATCCCTCCAACTCTTAGTGAGGATAAACACTCAAAGCCCTTGCAAATTCTGATAAGCGACTTCGAGCCTGCATTGCTATCTTGCTTTTATTTTTTTTCTACCCTGAAGTTGTTGGGAGGAATAAAAAGAGCCAGAAATCTTTATTATTCTTCCTAAGGGATTCATTGCATTCTGCTTTGCATTGCTTCATCTTATTACCAATTTTCACTGTACATGCTTTTAATAAATACTTATTGCTATAAAGATAATAACATTCTTATCACATTAATGGCTTTGAGGTGGTGTAAATGAAAATGAATATTAATAACATTAACAGTAACCTTGATAGAGTAGAACACCTGTATCTGGGAAATTTTTGAAGTGTTTTACAGTACAAGAAACCTTTCTTTTCAGTTTTTTCTCCGCCAGCACTGGAAGGGAAAGTAGGGGAGACAGAAATTTAGGTATTTGTGGAAAAGGCTCGGTGATTATTTCCCATTATAGATCACTGCAGTCTGGTTTATTAAAAATATCTTCTCATCCCCAATTCTTCCCTGAGGTATTTCTGCTGCCTACCAGCTCTGCAATGAATGCATGCAGACACCATATGGGCACTTGTCTTCCAGCCTGTGTGTGGGTCTTTTGGGGCTCTGCTCAGATTCCAGCAGATGGGTCAGACTGACATTTCTTTTTTGAACCAGAAGAGGAAAAAAAAAAAGCAATGGGGCTACATTGCCGTTCTAGGCAGTTCTGCATCTTCTCATACAAAAAGCTGAATGAATCAACCACAGGGAAGTTTGCTCCTTTTTACATTGCATCCCTTTGCATTAAAGAAAAAGCCCCCTGGGAGTAAATCATCAAACATGATGGTTTTTGCAGGCCTGTACATTTCCCAAACATCCTTCTCTGTTCATATGTAGGCTGAATTTGAGATTGGGAGCACATGGAGCTGAGAACCAAAGCTTTTTGCATGGCTTTTTTTCACCTGTGTTGGCCTAAAATCTCAAATAGGAGCCACTGATAGCAGTGGTTGTATGTTCTGCAGCAGAGAGAATAATCAGTTCTGAGCAAAGAGCTCTGTGTTAGTGCAACGAGAGGAAATTCCAGTGTGCTGGGAGTGCAGGCAGAGAGAATGAGTATTGCAAGACTTCCAGTACTAAGCAGATCTCAAACTGTAAAACCAAGGGTTTACGTGAGGTTAAGCCTTGAGATTTTCAAGTCTGAAAAATCTGATAATGTCAAAGTTATTGTCTTTACTGGGCTGAGCCCTGTCACATTGCTCATTTGCTTTCACAGTCTGGAGACATTTTTACACACTAAGGCATAAATTTAACAGAATAAACAGCAATGTAAAAAACTACAGATGGTAACTGCAGAGCAGCCAAGCATTGGCTCCAATGGTGAATTTAACTTTAGGGTTCCCTGGTTTGGCAGATGGCAGATTTCAGGCCTGACTTTGCATTGATGTAACTTTCTTAAATGAAATTCTTTGGTGGGGGTCAAATTCACCGAGATTTTGCTTTAGCTGACAGTGCCATTACCTCAAACACCAAATGTATGTGTGGGTATGTAACTCATCTCAGGTGTTTGGGTTTGGATTTTCAGCTTGGGCAAGGCAGCTGGATTTTGGAACAGGATGGAGAGTGTCAGCCAACACCTGGTGACAGAAGTTACAAGACACACGAAATGAAGAATTTCTTGTATATGATCACGTAGAATAACGTATTGCTCTGCTTCTAACTGGAGATGGAAATAAGAAAATGTGGCTGTAGCACTGTAGGAACCTGCACTAACTCCATCAATGACTCCTGCAGAGCCTGAGGAACTGTGCAAGAGCCTGACCATGCTGTCAACATATCCTTCTTTTCCACAACATGATGACAATGTTCCTATCACTGGGCATAAATGAAATGTAGATGCATTTCACAGGAATATGTAGATCCCAGCATGCACATTCACCTCTCTATGCTGGCATCACTAATCTGTCTCTCTCCATCACTCTGATTTACAGCAGTCCTCAAAATGCAGACTAAGGCCTCTCAGTAGTGTTTATCTCACTGTCACTTTGTCACTTTGTCTTGCTCGTGTGCCTCCGAGCAGGCAGAAGCTGGCAGCCACTGCCTCCAGCATAAAAGTGGATTGAACAGATTACAAGTGGCCAAAGGGTGCCATGGAAACCAGAGGTGTGAAGGAAGGTGGCCAGGTCTCCAAACAGTGATTAAAGACAGCAATGCAGCCCTGGTGGGTTAATGCAGCATCCACTGCCCACAAATAACACCGTAATTTTACCATCCAAAAAATACTCCAGGGAAATAAACATTTCTCATCATTGCCAGGAAAACTGAATCGTTAAGGAACAGAATGATGATGAAATGCAGAAAGTCTTGCTTTGAGCACAGAACATTAGTTTCTGGGACATGAGGCTCATTTGTAACAGGGATCTAATTCATATAATCAACACCAAGGCTAAACACTGAAAAGAAGATTTTCTGAAATAAAGATTGATTTCTGTGCCAATCTTTCCATGCTAAACACGGTCCCAAACTACATTTCTGTGTCCAGGAGTGGGTGTTTAGAACCCCAAATATCTATTTGTGCGTACCAATGGGCAGCTTGCCTGTGCAACCAGAAGAAAAGCGAGAGAGGGATGGGTTTTCCAAATCTCAACTCCCTGGTGGTGCTTCTTGGCTCTGCCTGTGAGCAGAACTGGCTCGGTGTGCCTCTCTGTGCTCAGTATTCCTGGGCAGGATTCACAAGCCATTCAAGTGCTCCATGGCACCACCCTGAGCCCTTTGGATCGGGATGAGGCTCTCGCTCCGTCTCATCTGCTGTTACAGCAATGCTTGACATTAATATTTCCCTTTTCACCACAAGTTCTCAAAGCCCTTTTCAAGCCTTATTAAGGTTCACATCACACTCTGGGATGATGCAGAGGTCCTAATGACAGGAAAAATGAGGACAAGAGAGGTGATTTGCTCAATGTCACACAGTTGCAACCCAGAGATTGCAACGGGAAGCTTTGAGTCTCAGTAGTTTATTCTAAGCCCTAATGAATACTAATGACTGGCCATATTGATAATTAATAGTGCTTTCACTGGGTTTAACATGCACAAAGTGCTGTTGAGATGCTCATTTGTTCACCCTCAGTGATCACTGGGGCTCTGCATGGTCTTCATCCCACAGCCCACTCCACTTTGCAGATGTGGAAAACCACTGAGTTAATCAGATATTGCTCCACAGCAGGAAGCTGAGCGTGAAAATGGTTGCAGGATGAGGCATGAAAAAGGATGTTCACAGTGTCTGGCTTTTGGCATGTCACTCCATGCCTGATGGAGGGGTGCTGGAGCTGAGAACTTGGTCTCCCTGACTGCCAGAAGAGGAGCAAGCTCCATTAGAAGCCCAGTCAAAGCACCTGAATTAGAAGCTGTTTCTCTCTGCGGAGCCTCTGGAGAGACGAACATTAAAGGTCTCAAGCTAGACATCTGAATATTCTCCCTTAAGTGCTTATTATTATTCCCATTTTGCAGGTGGGTGAACTGGAAAGGACAGGACTGTGCTAAATTAAGCGAGCTGCCTGCGCTGGTTAGGCTCCCTCTCTGCTCCCCCATAAAACTCCTGGAAGTGTGTATGAGAGAAAAGAATGTAAAGCTGCATAAATCTCCAGGGGAATATGTTTAAGTTGTAAAAATACAGAGACAGCATGGAAATACCTCCAAGTGCTCTGGGAATATATGGTGAGTCATGAGCACCGTATATTAAATGGTCAACGCTTCTCCAACAGAAGCAATTCCTCATGCAAGACCACAGGAGTCACAGGAATTGGCTTTGCCCCAAACTGCCTGATTCAGCAAGATATCAGCAGTGTGCAGAAACCCACTGTTTCAGCTTTTAGGCACTGGGAAAAAGGAGAAACCGAGGGCTTTTGGATGGATTCAAGCACGGCAGTGTTTTAACTGTATGAGTAGAAACTTATCAGGAAAATAAAATGCAGTAAGAATAGATAATCACAGAACCACAGAATGTTTGGGGTTGGAAGGGACCTTAAAGCTCATCTCACTCCAACCCCCAACACCTTCCACTAGACCAAATTGCTCAACATAATCTACGTATGAAATGCATCCCTCCCATGATATTTCTTCTGCTTGTTCAGTCTCTGAGTTTTCTGCCATCTCTGGCATTCTTCCTAAAGCCAAAATTCGGTTTGCAATTGTGGTAGTCGTTAAAAATTATCATCTAAGAAAGTGTTTATCAGCTCTATCATTGCAGGTGCACTGGAAGAATGACTGCAAATTAAAATGGCTTTGTAACAAGGCCTGAGCTAGCAAAAAGAAAAAAAAAAGGCAGAAAGAAGGTATATTAATTTTTCTGAAATTAGAAGATAGAATAACACTCGCAGGAAACATTTATCATTATGTCAGCAAGGAGGTTATGTGATTGATCTTTTTAATAATGGTTTTCATATCTTTGAAGGTAAAGACAGTTGGTCTATCTTGGTGTTTTTCATAGAACGTCTAACAAGTCAAATTACTTTATTTGTGTATCTAAAATGAATGCTAATATAGCAAAAGCAGGCTTGGAAATTCATCCTTTTGCAGTTGTACAGGGGCAGGGCCCATCCTCTGCTCCTGAAGGAGAAAAGCAGGATAGCACAGACCATACAAATAGATCCCACAAACTCAGCAGTAACAAATCAGCCTTGGTACTTAAAATATTTACATATTATGGCTAAAAGAAACAGTCTTGTTTTGTTTTGTTTTGTTTTGTTTTGTTTTGTCCAACATTATGAGATGTTTGTCCAGAATGTAAATAATTTTTAAGGCAAGATCCATATGAGCTTACACACAACTTGTATGTAAATGTGCTTCATACCACAAGCTGTTTTATTAATTCTTGAGCTCCACTTGAAGGCTGGGGTTTGTGAGGAGCTTCATGAATGAAGAGCAACAGATGGGAAAGAGGAAAGACTGGGGTATGTGGAGAAAAGAGCCTATAAAATGCAGTTTATCTGTTTTTTCTGGAGGTAGAGAGAATGGTAAAAATCACTTAAGGAAACAAGGCACACATATAATCCAAGCACTCGTTAGAACACATCCCTGATCAAATTTTAAACGCTTCATTTTGAATTCAGGAGCTGGAGGAGGAGTAACAAATGACATGAAAGTGAAAACTCAGGGCGCTGGAGTATGCATGTGAAGGCCCAGTGACCTTCAATTCCCTGCCCGTGGCTCAGAGACCAGCAGTGGCAACACAAAAGAGATCTGGAGAGCCACAGTTTGTGTATGGGACAGAGAGGGAAAAATTGTTCTGCAAGAGGAACTAAACACCTCCAGAGGTAACAGCCTTCCCTCCTTATCCACCAGAGCAATGTGAAACCACAGGGCTGTTCAGATGGGAAAAGAGGAACCAGGAGCAGAGATCCTGTTGACTCCAGTGCATGCCTTGAATCAAGACCACACATGATGGGGACAGAGAAGCCATCTGATCATTTTAGCAGATCTGAGAGGTCTCAGAGCATCTTTCATCATTTAGTTTGCCGCTCAGCTATCTCAAACTCTTCATTAATCAAAGCTCAAAATGCATTACAGATTCCTAAAGACTTTTTTTTAGAATTTTTTATTAAAGCAAACCATTTAAACAGAGCTTGAAGCAACCTAATGTCAAGCTCTTGGCTGCTGCCTCCCCCAGTTTTGCCGCTGCTGTGATGAGCCCTTGGGGGCTGTCACCTGTCTGAGAGCTCCAGGAGGAGCAGGGTGGACCCCTCAGGCCAGCAGCACACGTGAGCTGTTCCTGGTGCCAAAATGAACCCATCTCCATTTGTCTTCTGGATCATCACTCGTCCTTCAAACCCCTTCAGAGACTCACAGAGCTGTGCGTGCAGCAGGTTTCAAGGCTTTGCCTGCCCCAGGAGCTGCAGTCACGTGCTCCCAGAAGCAGCAGGCTTGCACAGGCTCCAAGGCTTCTCGTTGCGCGCGATGCCACAAAAGAATTACGGCAATTCTGAGCACTGAACCATTTAAATTCCATTTTAATTGATTCCCGGCTACCTCACAACTCCCGCATATTGTTAAATCAGTGGTGGGTAAAAGTAGCAGGAGGTAACATCTTCTGAGTTGCTGCAGGGAGAGCACATCTAAAACAAGGCAGTAAATCCTGGGTGCCTCATTGCCAGAGAGATGCAGACAAATTGGAAGAAATTCATAAGAAGAGTCATAAAAATGATTAAAGGTCGGAAGAGACTGAGTTATGAGTGAAGATTAAAGGAACTTAATATGCATCGCTTGGCTAAATGATGACTAAGAGGGGAATGATACCCTTCAAAATATACTTGGAGGGCACAGAGATCACCAATGAAAGGGACTCTTTAGGGTGCTGAAGGACACAGCTCAGGATGAAAGGATGGCATCAAGCAAAAGGCAGCTGGCTCTTGGCTGCGATCATTAAAATCTAACAGACCATTTGTGGGAAACCAAATTCTGCCACATTTACCTAATCAAGTTTCAGTGTTAATTTTTGCCTGTTCCAGGGACAAAGGCATTGTCTTCAATTAAAGGCCGAGCATGAATTCCCAGAGGCATTCCAGGAATGTGCATGCCAAGAAGAATAATTCCCAACCCAAGTTGGGAAAACAGCAAAAAAAGGCATTCCGAATATCTGAAGGTTGATCTACCCTTTACTCAGAGCTGAAGGATGTACAAGATATGAAATTAGTGATGTGAATGTGCCTGTTGCCAGGATACCGGGGGCAAAATGAGAGTAATAATGCATTTCTTTAAAATATACACATTCCATTAATTCCGGTGAGATTACACCAATATTTTAATGGGAGAACAGACAACTAAGAATAGCAAATCTTCCTGCAATTTTCTCACAGCACCAACTCCCAGCCTCGGAGAAGTGCTGAAATAATCTCTGGGGGTGCCGGAGGGCTGTGGTTGCACATCCCAGGCCCTGCCTGTGTCAGACAGCAGCCGTGCATCCAGCGGGATGGGAAATCTGCCTGGAACTGGGCTGAGCTCGGCTCTGCTCGGCGGAGCGGCTCAGCGCTGAGTCCTAAAGCTGTTAAGTACAACAGCCGTATCACCTGGTGGTTTTCCAGGCTCATTGCACGGAAACTCCCGGCTGGATTTACAGGTCCCGCCCAGGATGTTATTTGCTTCCAGCTCCAGCCACCCCTCTGTTTTCCCTGAAATAGGGGGGTCCTGAACGTGCTGGCTCAGGCAGCTCCCTTGGGGAACGTGGCAGGTCCCTTTTCTCCTGGCAGCTCGTGGCACAAGGGGGACAGAGAGGTTTTGGGGAAGTTTTGGTCCTTTCCTGTCACTGCCCACGTCCGTTTCTGGTGGAATTAGGATTTGACATAAGGATATTACTTTGTGCTGGCACCCTGCAGCAACATCCCTTGAGAAGGGCTTTGGGCAGCACTGCCTGGTGATGGAGGTCATGGGAAAAGGGCTCCCCAAAAGCAGCCAGAGTGGGAAGCAAAATTCTCCTCGGCCCTTGCGGGCAATGAACTCCTTCCTCTACTTTATGAGTTTGGGAGAGAGGAAGCACAAAACAGAAACATCTGCATTTCTAAGCCCTCTCTGTGAGAATAACCCAGAGCCGCTGATGCTGGAATAGGCACGTGGAGGAAAAGCAGCCCGTTTCCCGGGATTAGCATTCCATTACAGCGGTGCTCTGAGGACACAATCTGATTTATTTATCCCAGAGTTAAATCTGCCTGTAAATGCACAGCTCTGCTGCTGGTAAACCCAGCCACTGGACCTGTCCACCAGATTTCTGCCCCAAACCACAGCCAGCAGCAAGGAGAAAGGACTCACATGGTTAAAAATTCACCTTTTAAATTCACACGTCTGCACTACTAATTGTGTGCCTGCTTTTCAACACTGCTGAAGGACTCTCCCATCTTTTTCACCACATAAGCCTGCTCAGAGCTAAGAAATATGTACAAACTTGTTTCAAAAGTGGGATGATTCTTCGTGTGTTGCAGAGTAAGCATGGCAACCAGCAGAAATCAGATTTACAGAGGTGGAGGTCAGGACCTTTCTTTTTATGAATACCAATCTAGTCAGAGGTAGCTCTACTCTAATTTCTATATTGAAACTTCTTCATTTCCTCCCTCTTTGAACTCTGAATCATGAGAATTAAAGGCCAATCTTAGCTTTTAGATTTTTAGGCTGTTTATTCTGATTTTTCTTCCTCTGGCAATCATTACAAGGGCATGTAGTGACAGGACAAGGGGGAATGGCTTCAAACTGACAGAGGGCAGGGCTGGATGGGATACTAGAAAAAATTCTTCCCTGGGAGGGTGGGGAGGCCCTGGCACAGAGTGCCCAAAGAAGCTGTGGCTGCCCCTGGATCCCTGGCAGTGTCCAAGGCCAGGTTGGACAGGGCTTGGAGCAGCCTGGGACAGTGGAAGGTGTTCCCTACCCATGGCAGGGGTGGCACTGGATGAGCTTTAAGGGCCCTTCCAGCCCAAACCATTCTGGGATTCTGTGATTTTTCCTGGTAACATGGTTCCTGGAGAGGTATTTATTACACCATTAAAGTCTGCATTTTCCTCCCTGTCTCTCCAGGTAACACTGAAGACAGTCTGTAAGTGTCTGTGAGATGGGCAGTCTCAACCTTTATGGAGCACCTGGAAGTTTGAGCTACCACGTGTGGAAAACACCACCAAGATTTCTACTCCAGCTGCTGCTTGGTGAGGAATAATGTAAACAGAGACTTCCCCAGGGAATGAAGATCTTGTTTTCATGACGGCTTCTTTGATTTTTTGTTATTTAAAAATACAGAAAAAGGAAGGGAGTGTAATTACACAGAAATCTGGCTAAGGATAATTGCTATTCAGAGCATCCCACGAGGCCAACAAGGGCCTTGGAGGGCAGCATATTTAACTCAGAACAGAAACACTGAATATGTGTGAGTATTTTATAAATCACAGGTTTCACCTCATCAGGGTCTTTATTATGGGTGTTTTTTTAATTTAAAAGACAGGTGAGAATCAGATGTGATCTGAACAGAGATACATACATGGTTCTGTGGGAAATGTGTGCATGTGTGGCTTTTAAAATCTTTTTTAAATTTTTATGCAGTCTTACAGGTGCACAATCACCCACTTGAAATCTTTAATCTGTTTGGCTCCCAATCAGAGCTGTGTAATTTGTAAACTTCTGCTTTGCATTTTACTATTAAGGTGCATATGGTTTCTCTGCAAAGCAGATTCCCACAGAGCTGTGTGAGTTTTAGATGCTTCTGAAAGTTAAAACCAAAGATGGGCTTGATCACGAAAGGAAGTACTAAAATAGAGAATTCACTGTTCTTTCATGTTCGGCTCACGCTTCATCGCTTCAAACTCTTAGAAATAATACTGCCGAGTATTAAACACATGGATTTAAGTTTAACAGTGTAAGGAGGGAAATATGAAGAGTTTTCCTTTTGATCCCATTGGCTTTGCAAGTGTTGCATTAAACCTTGGAGGGAAATGGCATGTGCTGCACCTCAGAAGGGATGGGTGGATATCACAGACTTAATAACCAGACTATACCTTTAAACATATATTTATCGTCATGGAATCATAGAACACTTTGGGTTGGGAGGGACCTTAAAGACTATCTTGTTGCAACCCTCCTGCCATGGGCAGGGACACCTTCCACTATTCCAGGCTGCTCCAAGCCCTGTCCACCCTGGCCTTGGACACTGCCAGGGATCCAGGGGCAGCCACAGCTTCTCTGGGCACCCTGTGCCAGGGCCTGCCCACCCTCCCAGGGAACAATTTCTTCCTAAAATTTAATCTCAGCTTGCCCTCTGTCAGTTTAACAGTTTTGATGTATATTCACTATGTATATATGTATATTCTGGTAGGATGTCTTGTTTGAGAATGAGCCTTGTGTTCACTGAGCAGAAGATTTTGGCTTCTTAGCCACATTTGTGCTGTTGCCATTCCATTCCAAGTCCGGAGCAGGGCAGTGGATGCTGCCTGCAGCCTGCCAGGTGTGCAGCAGGGAAGGTCGGACTCGCTCCAGCCTCGGAGCCTTGGCAGATCCGAGCCTGAGTCTCCTCGGGCTGACCTTTGCCTGCACGCCCGGATTCGGGATGCCGGTGCCACCCGCACGCCGCTCTCTCGGGACAGCCCGAATTCCTGTCGGGGGGGCTCAGGAGGGGCCCGTCTCCTTCCCGATGCTCTCGATCCATCCCCCGGCGCTGCCGCTGGCGGTTCTTGGGGCCCGGGATGCCCGGGGGATGCCCGGGGGATGCCCCGCACCCCCCCCGGCGGGTTCCGCGGCGCATCCCCCGCAGCGGGACCGCTCGGCTCGCACCCCATCCCGGCACCCGCAGCCCCGGGGGGACCCCCGCCCCGGGGAGCCGCGGGGCAGAGCCGAGCGGCAGCACTCCGCCTCCCGGGCTGCGCAGCGCGGCCGGCGAGCGGCGGGGCTGCTCCCTCCCTCCCCCTTCCTCCTCCTCCTCCTCCTCCTCCTCCTCCTGGTCCTCCGCCCCCCTCCCGCAGGGCAGAGCCGGCGGAGGCGGCGGGCGCGGGGCAGAGCCGAGCCGAGCCGGCGGAGGTAGGAGCGCAGGGATGGGATGAGATGGGATGGAGGCGGATGGGGTGGGATGGGATGGGATGGGATGGAATGGGACGGGCGCTGCGGGAAGGCGGGGGGTGCCCAGGCCGCGGCTCCCCAAGTTTGGAGGCGGCGGGACTTTGCGCGAAGTTGGGCAGCAGCAGCCCCGGGGGCAGCGCTGGGCACGGCTGGGCTCGGGGGACGCGGGGCTCCAGCCGGGGGCAGCCGGGGGACACAGGACTGTCCCCGCTCCCCGGCGGGCTGGGGCACCCCGGGCGCTCCCCGGGAGCAGCATCCCCCGCAGCCGCGGCAGGAGCGGGGCACGGCGGGGGGAACGCGCCCCGGAGCCGGTCCGTGCTCCGGGGGACCCCGCGGGGACAAAGGTAGCGCAGATGCTGTCACTGCCCGAGCTGGGCAGGTCCCCGCAGCCGCGGATGGCGCTGGGGTCGGGGTTTGGGAGAGCAGACACTTGTAAAGGGGCTTTCCTGAAAGAGCCATTCAATCCCGGCGGCGCATCCCACCTGGGATGGAGCCGGGCATGGATGTTGCCATTCACTGTGGATATTTTTGGGTGAAGAGGGGTATTTCTTAAATGCAAGCTGTTGGCTGTTAAAAATAGCTTCATAGCTGCTGAGAATGCAGGCAAGGTTCAGTGACGGGTTATTACGGTCAGAGTCTGTTAAGCAACAATTCACCAGCTGAACTTTGGCGGTCTCGTATGTGGGCTTCTCTTTTTCTTCTCTCTCTCTCTTTTTTTTTTTTTTTTTTTTAATTTTCCTCTGCTGCTTCATTGTAATACTACAGCCGTACTCTGCAGTGATCTGACTATCTTAGGCACAGACAGATTTGTAGGTTAATAGGATATCTGAGAGTATTGCTCGGATGGTGCATCTAAACGCCCACCAAACTCTTAGATTTGGAAATTTTTTTTAAATTTAATTTTACTTGTTATATCATTCTATGGCCTAAAGTCCCCTTCACATTGACTTCCTCGTGTATGACATCAGAATGGTTTCACTTCTTGCATTGTTAGACAGACCAAAAACCCATCATCGTCATCATCATCTCCTGTAGAACAAACATGTTCTTTTGTATTTTGAGACTAAAAAAAAAAAAAAAGAGCAGATGGCCAGCTGAGCATATCACAGATTAAATCTCAAAGTTTGCTGGAACTGTTCATGAAAAGTAAATATTTTTAAGGTTTAACTGAAAATTGTATGCGCTCATTTGGATACACAAACACCTGATTGAACAGCACTGCACTTAATACTGACTGGGGACTGCTCAATCTCTGGCAAAGAGGGAAATTTCCATCAACAAAAGTCCCCAAATGTACATGAACTGTACATATATATTTATATCTGTGCTGTTTATATACGTATATGTGTTTTATATACTCACACACATATGCACTCACTCATCAACAGTAAATCTCACTTAAAGCCAGCAAACACTGACAGAGTAGCTGCCTTGAAGCCTCTTTTTGTCAGTGATTAAAATGTTGTCACACGTCTCGTGCCCTGAGAGCTTCTCTACTGCTGCTGCTGCTGGTGCCATTTCACTCTTGGGCATTGAGTCAAAGGATTCATCTGGCTCTTCACATGCCTAAAGAAAGAAAATCAATTTGAATGCAGAAAGGAGGAAACTACTTGTATGAAGATTTAGTAGTGAAACTACCTTCTTTCTTTCCTTTTTTTTTTAATAGCACTTAGATCCTGTGTCTGTGAGTGCAGCCACCGTGCAGTTCTGAAATCAGTAACAAAACAGTTTTGTGGCTCAGATTTTGCCATAGGAGGACTAATCTCAAATTCAGAGTGTTTTATTTGGTGGTTTGTAACAGGAACACGATGCAACAGTGGAGATTTACATTGCAAAACACTTAATTCCACTAATGCAGTGCAAGGCAGTAATGGATTTTATCTTCATTGCTAAATTAAAAGCAGGTATCTGAAAATCATATAAATGAGAAGGGTGAAGCAGACTCTCATATTTGAATTATTTCATGTGGTTGAAGGGGAAGGATGAAGGTGTGTAATCCACTAGCAGCATTAACAAGGACAGGATCATGTAGGCATAATCACAGAGATGCAAATAAGGTACTGCTTGTGTTATATTTTAACATTATTTTAAGCAGCCTGTGGCAGGAGCTCTGTGAGAACGGGGAGTTTCAGTGGTCAAAGCTTTTGTTGGTAGCCCAGGTGATTTCAGTGTTGCTGAACATGTTTTTAAGGTGTGGCCTGGTACTAAAGCAGCTCTCAAAGCCTTGGTTTATATTTAAGATCAAATGGTTTGGGGGATGGCAGCAAACTCTGCCCAAGTTGATGAGCTATTGCTGGCCAATAAGGATTTCTTACGGAATTCCTCTGCTGAAGGGAATCCTTCCTATTATAAACTACTTTTCCTACACTGAGTGCTTCCTTGTATGTCCGTGGAGCAAAATCTCACGGTTGTAACTCAGCCTTCTGTCACCTCCGGGTGCTGACACAGTTTCCCCAGAGGTGAGCTGGCAGCAGAGGGCTGATCTCACCTGAATGACATGTGGATTTAGGAACTTGGAACACCCAGCTGGGCTTCTCTTCCAGTGCAGATGCATCACTTAGATGAAGAAAAGCCAAGACACAAACAGATACCGATGTACTCCCTCTCCCTCCTAATTACCCCTACAGTTAATGTGTATTCCACCATCATAAACTTCAAGGAAATGTGCTCTTAAATCATTCAGTGCTACTCTGGGCACTTGCCCGATGTGGAACACTGTTTCTAACACCTCAGAGGGTTTGCAGAAGCTGTGCCCTGGTTTGAACCAGGCTCCTGAATTGCTGTCTTTGGACTTTCATTTTCCTCTTTAAGCCTTTTTTCTCTCCATATCTCACACAGGGAGGGGTAATTCTAAATTCCCACCATACTCCTTGGCTGGAGTTATGCTGCTCAGCTGGAAGAATCCAAAGTGCTGTGGAAAAACATGGTAGATTTCCAATAAGAGAGCATTTTCTTCACCGCTTCCCCCCACAAATTAGTATTTCTTATTTATTTATGTTTCTTAGTGAAGTGCCCTGTTTTTCTTGCTGACCAAGTGTGGTGTCAGATCTGGAGTCTAAATACAGCTGTTCAGGGGAAGGGATCTGCAAGCTCCTGCGAGTTCTTATCTCGAATTGCGCCCATCTCTCCACTAACACTGCAATTTCACTGAAATGAACTAATGATCTATCGCTTTGCAGACCCATCCTTTCAAAAACTCATGTGGCTGCCCACGTACCTGGCAGAAAACGTGTTGTGTTCTTCCCCACGGCCTGTTGGGTTGTGTTTCCCAGTCTCAAAGACATGATTACAATTCTGTCCTGGTGCCTGGATTGGGTTTTTACAGGCGAGGGAGACAGGGAAGCCCCCGAGGAGGTGGAGAGCCTTGTAATGGGAGCACTGTAATCCATTGATTACACAGCTGTGCCTGACATGCCACTAAACAGCACTTCAGGGGCAAGCAGTTAATGTAGCTTTTCCATGGAATATTTATTAATTTATGTTACACCTGGTTTCCAGCAGCTGTTGGATGTGGCTTGTAAGCTTTAGCTTTAAGGAGCGTCCTCTGAGGGAAGATAAGCAGGTGATGCCTTGCAAGAAGAAACAGAAGGAGAAATGTTTTCCTGATGGGCACTGGTGGCTGATGGCAGTGACAAGGCAGCTGTGGTGGTGATGAGAGACCTGATGAGGTGGTGAATGTGAGCAGGAATGAGAGACATGGCACACTCTGACTCATGGCCTCTGTCCCCTCTGGTGGCAGCACACCAGAGGTCACAAGACAGAATCTCAGACTGGTTTGTTCGGGAAGGGAACTTGAAGCTCATCCTATTCCATCTCCTGCCATGGGCAGGGACACCTTCCACTGTCCCAGGCTGCTCCAAGCCCCAGTGTCCAACCTGGCCTTGGGCACTGCCAGGGATCCAGGGGCAGCCCCAGCTGCTCTGGGCACCCTGTGCCAGGGCCTGCCCACCCTGCCAGGGAACAATTCCTTCCCAATATCATGTCTATCCCTGCCCTCTGTCAGTTTGAAGCCATTCCTCTTGTCCTGTCCCTCCATCTCTTGTCCCAAGTCCCTCTCCAGCTCTCCTGGAGCCCCTTTAGGCCCTGGAAGGGGCTCTGAGATCTCCCTGGAACCTTCTCTTCTCTGTGCTGAGCACCCCCTCTCTCAGCCTTTCCTCACAGGATTGATGCTCCAGCCCTCTGATTGCTCTGGCCTGGAGCACCTCTCCTGCATGAACCCTCCAACCCCAACCTATTGCCCTGCCTCTTCTCATTCCCAGATCCACCTTCCTCAAACTCCTACAAGAGCCTGAGCTGCCTGAAACACTCGTTTCCCAAATCTCAGCAGCTGGCTGCTGATTTCCTTCTGATTTTGCCAGAAGTGAGGTAGCCCACGTAAGCTCCAGACACATTTTTGGAGCTGCTGGTGGTGTGAACCTTCCCCTGTTGGTTTGCTGAAAGCAGCCACAGCCCCTGCAGTGTTGGGGATGGTGGAGGGCACGTGGCTGCCTCCTGTGCCATGAGTTTCCTTGGAAATGAGCCCAGTCCTGTGGAGAAACGGTGGGATGGAGTGGCAGGGAAGCAACACGAGCTTTTATTTGTTTATACACCAAGCAGTACAAAGTACACACTTAATATTCTAAAACTTACTATGCTATCATTTACTCACCAAATAAGCACAGCATTTTATAAATAAATGGGGGTTTATGCCAAATCTGTATCTAAGGAGGGTCGTTCCTCACTGTAAAAGGTGCAGATCTGTAGCTAAATAGCAAAATACTCAAACTGACATTTTCCATTTTCTTCACGCCTTCCAGTAGGAAAAAATAAGTTTCATGAGGAGATATTTTTTTCCTGTAGAAAAACCTTGATTTTCAGTGTGGGTGAATGCACCCTGCTATCTCACCGTAAAATTAGAAAAACTGATGAGAGTGAAAAAGGCTTTTTGTGCTATTATGTTGTATTTTGGTTTTGCATTTATTGGTGTTGGGCTTAAATATGACAAGATGAAGTTAGACTGGTAACTTCTCAGGATTGCATGGAATAGAGGGAAGGTCATTCCTTTCAAATAACTCATTGAGTTCCAGGTGAGTTTCAGCTCGGGAGAACTCTGAGGTCAGACAGGAGTGAAGATAAAATGTAAAGTTCAAAGTCATACAGAGGAAACAAGATAAGACTGCTTTGAAAAATGAAAACCTCTGCAAGGTACAAAGCGAGAAAAATAAAGATTTATGTGCAGCATGTGTGCTTAGGAGATGGAAGAAACCTGGCAGTGTTGAAAGAGTGCTCTGAGGGTGGGCTGCACGTGGATGTGAGCTTGTAGTATTGGATGGTTTGCCCAATTTCAGGTCTTGGAACAGTGTGGAGAAAAAGCATTTAATTAAAGTGCTTTATAACTGGCTCCAAATGAGTAGTGAGATACCAACAAATAGGAGACACCTCAGGAAAAGAGGTGCAGAAATTAGAATTCTGGATGGTTTGGCCCATAATTCGGAGGAAATGTAAGAGCCCAGTGTTAGCCTTGCTGTGCCTAAACTGGGATATAATGATCTGAGTGCCAGAATTTATTAATCCAAAGAAAAAGGATTCTTTGACTGGTGCAGCCAGGAGGTTTGTCGGTGAAAAGCTGGAAATAGGAGGAAATGGAGAAGGATGGTTTAATAGTTTATTAGGAGAACATAATGAGATGGGTTTGCCTGCAGGCCCAGCTCCTCACAGGGGAGCTTCATCTCTTGAAAATTCTTTAGCAGCTCTTAAAACCAACACTTCCTTGCAAGCCCATCAAATACCTTATCTAATACTCCTTCCCAGCCTCTTTGATTTTGGTTACTTTTTAGTTGTAATTTGTCTTTTTTCTTAGCTCTGTGGATATTAGCTAATGTTAAATAGATACTGGTAATGTTAAGTAAATTAAATGGATAATGAATCTCAAATTTTCAAGTTCATCATTTTACAGATGTATTTCACTCTGTTAGGCTGCTGGTTGGGCTCCTGCTCTTGCCTTCCACCCCTTCTTAGTGCATTTTTAGGGCTGCTGCTGTACAGCTCATCCTTTGATTGCTGAGGCCTGAGGATATTTCCTGGGGCCACTTCTGGAAAGGATTTTGGGTGCTGCTGTTGCAATGGAAGAGGGGCAGGTTTTGAACGTGTCCATCAGGTTTTGAGCCTGTGCCCAGCTGATTCCAGGGAAGGAATACTGGTCCACATTGTGAGATTCACACCTTCAGCATCAGGGATTCTCTGCCTGCTTTGTGTCTCCCCAGAGCTCCAGGCTGGGATAACACTGTGACATCTGGGTTGTAACTGCATCTATTGCAAGCGATAAAAATTCAGATAAAAACCCTGCTGTGCATTAAAGACTGCCAATAGAAACTGCAGCACGAGATGCAGTGATGGGCTCTTAACTTAAAAAGACAAAACCATGTTCCTGAGCACTCCAGCATTGAGTACTACAGCTTTATGCCCTGAGCAACTCATCGGAGCCGTTCGTAAAGTAAATAATTTAGATGAAAAGTTTCATCAATTATAAAGCTCTGAAAACAGTTTCTCAGGTTGAGGATTAACTTGCCTGAGGATCAGATAAGGATAAATCAGAATGAAGCTACTATTGCACTTGACATTTAGTAATAGAATTACTTTGTAAAGCTATTTATACCATCTTTAAAGCAGTTCCAACAAGAAATGAGATGTGAGAAGCGAGCAGAAGGGAGGAGTGGAATCTAAGCTCATCCTCTCATTGAGGAAAGAAGAAATAATAATTTGTCTGGCATCAGGTGATTTTAAATGGTGAAGTTTTTAACCCTTCAGAGTAGATTTTTGAGCATTGCTGAGAGATCAGCAAAATGAAAAATACACAGCAGAGTAAATGCAATCTAGATTGGTATCCATGGAAATCCCATGTGGATTTATCTTGCATTAAGCTAGATCAGGAGTAATTCACCTTTTGGGTTTGGGTGGGACCAGAATCTTGTGGGAGTGGGAACAGTTTTCCAGCTGTTTGGAGCAATTCAGAGCCCTCTGCTCCCCAAGGTGTGTGGCAAGGCTGGAAAGGCTGGGTAACCCTCCAGAGCTTGTCAGGGAGCAGCTTTTACTGGGGTCAATAACTCTCTCAGATGGGTTCTGCTCACCTGCTGCTCATTTCTGCTACAGCTGTAAAAATTGAGCATTCTGGTGGTTTGCTATCAGAGTCAGAATGTTGCAATAACTCATTTTGGTGTAATACAGGGGAATGCATAAAAAGCCTCTGCTGAGTTTTGATGGTGTTTTCCTGTAATGATACTCATTAAGTGGGTGTAGTCATCTCTCCAGTTTTCCATTTTTTTTTGTCTTGCTGTGCTGGTACATCAGATAATAAATGAAAAAAAAAAAAAAAGCCCTAAAAATGTGCCCTGAAAATACAAATAAACATGTAAATACCAACAGTATTTTTTTTTGGACTATGAAAATTCCTACAATCTAAAGCTTTCCAAAACTGCAGAATGTACAGGCACTTTATGACAATTAATATTTATGCATTAAAAATGTGCCTGTTACTGAAACAAGAGTATCCCATCCATCATCACTAAGCATTTTACACTGCAGAATTTTAACACCCTCCTTTCTGTGTTTTGAAAGATAGGAAATAATTCCAAAATAGCAAATATCATTAAGTTGCATTTAACAAAAAACTTGGAGGGTTTCAAATGAGATAATATAAATGCTATACTCATTCCAAACAGCAATTCTCTGGATGAACCTCTGGCTTCATTAAAGTCAACGAAATGTCTTCCTGCTGACTTCAGCATGCCAGGATTTCAAAAAATAAATTGAAATGGGATCTTTAAAAGTTTTCTTCTTGACGAGTGGCTGGAGCCAAAGCCATTCAGCTGTGCTTTTCTGTGCATGTGTTATTTAGCTCAGCCAGGAGGTCTTAAGGTGAAGATAATGTCTGGTAGGGAGGAGGGAATGTGAGCAGGAAATAATATTTCTCTTTGAAATAATCCATCAGTAGCTGTGCTATCCCAGAGGCCCCTTTTCATGGAGATCCTGCAGATGTGGAGCCCCCTTGCAGTGCTGAGGGAAGCCAGCCGTGCAGGTGGACATTCCTCTTGAGGACATTTAGCGCCTAAAAGTGATGGAAAAGCCCCAAAGTCCCACTCTTTATTTAAAAGTATTGCCCTGCTGTGGTGTGCAAGTGCAGAATTCAGGCATGGGTTTGGGGACATTTTTAGCTTTGTCCTCTTGGCACCAGGGGTTTCCATGCAGCAGTTGAATAGGAGGAAGGAATTAATTTGATTTAGCCATGTCAAGCTGAAAATGAAGTTCCTCCTTGCACATCCTTCGAGGAACCCTCAATGGTCTGGATTTAGCTGCCATCCGCTCCATTTTTTGCTGGGATATTTTTGAACTTCCTCTGCTGATAAATATTTAGAGTCTGTTTATCTTTCATCTCATTTCTGTTACATAGTGCTTACAGATTTTTTTCCCCCCATAAATACTTATTACTGCAGAAATTGGTGTTGCAAGCCTTGATATTGCAGTGCCAGCAGTTTTGTAATTTTAATTGAGGCTGGCTGACAGTACTTCTATTAATTATCCAGGAGAGGCTTATGGCTTTCTAAAAGAGAAGTGTATTTCTGGCTGGAGGAGTTCGAAGGGGAGTTGTAATTGCTTTATGTCTGGAGTGCAGGTTTAGGTGCAGGATGCTTGGCTGGATTAGATGTGGCCATTGCTGAGGATCAATAAAGCACGAAAAGGGGAAAAGCTGTTTCAAATTTGTAAAAGTTTTAGCTGCCAGGGTGCTGCTAAGCTCAGAATGAAAAATGCAGCTGTTTCTTTTGGGTTTAATTAAAATCCAATGAAAAACAATTCAGAGAGACCTGAGTTGATATTAATTACTTTGAGCATGTGAATAATTGGGGCAGGTGAAGGATTTCCTTCACCAAATTCTGCACAGCCTTTTCCTTTAGCCTGGCTCCATGTGATTCTCACTGGTGCTGCCCAGCTACATCTTAGTGCTCTTTTCCTATGCCTTCCAAATTCCTTCATGGAGCTGTGTTTTTCCTGATGTGAGTATGACAATCTCACTTTAATTGGATAACAGCAGTTGTCACCCTGCAAGAGGGACTGTGATGCCCAGGGGTCTCAGAAGTATCTGTGTGAAAATAAATAAATAAAACATTTAAAAAGCTTTGCTAAGAAGCAGTAAATTTAAACACGGATTTAGTTAACAGCACTGAAATGGGGTGCCTTATTCTATTACAGTATGAAGCCACCAGATGTCACTTATTTTGTGCACCACTGTTCTGGGTATGAGCATGCTCTTGGCACGGAAAAGATTAAAAAGAAAAAAGGGCAACTTGCTGTAAGTGGCTTTGTTTCTGTTTGTGTTCCTAATTGGCAACTGTCTTCCTTGATAAATATTTTCATCTTAAATAGATCGTATAAACTCATTTCTCACAGATCAGACAGACTTGCATTTTTTACGAGCCTTAAATGTCAGCAGTGCCATTTTGAGATTCAGTCTTTAAGAAAATAATTAATAGGCTGACTCCATTTCCAGAAGGAGGAGAGTACGCTTTAAGAAAGGATGGTTTTATTGTTGTGAGCTGTTCTGTCATCAAAGACACTTCAGCCAATGGATCACACAGATATTCATCTTCAGCCAAGTTAAAAGCAGTGAGAGGAGTTTCAAAGTCATGCAGGAGGTGGAAGTAGTTGTGGAGAGAGAAAGGAATAATTCTGAAATCAGAGATCTGCTTCTAAAGTGGTGCAGTTCATCCTCAGGGTTTAAAGGCTTCAAGGAGAAGTGGAGCAAAGGTAGATGGAGAGGTGTCTCTAAAGGGGAAAAACAACACTTGGGACCCAATGCAAAGCTGGATTTTCCAATTCGGATGGGCATGGCCAGTGTCAGGGAGCAGGATGAGCTGACAATTCCTCACCAGTGAGAGTGAACAAAGGGCTCCTTGTCCTGGGTGTGTCCTGCTGTTCCACTGAGGGTGTTCCCTCCCATTACCAGAGATGCCAAATTGAGAGGCACAGACCCTCTTCCCACTCTGTGGTAACACAACCCTTCTGCTCTTTCATTTTTTGGCCTGTACTCAATGGCAGCACCATTAAAAAGGGGAAATTTAATTTTCTGGGCTTGAAGCAGGAAGACTGAAAATTGAGTAATTCCCTGAAGGGTAATGATTAGTGATTTTTTTCCCCCAGTGGTAGTACTGTAGTTTGTTTTTACATTTTAAATATGTCTTCTCCCTCAGATTTCAGCTTGGGATGGAGTCATACTCACTCTGTGGATCTCATGCAGGTTGGAGGATGTAAATCCACAGCTCTGAGTGAATGATGTGAGAGTTGCTCTCTCTCCAAATAATTTTCCATTTCAGTCCTCAGGAGCAGCTGTGCTGAAAGGCTACCTGCCTTCATTTTTCATCTGAGGTGAAAAATGTACTCCAGCATGGCATTCTCCAGCTGGAGGCAGACTACGTGACACACTTTCCTCTCCCTTTTTCTTCTGTGCTTGAGCCAAAAGAGATGTGAGCAAAACACTCCTCAACCGATAGAAAGTGTTGGCTTCTAAATGCACCAAATCAGTGTTTTAGCACCTCGTATGAAACCAATTATATTAATGAGGGCTCCAGTTCTTAACTGGGAGTTGTTTATGACAGGGAGGGTTTCATTTCCTACTGCAGGTCTTGCACCATTGCTCCCAAAAGTGCCATCTGCCAGCTTTGGCCCCAAAAAGTGCTCCCTGCCACTATTGTGCAGGGAGATTCTGGCACAGCTCTGGGATGGGGAGCACGGGTGCAGCTTGGGAAGCTTGGAAAATTCACTTTCTCTGTCTGTTGAGCTTATGAAAGACTGAAATTCATTCTGGTTAATATGGTTACTGGGGGAAAGTCAGAGTCAGTGCTGTCTGCCTTAGATAGGTTATTTAGAAATTGGATTGCTGGTGGCCTTCTGTCTTGTGTAACACAAATCTGAATTTCATTCAAAATCCCTCAATTCCCATGTAATGGGATTCTGGACAGTGAGTTAGGAGATCTAGATTTTGCTTGGACTTCTACCATTTTATTCCATGTGATATTGCAGGTGGCACATGCCAGAACTCTGTCATTTTGTCACCCAGAAATGGAGAAGCACCTTTGAGAAGCCCTCCAAGGTCTCATGCTGGGAGTTACCCACCCTTTATGGACCATAACCAAACCCCAAGATACATTTGAGTGCATTCTGGCCTGAGGCTCCTGTGTATGGCATGAATGGTTACAACTGCATTTTCCCATTTAATTAGTTTTCCTCTTGGGCAGAAGCTTCTCTGCAAAACCACTGATAAGATAATTCACGTTGTATTTAAACGTCCATGTTTGGATAAAACCTTTTGTGTGTTTCAGATCAGTTTTGTTGGCCCTACACAAGTAATCTGCAGGGGGAATAGTAAGAATAACATCAAGTGCAAGTTTTCATATGCAAAGGAAGGAAACCCATGTAGTGGTAAGGTTTCATTCTGATTTGCTATTCTTCTCAAAGTATAATTTAAACCACTGAGCCATGCAATAAAGAAACTGAGGAGTGTTATCAGCATATAATTTATTTTTTCACTTGATGAGAAGAACTGTGACATTTTTTGAGTTTATAGATTATTCTGCAGTAAGTACTTTGATTATAAATGGTTTGGATGCTGAAGGCATTTTCCAGGATTTACACATGCAGGAAAAACTGCAAATTAAATCAAATGATCAGTGAGTGGTGAGACTTAGAATATTTCTCTCCTGCACCTAGGACAGTGTTCTAGAATGTCTAATTTTTCATATCCCGGTGAAATAACTGCTGTAGAAGGAGCAAGACTTGGTTATTCACATGGGAAAATTGGAGAGTCACAGAATGGTTTGGTTCGGAAGGGACATTAAAGCTCATCCCATTCCAGCCCCTGCTGTGGGCAGGGACACCTTCCACTATGCCAGGTTGCTCCAAGCCCCGTCCAACCTTTCATTTTCGTCCAGGAGGGCCAGAGAGCCCATCCCTGGCTGCCTTCCCTTGTGGACTCTGGTCTGGAGTTCTGCAGACCAGGAGCTGCTCCTCCTGAAGCACAGAGGAGATGCACCAGGGGATCACCACACTCGAGATGCCAACTCCCCCTTGACAGCAGGAGCAGAGAGATGAGCTCGTGGGACAATTATTTTGCCAAAGGGTGGAGTTTTTCATGGCAGGAGCACCACAGCAGCTTATGATGCAAAAACTCAACCAAAACAACCAATTTTGGCTGGCAGCCTCCTCGCCCAGACTCAGGAGGGCTCGCCCAGCCGGGTGACAGTGCTGAAGTGGTGATCATGGTTTAGAGGTGAAGGTGGCAGCTTTAGGTTGATGGTTGGCCTCAGTGATCTTATGGGTCTTTTCCAATTTTAACAATTCTCTGATCAGGCTGCTGAATTGATGCTGGAGCTGTTGCTGTCAAAGCCAAGGCAAGCAGAGCTGGTGGGGTGTGGGCACCACAGCTGGTGGGGTGTGGGCAGTGCTGCTCTTTGGACCTCTCCTGAGGAAGACAAAAGGCAGGGTGGAGGGGCTGCAGTGCCAAAACTGCTCCAGCCCAGCTGCTGAGTCACATTCCCAAAGCTTTGATGGAATACGTGGCATTTCTTGGCATTTTGTTGCACGTTGCTGTCTTTAGTTATGGGCGTGGAGTGATCTTTGCAGGAGACAAAGATCGATACAGCTTGTGGTGGCACTACTGTGCTTTTTAAACACTGTTCTTGAGGGTGGAAAGTGTTAAAGACACTGAGGCAGGGCAGCTTCTACAATGGCTCATTCCCAAACCCACACAACTCCGTTCGGTGCCCACTGAAAAATAACTCACTAGCATTACTGATAGGACAGCTGAGGACAGACTTGTTTTTCACATTTCTCTGGGTCTGAGGCACCAAGAGAAGCGTTGCCTCTTGCACCTTGATGCACCAACTGGACTGAGCTCTTCTGCTGACCAATACAGCCTTTTTCTATTCAGTTTTTTGCATATAATAGGCATATTTTATTTAACATTGCTTTCTTGGGGCCAGGTGTCACTTTTGAGAAATGAACATTGCATTCCTCGAAAGCTCAAGTCCTCACATATCTGACAAGGCTTTAGGGGTTTTCCTTAGTGTTATTATTTAGGTTATATAGCAGTGCTTAGAAGGAATAAATGGGCTTGGAAGCCACCTCTTCCAGCCTAAGGAAGCTTTTATTTCAGTGTAGTCCTTGCTGCAGAAATAGATTAAGGAATTTCTAATCTATTTCACATTAAAAACATACCATCCAAATGTATCTGTAGGCTCTTGATGCCGTCTTAGTCTCTTGTGTGTCTGAGAGCTTTGAATGCATTAACAGCCTAAACCAAGTTATTACATTAATCTCATGAAATCAAAGATTCATCTCTTTGACTCAAGGTAAACACCATCAGCAACAGAGAAATTTAACAGATGGAAATGCATTTCAAAACTTGGGAGGCAATTTTGCTGGTGATTTTTTTTGTTAGATATGTTAATTCTGCTAAAGTTGGAGTTTGTAAGTTCCTGTGAAGTATTTTGTGGGGTGTGTTCTGGAGATGCTTCCAGTTCTCTGCAGAGCTTTATAACGTTAACAGAGTTTCAGTCTTTCTGCATTAGAAACTGAGCTTTTTGGGTTATCATTAACAGTCATGCATCTGTTCTTGAAAATCTGGCTGCCAACTGCAGTTGATGGGATTTGTGTCACTTCAGATTCCTTGTGTGATTTGCCTCAGTAAAAGCGGCGGAACCTGAGCTCAGAACTCGCGCTGGTGCCATTTCAGCTTCAACGTCCTGCAGTGACTCTGTGTCCTCCTCTATTTGTCTGGAACCAAATACATCAACAAGCACTGCTGTTTAAAAATAAAACTTCATTTTACCTCCCACTGTTCACTTTCGTGCTCTGCTGCCTCCAGGGACACGGGGATTTTTCACGGGCGCGAGAGCTTTCTGGCTGGAGCAGAGCATTTGGGAGCAGTTGTGCTCCCTTTCTCCTTAGAACTCTGTTCTCTGGGCTGTGTCAGGAGATGCTCTGTCCCACAGAGCAGATCTGAGACCCCCAGACATCCTTGTGTAGCTCCCAAAAGCTGTCCAGGTAGGGATCAGTAAGGATCTGAATAGGGCATTTGTGCCATCTCAGAGCTCCATTAAGGGTGGGCTTTGTCTTCTCAATTTCTTACTGCAAAACCTTAAAAAGTGAATTTTGACCCGTCTGCAGCTGAAGCAGAGGGAGAGTGGAAGGTTAGTTTGGGACAGTTTCCCAATAACAGAAGTTAAGTAATTAACATATCCATTGGAAAAAAAAAAAAAAAAGTCTCTTGGAGCGCTTGCCTTGGGTTTCCTCTGCCCACAAATAAAGACCATGTAGTTTGCTAAGCTAAATGTTGTCTTTATATTGAAGAAAATGTTGCAGAAGAGGCAGGGTGTGAGGGAGTGCATGCCAAATTTCTCTTGGTACATTCATCATTATGCAGAGTTGGGGTTTTGGTTTGCTTTTTAAATTTCTTTTTCCCCTTGGTTTCTTTTCAGGGAGATTCAGTAAAGAACACTCTCAGATTTTTATCTTGTTTGTTTACAATCTGCAGGCCAGCTAAGTGCAGTGTAAGGCCTGAAAAGGTATTTGTGGTTGTGCTCTTTCCGAGTGGAAAACAAACATACTGAAGCCAAACACGAGAGAAACCTGCAGGAATAGAGAGCCAAGTCAAGGGACTCAATGGTTCAGTGGCTGAGGAACAGACTTTCTTGTCATTGCCCTGGATATTACAGTGTCTACTCACTGGGCTCCATACACAGCATGGAATTTTTCCCTTTTGTTATGACTGTTGTAAACTGGGCTCTTTGTGCAGTTGCAAGATTGCTGGGCTGGATTTTGCTGTGTTACGAGAACAGCATCCACAGCTGTGATGTTTTTGAGAGGCTAGTGACAGAGTGCAGCACATCCTCTCTCTTCCACTAGTGGAAATCAGTAAGTTAAGATTTTGAGTTCCTTGAAGCTTGTGACAGAAGTGTTGTTCTTTAGATGTGGTGACATGAAGATAGGAGAGGACAATCATGAGTGTTTAATCCATTATCAAGTGGCATCAGGTTCCACACCAAGTGTGTGCTCTGCCAACCACACCTACCTCAATAGGCCACAAAGCCCGGGGTGTAGAGCTGCAGAAATGTCTTCAGAATGGTGGGATCTTGTAAACTGTTTAATAAAATCTTACTGCACTTTTGTGTAGTCAAAGAGCACAGACTAGAGAGGAGTGAGTGATGCAGCCCAAGCCTTTGATGAAACACTTAGGAATAGTGGCAGGACACTTTGGAAGTAAATGTTGCTTGACTTATGCAGAATAAATGCTTTTCTCAGAAGCTGGAAGCAGTATAATGACATTACATCAAAAAGGTTTTGCTTAATTAGGTGTAGCCAGCAGTTACCTGCAAGAATTTTGTCTGGTGATATTTTAGAGATCACTAATTAGAAATTTCTTGAGAATGCTTAGAGCTTTCTTGGGTTTTCCACTTTGGACTCTGAGTCTGCTTCACCTTGTAATAAACGTGTGGTTTCTTGGTTAACGGGCTGAGGTTCATCTGATGTGTCATTGCTTAAAGAATTAAAGTTGTTGAACATTTAGAGAAGTTACTACCAAGCTTGGAACAGAGTTAGGTTTTTTTAAAAGTACTGAAACAAAGCCCCAGTTGTGATTTGGCATCAATGAATAGTTTGAGTTGAGTAATTTTTGTTTGAATTTACAAGAAACTTTAATGACAGACTCTAATGCTGAGTTTGTCTTTTCAGGATGCAGCTGTGTATGTTTCCTTTCACCCACTCAGCACTAGATGAAAGATGAAATGCCCTATTCATGAAAAAGCACTTACATGGTACTTATGTACAGATGAGATATGTTTTTCCATCCATTTCAAGGCATGTCTCGCAGAGAAGGTACCATATATGAGTCACAAAGAAAAGAATTCAGATGACTCTGTTAAGATAGTAAAGTTTATGGAGAAAATTCAGCCTGGGGGTGGAGGAAAATCCCTTCTCAGCCACTAAAAATCAAATGAGCAGCTGCGAGCATTTACATTGCTCTAGAATTGCCATAACTGTATTGTGTTCAAAGCAAAGTTAAGCCTAAAGTAGACTGATCCCCTTTGAGAAAAACTGCTTACATATGAAGTGTGAAGGTGTATCAGATGAATTCTAGTAGATACCATTTGGTTGCATCATTGCATACAAAACCATTTTACCACAGGATGAGATAAACAGGCACCGAAGGCATTACGTGATGCAAATTCTATTTATTCCATACAATGTTATTCATCCCTCAAAAGCAGCCTTAAATTAGCAGCTGATCTCTCACAACCCACAAGATTTAGCAATTTGTGCTGCATACCCCTTGCAAAGTGGCAGAAATTATTAGAGATCAGATGGTGGATAGAATATGTTCCTTGCTTTAAATCAACCTGAGGTAGCAGCTGCTAAAATCAAGGAAAATCAAATGTGTAAAAGGAACAGGATGGTAATCAGAGTAACTCATAACTGTGAGTTATGCCCACTGTTTTGCAGCATGTCAAGGCTGAAAATGCTTGGCAGGACGTTGGAAATACTCTCGGAACATTTTTCCACCACGTGCTGGTTCTGGACCAGTAATCAATGCAAGAGACAAAGAGCTGGGCTTAAAATAACCCTTCAGCACTGAAAGATCCTTTCCTGCAAATCCAACTGTGCTACACCAGCTCTCCACCTCTCCCTTGAGTAAGAGTCAGCTGGCACACTGAAAGCAAAGCTTTATTCTCTTTAGCACAGTGAGGTTCTTCCACTATCCCAGCTTGCACCAAGCCCCGTCCAACCTGGCCCTGAACACTTCCAGGGATGGGGAATCCACAACTTTTTCTCTTGTTCAGGTAGAGTGATGAAATCACTGTGCTGTCCTCACCTAACTGAGCTCTGCATCGAGGGAAAACCTTGTATCTCTATCAAGTAAGTTGCTCCAGAAGAGCTGTTTGAGTAATTGCAGCAGTATCTTTCCAGAGTCAATGAAGCAGCCTTGGGAGCCTGAAATCAAACACAATTCACAGAGGACAGAAAGAACCAGGTTAACTACAAAACAGCCGCGTTTGAGACGTGAGCTCTGTCAATACCAGACCAATTCTTTGCCTCGGGCGTTTTCTGAAGATAAACACTTATTTATTTCTGATTGCAGCCTGACTGCAGGGCGTATGAGAGCTGTATTTAGAGATGATATTTTTTTCCCTCTTGCCAACCCCCAAACCTCTTCAATTTGTTCGATAAAAATAACTGCAGTGAAAGAGCTTCATAACAGATTCAGCCTTCGTGCTCCGTGGTTCCCTGTTGCACTCGCTTGTAGAACAGGAATTTGGCTGATTTGTGGGCTGAGAGTGGGATGTATTCCTTGAAAGAGCAGGCAGGTAAGAATTGCTGTTATTGTAAATTATCGTGATACCCTGTTTTGGGAATGAAACCTCAGCAGCTGTTTGGTCTTATTAAAAATGCAATTAAAATATTTGTGGCAAGACCGGCCTCAGCACATTCACTTTCTGCACCTGAAGTTGTATTTCAGGTGATCCCTGTGCCTTCCCAGGGAGCTCTTTGCTTATTTCTCCTTTTTCCATATAAGAAAAGAAAGTACATAGGGCAAATTTAGACCGAGTGATTCTCACTGATATTAAATCACTGCATGAATTATTTAACCTTCAGCATCTGTCTTTATCCTATTTTGGCATTGGTGGCTGTCTGGGCATTTAAGTAGATGCATTTTTTTTAAGAAGGGGTAAAAATTAACTCCTGATAGCATCAGTACTTTATTCTGGCTCTTAGTGAATCGATCATTTTAATGAGGGACTGGCTGGTTTTTGTTAAATAGATGCAATTTCTGGATGTGTGCTGAATGCCAGAACTTTCTAATCTGGCTCCAGATTTTTGGGAAAGGAATCTGTGAGCCCCACAGGATGGGTGCATTGGTTTATCCTCGTTTCCATGGAATGACCCCCAGGACCATGTGGGGTCTCTTGGGAGGTTGCTCACAGTTACTGTGAGGATTGAAAATACAGATGCTAAACTTTGACCATGCAGAATGATCTCTGAAAGTGGATTAAAGTGGCTTTTTGTGAGAAGAAATGCACTGGAGTAATTTATGCAAAGACACAGTTTTTTTCCTACAGTGTGCAACTCTTTCATATTCAATATAAACCTGTCAGTGATTCTGTAGCAAGGCACTATGTGAGATGAATAGGAACTAAGGGAAGGGAAAAGATGAATTGCTGGAGCTGTTGCACATTGTAGGCAGCAAGTTTTGATCAGGAGTTGAGAAGCCAGAGTGTACTGCAGGCAAAATTCTGCTCCAAACATCCTCAGAAGTGTATGAGAACAGCACTTTGCTCCATGTTTGTACAACAGGGAAGATTTAAACACATCGATGGGAGCTCTGCCCTGGCACAGGAGCTCCAGGCATGTGCTGCCACAGGCTGGGTGGCTGCTGGTGGTGCTTTTTTATTTCCAGGGTTTTTGGACCTGTATTTCTGGAGTAATGGCTGACTTTTGTTCTGTTTTGTTCTGTTTTGTTCTCCTGTCTGCATTTTTTATTCTGCCCAAATAATAAACGATGAATCTGTTTTAGACTGATTTAAATCAGATAAAATAGAAAGAGAGAGCACTGAAGTCATTAAATATCATTAGTGGCGCTTTTTTTCCTTCTGAAAAATGCTTTAATTTAAAAATGGGTACTATCAAGTTTTATTATTTTCACATTCTCACGCAGACCAAACAATAACACATCAGAACATGTGGCTGTGGCATGTTAGGAGTGCAAGGAACTGGAGCTTGGTCATTTCCAGGAACTCACACAAGCCTTCAGGTGTAATAACAGGTTTCTGGGGGAGTGCATGACCCTGCTGTCACTGATCCAGGCCAGGCAGCTCTCCCTCCCAATCCCTCTCTTTTTCCCTTGCTTCCAAGAACCTGTTTATTCAGGCAGTGTTTATGCCCTAATTGAGTGGTGATTCAAACTCAGTAACTATTTCCTGAGCATTGCAGCCCAAATAATAGGAGTCATCCTGATGCGATTGAAACTACGACTGTTTTTAGGGGACTTTGCTGGTTTTTTTGCATGTGGAACATGTAATTTTTTCCATTCTCGCATTTTATTTGGAAGTGTATGGATGAGGAAGGAGCAGATAATGTTTGGATTAGATTCTGAGAAAAAAAACACTTGTTTTTTAGGCGAGTTTGCTGATTCAGTGGTGATTCAGGAGGTTTTCTTTGGCTTTACAAGGCCATGAAATGGGCTCTTTAAAGAACATTTTAGACTTAAACAAGTGTTCAGCAGTTGTTCACCAGGTTGAGTGTGCAACCATGGGCTGTGGCCACCTATTCTTGCATTTAGGGTGTACCTGTTTTCCAACTGATTGCCTTGAAAATGGTTGCATGGGTTTATACAGTCTTTGGAGTTGAATTTATTGATTCTTTAAAAATTAGGGGGTTTGAGTAAATAAAGGAGCTTTACATAACTTCAGTCTGCAGGAGGTTGCTGAGCTTTGTAATGAGTCCTGTGGCTTTTCTAAATCACTGCAATTGGTTTTTGCTTGTTTTTATTGTTTTGGTTTGGGTTTTTTTCTCTTTTCTTTTTCTCGCCAGAAGTTTGCAGAGGTCAGTGACTCATGATCCTCTTTTTATTGACATATCATCTTTCTGGCATCTTTCTGATTTCTCTGAGGTAAATAGACGTGAGTTCAGGCAAAGTTTATTTCCAAAAATGTTAACTTGAGGAGCCAAATGTGTCCAATGAGCAGGACAGAGAAAATCTACGATTATCTCTCTCATTTCCTCATATCACTTTCTTTCTTTTAAAATTTAGTTAAGTTTTATTAATTCTCTGGGGATTTTTTTACTGAAATGGTACAACCTGCCCACTAACAGGATGAACTTCCTCCTGCTGTACAAATACTTCACTACACTTGTACAAATACTTCGGGTTGTTTGTGTGCTGCCTGTAGTCTTCAATTCTAACCATTTCCAGTAAGCTCAATAGCTAAAAAAAAAAATCTGTAATTGTGAAGTTTTGCAGGTTTTTTATGTCCAAAGGTCATAAATTTATCCTGCCTGGGCTGAAGAATTGATGCTGCACAGGGACAGTGTTGCACTGGGTGATGGAGGAATGGAAAAGGAGTGACATGGTTGTGCTGCACTGCCACTAAATATTGTTGGGTTTTCTCCTTCCATATGAAAATGTTGTGAGGATTTCACTCCAGCAGCCTCGCTTTGCCCTTTCATGTCTCCATTCCTCTTGATGTGAGTCATGGAAAGTTCATCATCGTCCAACTGTGGGCAGCCTTTCACTTCCAGACCTACATCTCTTTGTGACTAATGACAGCCTCATCTTCACAGGAGCTCTTCAGAGGGAAACATTTCCGTGGGGAAGTTCATTTCTGGAGTGTTCATGGAAGGCATGGGATCAGCTTTGCTCTGAGATTTCAAAAAACATCAGCAGTGCAAGCTGAGAAGTTGATTGAAACAAACCTTCCTGATTTGGCAGGGAAGGCACTTAGGCAGTGGGAATATTTATCCAGATAAGTGGAAACAATTAGGAGACGATGGATAAAACAACATAGCTGTTACTCTAAGAACGGCATTAGATGTATTAAATTAGAAGCAATGTGATGTTACTGGCCAGGTGATTCAGCAGTATTATCTTTTGCCTAATCTTTTGTTTGGTTTTTTTTCTGGATAAAAGTGTTTATCCTTAATTTTATAGCATCTGTAGCTTTTCAGTTAGGCTTCATCCCATCTAACCTGAGAGCTGGTGGATTATTTTCTCACTTGCCTTAGACATCCATGTTTTAGGCTGTGAGCTGCCCAACAGGACTGATTTACCTGAAATCTTCAATTATATCGTGTGAAGGCAGGAAACAAAGCACTGTAGCTCCACTGACATAAACCAGGGGAGCATTTATACCCCAGGGTGAGAAATGTGTTCCTGGTGTACCTGAAATGTGTTCATAAAGATGTTAACAGGGTGTCACCCTTTCTTGTGGTGGGAGGAGAAGCTGACTGTGATTAGAAGGCTGCTAAAAATTTAGCCTGAAGAGCACCAGCAAAAGTTTGATTCATCCTTATTTTAAAGAGTTTCGAAAAAAAGGAAAGCATATTAAATACTAAGGAACTGGTGACCTGGAAAACACATAGGTATATATGTGTGTAAAATCTGTTCAATCTGTTTTATCTTATTGATAGAGGAGGAGAATTTTAGCTACATGAGTGAGCATATGAAAGTAATCAGTTTCTATAACCTGTTGGTCTCTTCTCCCCAGGTACAAGATTTAGGACAAGAAGAAATGGCCTCAAGTTGCATCAGTGGAGGTTTAGGTTGGATATTAGGGAAAATTTCTTCATCAAAAGTGTTGTTGAGCTGCCCAGGGCAGTGGTGAAGTCACCATCACTGGAGGGATGTAAAAGCTGTGTAGATGTGGCACTTGGGGACGTGGGTCAGTGGTGGCCTTGGCAGTGCTCAGTTATTCCTTGGCCTCAATGATCTTGGAGTGCTTTTCCAACCTCAATAATTCCATGATTCTGGGATTCTGTAGCCATTTTGGTTGTAGTCTTCTCTTACAACCCTTAAAGAGGAAAGGGAGGAATTTTATGAAATGTTTATTTAACAGGAAAAATACGTAATTTCAAATATTTTCTATACAGCCAACAAAACCATGTGAATGATGAAAAATCCTGCATGTTTTCTTTTTGGGGGAATGTCTCTTTTTACCCTGTTTATGAGATGATTAGGGCCTGGTGGATGCTGTAATTACAGTGCTTTGGTGTGAGGCTCGAGCAGGCAGCTCAGACTTTTGCTGTTTGCTTTTGTGGTTCCTTCCAGTGTTACCTGACTGGTGTCATTGAGATCTCTCCTGCATCCTGAGCACTCAACAGCCCCTCCTCTCGTGCAGGAATTGCTTGGAGAAACTGGCATTAAAAGCTCTCACCTGTTTGCTATTAAGTTTTCTGTTGCATATAAATACCTTTGTTAGCTTGAGCCTCCTTCAGTTTGGAGCAGTGATGCAAAGTCCCCCTGCCTTCAGGGGGAATATATTGAAATCTTAGAGAGCTTTTCCTCCCCCCCACCCCCCCTTCAGCTGTGTGTCATCTTGTATATCCATCTTTCCTCCTTAGGCTATTCCCAGAGATCCTTATTTTTATGAGGACAGTTTACTTTTGGCCAAGGAGCTTGCAGAGGTTGCTGTTGATTTCTGCTCTGTGGTTAGGGCTGCCACTCGTTAATGTACAGCAGACAAATGCAGTATAGACGTGATCATAAATAATTCACTGCTCCCTCCAACAAGGGGAAATTACATGCTACATTATTCAATATACAAAGACACTGCTTGTTGTGTAAAGAGAGTAATTTTCTGCCAGTGTACAGCCAGCAGCTTTGCAGCTAAAATATAAGGGGACACACATGGTTTATTACCAGCTCAAGCCTCATAACCTTCCCTCTGCCTGCAATCCACATCCTTCTGCTCTCAGGAGTGGAATACAAAGAGGTGACGTGTGTTGGTGGCTGTGGTTGTGGCTGCTGGGAATGTTGGATGGAAGGAACAAGAAAAAGATGGTGTAGATGTCTCGGTTTCATGGGGTGAATGAGGGAAATGAGGGCTGGGGGAAGATCCTGCCCTGCTGGTGAGCACCATTCATGCCATGGTGAAAGGTTGGGGAATGAACTTCTATTAAAAACTTCTTGGGAAAGAGAAGGGAGTGGCACTAGGGAATTACATCCCGACTTTTATGTGTTTATTACAATTCAATTTTTTAATTTTGTGAACATGACAGTGGAAAATCATGTAAAATGGCATGTTGGCAACCAGCAGTTATTAAAAAAATGAGATTAATGTCTCTATTCTATTAGCTGAGTGATCTGTCATTGTCCTGTGATAGGTCATCAAACTGATTATCTAATTAAGCAGCCTGATGCAGTGCTTGTGCATGAGCTGGCAGAGTTATGATCGCTGGTGGAACTTTAAATTTCCCCTCATGATTGGTGTGATTAAGATCTCAGTTTTACTGTAGCCTAAACATATTTCTATTTTTTTTACCCTTGCATCAACTTCCTGATAAACCATTTTCTTCACCTGTCAAAGATGTAGTTAACATGGTTTTTCCTAGACTTTGTAGTATTTGTAGCAGATTTTCATGAGAAGTGTCTGATCCTGGGCAGGGTTCAGTAAATTCCAGTCCATTTTTTTAACACAAAAATGGACATAGAATAGGACAGAGATGGTTATGTGGTTTTTCTAAGGTCCTGTGGTCTGTATTCATTAATGTATTTCTGATTGCTCTTTTTAAAAGCTTGAGAATTGATGTCAAATACACAAACCTGGAATTGATTCCATAAAGCTATCTCAGATAAATCTGTTCAGTCACTGTCACTGAGAAGGTTGCAGATCCCTGTTAGAAGAGGACTGGAAGATAAATTGGATTTTTTCTGTATTCTAAATAGCCAGTGCATAGGGACTGGTGTCTGAAAATAAACAGCAAGGAGTTGGGAGCAGAGGTCTGGGAGGGTACTGAGGGGGATGTCAAAGAGGAGGAGTTTGGGGTAGAAGGATTACATAAAAACAAAAGTGTAGAACATGATCACTTTAATTGAAGAGATGCTGTAGGGTGGCTTTTGGTTACCAGATCTTTTCTAGGTACTGCTTTAACCTGTAGTTTCTTCTTCATGCTTCTTTTTTGAGAGGGGCTTTTTTCACCTTCCTTTTTTATCTTTTGTGATGAAGGCCCTCATCTCCATTCTCTCTTTTTTTTTCCCGTATTTTTTTGAGATATCTCTGTTTTCATTACTTTCTCTATTACCTCTGTGGATGCTGCCTGAATCTGCCCTGACACTGCTTCTGTCTCCAGCCCCCTTGGTTTCCTCTTCCAAAATGTTTGGTCAGGGGTTATTGCTGCCTGAAATATTCTTGTCAGGACTTCCCTTCCTTGTCCTCCCTCTCACCACCATTGGTGGTGTTTGGACAACCATCACGGTCTTTCCAGTCTTGGCTCCTTTCCATAGTTCCTCTTTTTCTTCTGGACATTTACTGGGGGGATATTTTATGCATAAGAAAGAATAAACTTTCTAAGTTTAATATGAAATATGAATCTGATTTAATCTCTCTAGTTGTTCAAACTTCTGTCAAAATCATCGCAGCTCTGCTCCTTAGGGAAGTTTTTAAGACTGGTCTCTTTGAGAAGTCTTGCACTAATTTCTTTCCCTTTGGTTTAAATATAGTTAGTAATGATTAAGCTGAGATTTCTGTCTGCCTCATCTAACTTAGAGAATAAACTCATTAAGGAAATGAACTTTTTTGGGGGGAAGGACAGTATTTTGCAAATACTTTTGTTCAATATTTATCTAATTGTTCTTGAGTCCCTGAGACACAGCCTACTTGCTCTGATTGCAGAAATCCTCCAATACGTGACTGTTCAGTGGGAGAAACATCAGAATTCAAATAATTTTTACAAAAGCACTTTGTCTCATACAAAAATGCAGCCAGAAGGATGAGGATAAATGCAGGATCTGAAGTGACTGCCCCATTTGATCAGGATGCTTTTGTAGGAATGAAGAAGGAGTTATTATCTAGAATTATAGCAGTGTTTCTTAAGCATTTAAAATAGGTGTTGATAGAGCTAAAGGCAAAATAGTCAAATTGTGGGATTCATAATAGTAATGATTATAGTTCTCTGATTTGGTGAGTAATAAGAGGACCCATCATTTGGTCCAGAAACCTGAGATCCTGTCATTAGCATTTCCTTGTGTCTGTTTTTTAATCCCTTCAGCTTGCTGAAAGTTTTACTTGTGGCTTTTGTTTTTTTTTTGTTTGGCTTTTTATCTCCTGTGTTTGAAAGGAAACTGTTATTTTATCCCTGTCTCAAGCAGGGTCCTACCCCACTTTAGAACAGTTAATTTAAGATCCCCACGAGCAGACAGAGTGTAATTATTTAAACCTGTGTCACTGGATACTGTCCAGAAATGCTCCCATATTTCAAGAGCAGATTAAGATCTGTTGGGTGGGTCAGTGAGCAGCTGAGGGGGGTTGTGTAGTGTTACCTGTGGTAGCAACCAGTCATTGGTGTGAGCAGATGGGTGATGGGAAAGCAAGGGCAGCTCACTGTGAACCTGGAGCCAAATGTTTCCTGGGTTTAATATCCTGAATGCTGTAATGAACAGACTTGGCAACAGCAGGCATCTTTCAAATAGAATTGGGAAATGACTCGTGGTAGGTTGTGCTTTGCTGTGGCTGTGGGTGATGTGGATATGATGTCTGGGTGTATAGAAACATCTGGTTTTTGTTTCCCTAGGGTGGACAATGCATCTCTTTGGAGTCACCTGTGGGAAGATGAAGCTTCCAGCAGCAGTAGTGTGGTTTGGAACCTGCTCATTTTAAGGAATTCTGGACATTTTTACCCATATTTGCCTATTGCAGCACAAAGCAGAGGACAATGAGTTATTTCTATTTTTTGCATATTTTCACACTACGTAACAATATTTCTTCCTTCTCATTTTGTTCAATGGGAAAAACTTGAACCAGTCTTGTAGCTGATCCTTACTTCGCCACATTCCTCTTACTGAGCCAAATTCTTGGGAACCACATCCAGAGTACATCTATTTTTGTGTGTTGGTGGTGGTTGGGGTTTCTTTTTCTCTCTGTGACACATGTCACTTTTTATTCTGTTTTGAACCTGTCCTTTTGCATTGCTGAGTAGTCGTAGAATCACTCCAGGAATGAAATAATTTCAGACTTAGAGAAGATGACTCATATTCTTCAGAAACATTTTTATGGCTGTGCTCGGCTCATTGATCTAGGAGTTTAACCGTAGTAATATGAGGTATTGCATTAATTGCTGCATACATTTATTACCAAATGACTTGCACAGACAGTGTTTCAGATGCCGTGGACCTGATCACAATAACCAGAAGTGTCCTGTGTGCAGAGGAGAAAATAAAATCCCTTTGTACACCGACAGCAAGCAGATGAAGTGGCTCGCGGTTCTGGAAGTGAGGACTGATCACTGTGAGAGCTGGAATGGATTGTTCTGCCTGAGGAAGGGGAAGCTCTGCAGTCTGATGTTTGGGTTGATCATAATGACTCTGGTGATGGTATCCTACATACTGACTGGAGCCAAGCATGGCCTGTTGCTGATCCCATCTCCCTTCCATTATGGAGCTTTTGCTAGCAATCCCAGCTTAATGGACAATGAAAGCCTTAGTGACATGAAAGACCATTACCAGCCTTCAAAAATGAATATTTCATATGTAAAGGATTATCCAAGCATTAAATTAATTATTGACACCATTACTTCAAAGATAGAGTTTATAACGAGGCAGCGCCCTGATTTAGAAGAGCTGAGGAAGCAAGAGCCACATGTAAGTATGAATTGAGGCGTGTCTTAAACTGCTTCTTACATCCTTGTTTCAAGGCTTTTGGATCAATCTTTTGCCTAGATATAAAAAAGTGCAACTGCTGGGATGTTCATAAAGTGATTTACACCATCTAGAGTCTCCTGATTCACAGCAGCTGAGAAGTTGCCATTGTAGATCACATCCCTCTGAGTCACGGGCACGATGGATGGGTTCTGTAAATGGTCTTGACACCTGAAGCAAAAAATCAGGCAGCCCTCTGATAGCTGTACCACATTACTGAACTTTTACCTTGTCTCATGCAAAATCATTGTGACTTAGATTTACCTGTCACCTGAAATGATAAATAAGAAAAGAGCCTTTCTAATAACTGCTTGCCAGGGTGCCTTCCTGAAAATCATTGCAAACCTTGTATTTCAGAGTTAGCAACTGGAAGGTAATTTGCTTTGAGTATTGGGTGTTTGACTTTAAAAATAATTTCCTGGGGTTGCAGGGAAGTTGGGGGATTATTAAGGCCCTTTCTGGCCTTAAAATAAAAGGATTTCTAAATACTCCTCTCCCAGTCCAATGGGTTGTACAGGATTTGGTTCTGGTGTCATCAGAAGCAAAAAATGGGGTAAACTTTGTAAGTAAAGATGTCCAGGTAAAGTTTCTGTTCTCTCACCGTGCTAAGTAAGAAATAATAACTGTTGATTGCTTGATGCCTTGACTGAAATTGTTGTTCTTTATGTTGCAGATGTTTTCAGTAATTCCTAACAAATTCCTTCCAAATAGCAAGAACCCTTGTTGGTATGAAGAGTACCGCGGAAACACAACCACGGATCCTTACGCAACCAACTCCTATGCACTGTACTCCAAGCGCTTTCGGATCATATTTGATTACCTCAGGAAGGTATTTTGGAACCACTTGTACCACTACAAGGACAAACACTACCGCCTGCGCTGCCTCCCACACTTCTACATCATCGGGCAGCCCAAGTGTGGCACCACGGACCTGTACGACCGCCTCAGGCTGCACCCCGACGTTCGCTTCTCGGCCATCAAGGAGCCCCACTGGTGGACAAGGAAACGCTTTGGTGAGTGAAAATGTCCTCTGCTATCCAGGCAAGTTGTGTCTCCTAAAATTTTCTACGTGTCTGGGATGAAATTAATGGATTTGCTCTGTACTGGATTACCCAGGAACCACCGAAACAGATAGTTTTGAGAAATCCTCGTGGTGGATGCTCAACCTGCTTTTGTTCAATGATGTTTTGGGTTAAACCTCTTGAGAAAACGCACATTTCATTTGGTTCATTTGCAGTGGTTTGGAAAATCTAAGAAAAAACAAAAAGGGCCGATAAAACCCACCTTAAGAATTTGTAAAGGCAAGGAGAGAAACGAATTAGTTTTTCTTGGGGGAGTTGAAGAGTAGCAGTGATAGTTTTGTATTGGAAAATTCTGTAAAGCCTTTCTCACATCAATAAATGATGGGTCACTATTTAAAATTTCAGTCCTTATAGTTCAATAAATACCACTGTAGCAGGAGCTTCTTTAATGTCACAGCTCTGGCCATCACTGAACAGTAGAGATGCTCTGCATGAGGAATCTCTCTCACACTGAGGGCCCTGCACATATTTTGATACTTTTCCTGGATGATATCAATATTTCCATCTGTGAAGGCAGACTTGAATAGCTGGGGCTGTGGCCAGCTGGAGTAAAGGCATCCACACCTCATGATTGCACCTCCAAAGGGCCTCAGGGCAGTGGGGCTGAGCACAGAATTTCATGCATCTGAAGTGTTTTTCTCCTTATCTCTCTTCTCTGGATGCTGAGGAAGGCCAGTCTTGTGGTTAGAGATTAGATGAGCTGCAGAAGACCCATTTTAATTTCCTAACTGCTCCCCTCTATGTGTGGATGAGTGTTGTGCCTTCTCTATTCCACCCAGGCACTGGATTTTCCAGCTCTTGGGTCTGGCTTTGTTAAGTGTTGGCGTGCCCTCCTTTTTTATGACTTTGGCGTCAAAGATCAAAGACTTTTCAGTGATTTTACTGTTTCCAAGAAGAAGATTTTGCTTATTTTAGTGACATCTTAATTTCTGTTTCTCATTTGCTGTTGCTTTATGGCAGACACAGCCATTGGAACGGGACAGACCTGGCACTGGGGGGTAGATGAGGACTTTGATCACTACTTTCTTTTGGTGCCTTTCTGAGCTTCCTTGGAATGGGAAAATAGTGAATTGCTGTGGCTAAAGGCAAGGAAGGACACTTTCTGAGGCATTGGGACACCTGCAGTGCTGCTTCTGTTCTTTATTTTGAGATCATACCTCAAATTCTTCATTTCTCCTGCATGCGGTCCTGTCATTTCCATCTTGTTTTCCCATGCCCTGGATCCCAGAAGAACCTTTGAGCTCCTGCAGACAGGATTTTGTTCCTCGCTGCTTGGTGAGGTGCTTTTGGCCACAGAGATGGGATTTCATGATTTTGCTGTTAAATTTTCAATTTTCTTCCTTCACAAATGCCATAAGAACATTGCCAAGATAAATATTTTAGACATTTTCTAAATCCTTTTTTGTAAGCTAAGGTTTAAAGCAATGTGATGAAAATACAGCTGTGCTTTTGAGATAATTTCGTCTGGTTTAAGAAACACTGGAGGCACCAGTGTGAACTGAGGAATGAAATCAAGTCAAAGAAGAGAAGCATTGTGGTGTCCCTTGAAGACCCATGAAAAGGGACTTGTTCGTCTCAGTAGCTGACTGAAGACAAAACATGGAATGGTTTGGGTTGGAAGGGACCTTAATCATCTTGTTCTACCTGCCATGGGCAGGGACACCTTCCACTATCTCAGGTTGCTCCAAGCCCTGTCCAACCTGGCCTTGGACACTTCCAGGGATGGGGCAGCGACGACTTTCTCTCATATTCAAGTAGAGTGATGAAAACGAGGGACTGGCAGCAAAATCTGTGGAGGATTTTGTGTTCCACGGGAGAGTTGGCAGCAAAGGCTGAACCCAACTGATACCTTAAGCTAAAATGTTTTTCACCAAGTAGTTCTCTCCACTTATATTAACCTCAGCATAAATGTTTGGAATGAATGTTGGAGGAGGTAATGCACCCAACCTCACTTCAGCAAGACTGGGCTCACTAAAGCTCTGAACCCGACCTTCCAAACAGGCAGAAGAATGCAAAAAATCAGGCTGGAGTGCATCTAACTTGAGAACAAGGGTGAATTCCTATCTCTGTGCTGGCATTCACAACCCCTCCACTTGCACAGTCTTGTGGTCAGCCACTGGGGACCAAGTGCTGATCCTTGAAGAGAACATTCTTTGCATAATTCAGGTTTTTTTGAAGTTGTTTTGTAAAGCTGGAGAATGAGGAAAGATTGCAGAGCTCGTGGTCTCATGGGAGGGGGATCTGTAGGGATGACCTTCCGATCATCTCAGCTGTCTGCCACTGAGAATGAAAGACCAAGTTTATTCCTGGTGGCTCAGTCCTTTAATTCTGCCTTAAAAGTGCATTATCTAATGGTTACTATTTAAAATTAAAAAAAGAAAAACAGAGAATATGACAAATACACTCACAAGTGAAATTGGGACAGCCAGCGAGTGGCTATGACTCCTATGCTCCTGGCTATTAACTTGGTTAGGTTTCTAACACAAGCTGGACAAGAAAATCTCTTTGTTCAATGACATCCTCTGATTCAATGGATTTTTATGAGACTGACTAATTTCAGCTGAAGTTAAACAGCCCTCTGGGGAGGCCCCATTTCACAAATCACTCCTTTCCCCTTCTGCTGGGATGGTTGATGCTCCACAGGACTTTGTCTCAGCTTGACTGTCTCTCTCTCCTGGCTCCTTGCCACTGTTTCTGTTCCCAGGAGTGGGGTGGTAACAAACCAAGGCTGTCTGTAGCACCACGCTTGCACTTTTTTTTCCCCCTCAAAACAAGTCAAAATACGCTGTTGAACTTTCTTCTACCCTCATTAAATCCCACTTTCCTAAAGGGGAAAATCAGAGGCAATGGACAAAAGAACTCCCTTGCTGAGCTTTCCTCTCACATAATTGATAATTATTGGCCTTGTGGGAACAAGAAAGGGAGAGCTGAGAAGTCCTGTGTGGGGAGCATGTATAGCAAATGGAGAAGTGAGACTAGATTTGGAAACAGGAGTGGGAAAAGGAGTATAAAAATCACAGGATGTGGCTCAAGATGCTGAGAAATGCAGGGGGAAGGTGATACTGAACTCACCCCAGAGTGGAGGGAAGGAGAGGAGAAAAATGAGATACTACTGTGGAGCGTTATTTGCATACCTGTGAAAGGAAAAAAAAAAACCCATGAATGATTTCCCAGTGTGTATTGATTTGCATATTTGGCATCAGAGCCTGTGCTCAATCTCAGAACAGTAAATCTAGTGGGAGTCCAATATTACTTCAATTTACATGGGTGCAAATGGAAGTAGAATCTTATCTTCTATGTTCTTTCCAACAGCTAAATTTAGAAGAAAATAAATCCAAGCTCATTCATGCAGGGAGTACAAAACAGAGCGCTTAAAATATTTCCTATCACTGTGAGTTTATGGTGTAATCATTCAGTAACTCAGATCTCAGATCTCAGCCACTTCATTATTGGCACTTTTATCTGAGGGTTGCACTTCGTCTGTCGGATCTCGTGCTGATGTTGGCTGGCTTGGGGCCAGCCTCATCTACGAAATCACCTTGGTTTGCACCATGGTCAGTCTTGCTCTGTTGTTATTATAATAGCTGTTTCTGATTCTCTCTTTTTGCTGCTCTTTCAGGAATCATCCGGCTGAGGGACGGATTTCACGACCGCTACCCTGTGGAAGATTACCTGGATCTGTTCGACTTGGCAGCACATCAGATCCAGAGTGTGCTGCAGAGTGACGAGGGGAAGGAGCGTGGCAGGAGGAACAACATCATCATTGGTAGGGCAAACGCAGCCCCAAAACATCCCTGTAGCTCCACATGGGCAGCACTCAGAGCTGGGGGGCCAGAGGGGGATTTTGTGACTTGTTCTCAGCACTGAGCCCCTGGCGTTGTTTTTCCCTGGTGCGCCTGGAAGCTCTTGGCTTTCTTTCCCTGGAGGGTGGTTTCCTGCTTTGTTAAGAAGCTGTGATTATCTTTAGAAAATTCCTGAGCAAGTGCTGTATATCTGATGAACATCAGCATTTAATTAATGTGGGGTTCTGCTTGCAAGAATGAGAATGACCTTGGCAACTCCTTGAAACCCAGTTTTCCTTTTGTTTTCATAGAATCATTTAGGTTGGAAAAACCCTCTAAGATCATCAAGTCTATCCATTGCCCCACAGCACTTCCAAGGTCACCCCTAACCCGCGTCCCCAGGTGCCACATCCACTTTAAGTACAATTATGAGGGGATTGCCTGTAGTGCTGGGATTGTGGCTTCAGTTCCAAATGCTGGAGCAGTGTGTCTGGGATAACACAAAACTGTGTTGTAATGACACACACTGGGTACTGGAAAAATCCTGGAGCTGATGGGAGACACGATAAGGAAAGCTCTCAGTGGCTCTCCTCAACCTCCAACAGAAGATATTGATATAATGAATTGGTATTAAAATTAAATTACCTAATTACTACTAAAAATGGTCTAGAAGTGCTGTTTTATTGTACTTTATGGAAGTCCATGGTTAGCACTGGGCTCTAGGGAGGGATCCCTGAGTTGCTTTCCATGACACACAGTGGTCAATCCGCTGGGCTCATCCCCTCTGGTCCGTGGTGTACAGGTTTATAGTGCCCATGAGGAACATCACAAACTTCTAAATTCTGCTTTTGCTGTCTGCTAAAACCAGAAAACTGAGGGGATGGGAGTATTACAAGCGTAACTCTGTCACCTCAGAACTTCCCAGGGAAACCAGACACATTCCATGCAAAAAGTAGTTGTGCAAGTGACAGTTCCCTGTCAAAAAGAGACTTTTCAAGGAGGCTTGAAGCCACAATTCTACAGAAAATAGAGACAAGATTTTTGCTTCCTGCCCTCAGAATTACTGGGGGTTTGGTTTAAAAATTTTAACCTATTGCTGTCTGGATGAGATGGTGCTGATGCCTTAGCTTGGTTAAACCAGAGCCTTGGCTGAGTCACATTTGTTCAAAACTTCCCCAGCCCCTGTTTAAATCCATCATTCACTTTATTAAACATCTGCAACACTGAGCAGCATCTGCAAGATGGGATTCTTAAGAAATGTTGCTGTCAAGGACATCTGCAGATTTGCCTGCTACTTACAATAATATCTCCTGTCCTTTCATGGGTGAAGTGCTTATGCTAATTAAATTCACTAATCTAATTGCAACGTACATCTTTGATTACTTACCTCCTGTTGCAGCTTTTTGTAGAGTTCACTTTGTGTTTCTTTTTCCGGTGGTCTCATTTCTTGTTTCATTAAGGTTCTGCTGGGTTTTCTTATTAAGTTTACAGGAAAAGTCTTGAATGATTATACTCATTAAGGCAGTCTTTTATGACCTTGGTAAAAAACAAAACAAAGCCATCTAGCCTAAAACGAATCTGTATGAATATCAGGTTTGCTCATAATCTTCCTTTTCTTATTTCAGATGACTGCAAAGAAAAATCAAATTAAAAGTGTAAATATTTCAGTAGTTCATCATGTTATATTATTTTGAAAAGTTAAGCTTCTTCGGATATTAAACCTAGTGGGTAATAACTGCATTTTCCAAAAAAAATCCAACCCCAACATCTGCTTAGAGATGAGCCAGAGAGGACAGGGCTGATCCAGCCTGAGGCATTCTGAGCAGGAGTTGTTTGTGTGGGATCATTAATATGATAAATTCAGAGGAATGGCTTGCGAAAACACAATATGATGTTAATCCATTAATGACTGAATAAGGAGGTTATATGTCCATTCTTTAGGCAATTTAATAATTCATATGTTCTTTAAGTCCATACCAAAAAAATTACTCAGTTGCACTGGAGTAATTAAACATAATTAATTGTCGGTGATTAATTTATCTCATGTTTAGTATGGTTTTTTCTCTTTGCAGGTATTAAATCTCTATTATAAAATAAAACTAAACTGTCAAATTGTCAGGAATATTTTTGTTTGGCTGCTTCAGGAAATTAAAATTATAAAAATCAGCAGGGACCAGAATGATTATTATTTTTTCACATACATATATACATATATATATTTTCTTTTTTTTCCCCTCATTAAATTTGTGACAGTCACCTTGTGGGAAGATTTACCCTCTTGAGCCCAGATTATGCTGGGCTGACTGCACTGGAGCAGCACCTTGAGCCCTGTTAATGCTCTAGCATGATTTGGTTGTGTGCCTGTGATCTTGGGTTGGACTTGACAATCTTGGAGGTCTTTCCCAACCTTTCTGATTCTGGGATTTTCCCTGGTTTGGGTCCTGCCTGCAGATTTTGGGTGGTGGCAGCTGATCCAGCTGTCACAATTTCTGTGGAATGTGGGCTCTGATGTTCAGAGAATCCACCCACTTACATGCAAATGCACTGATTTTTTTGTAATTTACATTGCAGAAGTGTAGGGAGGTGTTCACAGGTTTGACCACGTTAATTGGGATAAATCCAACAGAACATTAAATGTGATCAGGGAACAGAGCAGAGGACTGTGAAGGGTGATCATGCCTAGTCCAGAGAGGAGTAGGTGGCTCGGTGAGGACATAGACTTTAATTACCTTGGCATGATTTAGGAAAACATTTCTGAGGGAGCTCTCTCAGCCCAGCTGTGCCTGCCACAGAGATGGAGCAGTGACTTCCCAAGGTTGCTCCCATCCCTGGAGTGCCCTCTCCTGTAAAGCCCTGTCTGCAAGGGCTTGTACCCCTTTGCATTTCCCCACGTCCCGGCAGCTCAGGAGAGGTTTCTGTGGCAGGGCTGCCTCAGCTCCTGGCCTCTGTTTAATCCTTTGTGTTTCTGCCTCACCCAGCGTGGGAGCTGGGCTAATTGAGTTTTAATTGACAACTCAAAGCCTGCTGGTGATTAGGCAGTGCTTTGGCTAATTAATTTAGAATGGAAGAGCGGAGCTGCTGTGGACACCCAGCTATAGCCAATGGACCTGATCTCCTCCTGAAAAGAGGCAAAACGAACGTGACAGAAGATTAATGTGTTTTCTAACAACTCCCAGACTTTGTTAATGAATCACATTATGTTCAGCTGAAGTTTGGAGCCAGTACCTTTCTCATGTTGTGTTTTGTCCGTCTTTTAAATCTTTATTGGACTTTCCCAGAAGAGGAAAGAAGAAAAAATAGGGAAATAATGTACAAGTCTATAAGCCTACAACATTATTATTTTTTTAATCTCCTTCCCTTTGATTTGAAAAACCTCATTAGCAAGAATTAGCTTTCATAGACTGTCAGAGAGTGTAAGTCCCCAAAAAGCTTCTATATATGTTTTATTAAACAGTACCGTGCCACATAAATGCCAGTATTACTTAAAAAGACAGAGAAGGTTACAAAATTCAAAACATGAGATCATTTATTTAGCAGCTGAACCATCATATACTCACTCTGGCAGAGATTTTTACTGATTATATTTCTCCCTGTAGCATTGCATTCAGAGTGAGCTTCTTCAGTCATGAAAGACACCAGAATCTGGTATTTTACCAAAGTGTGCTATTTATTCTGTAAACCTTTTGTCTATTAGTAAATACTTGACTTCTTCTACATGAATAATTGCATAAAAAATATTTCAATCCTCAATGACACAACTCAGCTGCTTTTAAAATATTTCTTATGTGCTCACTGCTTCTCCTGATTATGTTTTCCACACTGTTGATCAGCAGGGGTGGTAGTTTCCACACTTTTCTGTGGGAAATGGTACAATTTGTTAACAAGCTGCTCCTCTGAGATTGGGAACATTAAGGCCAACCCGTGGGTGCTACGAAGAGCACTGCAAGGCTTCAGCAGGGACAAACTCCTGCCTCCTCAGGGCCAGGTTGGATGGGGCTTGGAGCCACCTGGCCTAGTGGAAAGTGTCCCTGCCCATGGCAAGGGTGGCAACAAGATGATCATTAATGTTCCTTCCAGCCCAGATCATTCTGTGATTCCTTGATTTTTCACTACAGAATGTGATAAAACCCTGAGCAGTCCATTCCAGCTCAAATCTATTTGCATGTGTTAACCACCAGCAGGAAGTAGTGTGCTTATGGACAGTAATATTTCAGGTGGAATTGCACAAAACCTGCCTTAACCATCCCTGCCTTCCCAAAAGCACAGGGCACTGGGATTGCTGCAGCTCTGGGAACTTTATCCAGATCAGTTTGCAAGAGCTAAGGTGTATTGAAATTCTTGGAGTCAATTTTGATCTGTCCATAGCAATTTAAAATTCAGCCAATTTCCACTCCAACATGAAGAGTTGAATGAGTTACCAGCAGAGATGCCTCTCATTTCCAGGGGAGGCCAGTGCCTCGACAATGTGGGACAACAACGCTTGGATTTTCTTCTATGACAACAGTACTGAAGGAGAACCTCCCTTCCTAATCCAGGATTTTATCCATGCCTTCCAGCCAAATGCCAAACTTATCATCATGCTGAGGGACCCTGTAGAAAGGTGAGACAGAAAATTTTCTTGTTATAAATAATATTATTAGTTCTCACTCTGTTGGATGCAAGTAAATATTCATGTGGTGTTGGAGAGCTACTTGGTTGTGGTAAGAGGGGTTTTATTCTGTGTATTTTGGCACAGGTAACTGTGATAATGTTTTAAAGAGAAGCATGTGAGGGTGAATGCCATGAGTGCCATGCCTGAACACCTGAGCTACTCTAAAAAAAAGAATTTATAGGTTTCCAAATGCAATCAAATGCAATCACATGAGCTAATATGCCTTGGTTTTCAGCAGGGCTCGCTAGATTAGGAGGGCACTGCAGAAGTGGTCAGACCTCAGCAGAAGTGGTCCTGGGAAATGCTTCATTTCATTTAGGTAGAAAAATGTATATTTTCATGGGGTTTGCAGTTCCAACTGATTAAATAATAATGATTAATAATGATTAAATAGCTCCAGAGTCAGCAAAGGATATAAACATCTTTAAATCTGGAAAGTGCTTGGTGAGACCCTCGTGTAAAGTTTCAATGGGCATTTGTAGCTTGCACAGCCAACAGCTACGGGAGTTCATCCTTGGTGTTCCTGACTTTGTTTGTAGGGAAAGGGCTTGGCTTTTGCCAAGGTATGGGCTGTTTTGAATGGCTGTGGAGAGACAGGAATGTGCAGCTTTCCACTTGCATTTCACTTCTCTCCAGTCTTCCTCCATATTTCTGGGACATTTCTTTCCATTATGTTCTCTGAGGAAGGATAAAAATGATGAGGGTAATGGGGAGGGTGGACAGGGTGGAGGTAGAGTCCACAAGGATCAGACTGAGGGGATGTGATTCCTTCTCACTGTAGCTCCATAGGGATATTCAGGATATCTCTGGCAAGGTCAGTGCCCAAGGGCAGAGCCCCAGCAAAACTCAGGGAAGGAAGGGGATGCAGATGATGGTGGGGGTGCAGACGATGCTGGAATTGCAGATGATGCTGGGATTGTAGATGATGGTGGGGGTGCAGATGATGGTGGGGTGCAGATGATGGTGGGCACCAGGCTCTGGTGGCTCTGGGAGAAGAGCAGACCCGTGGTGCTTGTGCAGGCAGCCTGTACCCACTGCCCAGCAGCTTCCAGAGCTGGGATGGTGCACCCCTAGGAGCTCCCCTGCTAGCAGGACGTGGCTGTGGTGCGAGCAGGGCTGGGAGACGCTTCCCAGCTCCTGTGTCAGGAAATGCAGCTCTCAACTTCACTGGCATCTCCTGACCCCAGGAGTTAACAGATGGTAATTTTATGTGAGAGAGCGCCTGAAGTGGCTTCCTCATGTAAATTAGTGACAAACTCCCTGATTGCCTTAACCACCCTCTGTAATGGGGATGTACTCTCTGCCAGCCTTATCAGGGGTGACAGAAAAAGTCAGCTTCATCTCCCTTACTGTGTTTGTGACAAATTGGTTCCTTTTTGTTTACAGTTCCTTTCATTCCTGATGGCTCATCTGAGCTGCAGGACCAAAAGCAGAAGGGACAGCTCAGGCATCCACTGGTGATGCCAGGCAGTGGGACAGGTTCCTTGGAGTAGCCAGGAGGGCATGGAGCTGGGACAGGCTCTGATCTAACCTGCACAGGGTCTGGGCTACCCCCAGCAGGGAATATTTGAATGACATAATTTTTGTGATGGCTGTCAACCGGTGCCATTATTTCATCAGAATGGACAGAGGTTGAAGGGCAGGACTTCAAGCAGCCAGAACAGCTGAAATCCTAATCAGCAAAGGCAGATGTCCCCAGAATTAAAAACACATGGGGGGAAAAAAAAAAAAAAAGAAAGAAAAATGGAAAGAAAATCTCAACTGCCCTGCAGAGGGAGAACTTGTCTTCAAGAATGTCGTTTTTCATAAGATGCCAACAAGCCTTAAAAATGATGCATTTCTTTTGATGTATGGTTAGAAACACTAAGCAGTCATATTAAACCTTTTTAATGACACTTCAGCCTGGCCCATGCTGTACCTGATGCCTGCTGGCTGATTTTCCGCAGGAAGAAACCTTTCACCAGTCAGTCCCACCATCCCTGGGACAAGCTGAGTGCTGATATCCACATTTCCTGCAAGCAGGAGATGCTATTGTGTGTCTAATTTAGGTGAACTCAGCAGGCTTGGTCCTTCAGCTGTTCCCTTTCTTCTTTTTTATTAAATGACTGGAGTCTTCATTTGTTTCACATGGGAATTAAAATCCTGTTCTTGCAAAACACTGACATAAATAATGAGTGCAGAGGGGCTATTCCTGTGCTTAAGTGCTTTGCTGGATTAAGGCCTAAACTTTCCAAATGAGGTATTTTTAAGTGCCCACAGAAATCTAGGGAAGTTAAAGGATAAATAAAGTAAGTGCAATACAAAAGTACAGAGTAATAAGCAAGACCTAAATAGATTGGTGTTTTTAGGTCATTTCTTAGACACCTGTGGGTTTTTGGAAGAGGCTGAGAAATATGTAGGATTTCTGGAATTTTGTCAAGAGATGGGTACTGTGGAGGCATCAAATCTGTGCTGCAAACACACTTGGGGAAGTGACTCCTCGAGTGATACAAAATCCTGTGGTATTGTTGTGATTCTGGTCATTCTAAGCCTAATTACAAATGGAAGTTAAAATATCATGTTCAGCAGATCCAATATTTATTCCATGTCAGAGTATTTCCTTTGTCTTTTTAAAACATGTTCATCTTGCAAAAGCCCAGTCAAGGTTTCAGGGGCTAATGCTAAAATTCATATTTTCCTTGCCTGTAGGTTTTGGGTTTTTTCACCACATCACCCCCAAAGAGACTTGAATTTACATAAAATTTTTAAAGTAATTTAAAGCAATTGAAAAACTTGTGCTAAAAGTGTGCAATGAGAGGATACTCCTCTGTAACTTAGAGAAACTCCTCCTTCATCTTGAAAAAAAAAAAAAAATAGAAAATCAACGGGTGGAATGCTGTAAATGGGAAGTTTTTGATGGAAAATCAATGTAAGATTGGAGGTGAAGCTTCCTGTAAAAGGAGTGTGAAATCCAGACTCTTTCTTACTCATGATGGTAGCCAGCTTGGTAATCATATAAAAATTACACTTTCTACCCCACCTAAAGTTACAGTTTCTACAATCAGCTTTAAGCTTTAGAGGCAAGGACTGTTCCTGTCCATGGAACACCAAGTGCAGAGGGGCACCAACATCACCTGAGACCGGTTCTATTGCTCACAGAGAACATGAATTTAAAGCCTAAAAATTTGCCTTCAGGAGAAAACATTGGCACCCACAATTTCTAGGGTCAGGTCTCCAGGGATGCTGACCTTGAAAGTGGGAATGCTGTTCAAAATTCCCTGGAGAGGGTTTTGCTGGGAGCTAAAACTCATTAAAATGAATGGAAAAAGTGTCTCTGGGCGGCAGGCTGTGGGTGGGACGCTGTTACACACACATCCCCTTTCCCTGGAGTCCAGTATGGAATTCCAGATTGGAATTTCCAGGTAAATAAATGCTCTTCTATTAAAATGCCCTAGGGTATATCACCATGCCCCTCAGCTGTAGGGAGGAGGAGAAGATCCAGCAAGCAGGAATTGTGCAGCAAGATTGATCTATTTAATTATTTTACAAACTCTCTTATGGACTTTTTCCTTCATAGTCTAATTGGACAAAGGATCAGCCTCCCCTTGGGGTGATGGGCTAAAATCCTAAAACATCCACTGTCAAAATATTTTTCTACTGTGCTATAAACAAGACTTTTCAAGGCTGCAGGTGTTTGGTTGTTTACATCACTCTGCTACCTCTTCTGTGAGAGAGAAAAGTCTCTCACGGGCTTAGAAAACAGCAAGAAAATCCTCGCTAGCAGCATTTTTGTATCCACACTCTTCCACCCCCTCAGCCCCTCACTGCCACGTTTTCCCCCACAGGTTGTACTCTGATTATCTGTACTTCGCCAGCGCCAACAAATCCGCGGAGGATTTCCATGAAAAAGTGGCGGAGTCGCTGCAGCTGTTTGAGGGCTGTGTGCTGGATTACTCCCTGCGAGCCTGTGTCTACAACAACACCCTCAACAACGCCATGCCCGTAGGTATTTCCAGGCACATTTGGTTCCTGGCTGCTCTCACCTGGGGGAAAGGTTGTGAAGACACCAAAATCCTGTGCAAGGAAGCAGCGAGAAATCGAAACGTTGTCCCTTTTCGTTTGTAAAGGGGAGGACATAAATATAAGTGTAAACATGTAAAAGATGGTGTAGGGGCCCACCTGTCTCCTCAGCCTGTTCCCTGATGAATGCCAACAGGAATAACACAGCCTTCTTATTGTGCAAGTGCGTGGACAGTGCATTTAGTGAAAATTGCAATTTAATGTGCATGCTTTTTGCAGATGTCTCCAAAAAGTAGCTCTGGCAAAGATCTTTGCAGTACCGAATTGCCTCAAAATCAGAATAAATTATGTGTTCTTTTGTAAGAAAAGGCTACCAATAGCTAGATAAAACCTTTTTCTTTTTTATTTTATTTTATTTTATTTTTTAATTTTTTTTATTTGTGTGTGCCAGAAAATGATACAAGAAAACACAGAAACTGCTGGCAGGGGAGTGGATAACTATTACAGGCTTAGGATTCCAAAATTCACAATTTTAGCATAGAACTGACTTCAGATTTTGCTTGAGGGCAGAGAATAATATGAATAATATGGAAGAGATTGACTTGAAATATCACATCTGGCCAGTTTGCCAGTCAATCCTCTTTTATTTGCTCAGGCTGTAAAGGATTCAGAGGGAATAGTTCCTTCCTTTGCCTCTGGGGTAAAGTTATTGCCTCATCCAGTGGATAAAATAACAGTACAAGAGTGTATTCCACGGGCTGGAGCCCCGCAGCAGCAGAGCAAACAGGATACTGCTCTCACTCACCAGGTAGACTGGAGCTGCTGATCTCTGATTGCAGCTGCCAGGACTCCCTCAGACACCAATTGCTGCTGGGCAGCATCACTGAATTTTCCAGCCATCTGCTCACACAAAAGTATTCCTTCCAGTGTGGCAGAGAAAGGCAGAGAGAGAACCAGAAGGAAAGATTTTCCTCTTACGTTCATCCTCAGGGTGCAGAACCCATCTCCGTTTGTTGTCTTCGGCAGCCCTCTGAAGAAGATGCTTTTGGAAATGAGCAGAGGAGGCCTCTTTCCATAGAGCCACGAGCAGGTGTTTGAATAAAACCCACATGCCAACTGTGCTCCTCAACGGCCCTTTTTAGCTTCTTCTTCAGCCAAGTTGCTAAATCTGTTGTGTTCGTGGTTTGCTGTGTGTTGAAAAAGTGAGGATTGCTGTCCCTGGTGAGCTCATTAGGTTGCTAATTCTGTGACTCTGCCAGGAAAAAAATGGGTTTGCTATTTGTTAATGTATTTCTCAAACCAGAGAGGTGCCCTGGGCATCGTGGCTGCTGCTGGATGCTGATGGTGAAGAAAGGGGTGTTTGGCACTTGGAATCAGTGGAAAGAACATTACCCAGAGAAAGGCACAGTGACCAGGGTGCTCCCAGTTGTGGCCTTCCAGCACCTGAAGGAGTGGACAAGGGAGATGGAGAGACTGTTCACAAGATCCTGGAGTAAGAAAATAAACATTAAACCACAAGTTTGCCCCAGTGCTGAGTGGAAGGAGGCATTGACTGAGGGCTGGGATGCTGCCCTTCCAGAATTATCCCATCTTAGCCTGATGTCTTAATCAAATAAGAGGTTCCAAATTCTGGTGCAGCACATCCATAAAGAAGCCTGCTAAATATGGAGACTCAAGTTATAATCAGGCAAAGACACACATCAGAATCACACAGGATAATAATAATAATTCAGCAATAATTCAAAATATGGCTTTTTTAGAGGAATTTAGGTAGCCCTGTAGGTCATGGGGCAGTGTCAGAGGTAAAAGAGGCTGTTGTCTGACTTCATTGGCTCTGTGGCAAAGTGAGCTGAAGATGTTAAGTCTCTTTTATGAAAGATGCTTAAGACTTGGGATTCATGTTCCTCTCAGCCTGAAGGGATTTAGAAAAATATTTATAAGCATAGTTGGAGGCTGGACTTTTTAAGAACACCAGGCTACACTTTTTATGTTTCAACTTGTTATGTAAAATTGAGGAGGGAAAAAAACCAGAGATTAGGGCAGGAGAGACTGAAAATCTGCCTTTCCCCTCTCTGGTGTGACAGAGTCTGGCTCTGTCATTGTGTACTCAGACAAGGCACCATCATCGCTGCTGCAGCTGAGATCTCAACCTAATTATTGCAATCAAAGGATGCAGCAAAATGCACCCAAATCTCATACCTGATATCAAGTCTGAATATTTGTCCTGCTCGTGGCAGCATGACCTGGTGCAGCTGATAGTTATGGAATCATTTAGGTTGGAAAAGACCCTTAAGGTCGTTGAGTCCAAGTTTTAATGCAGCGCTGCCAAGCCCAGCCCTAAACCACGTCCCCAAGGTGAAACCAAACTGGAATAAGCAGCCCTAGGGACTGGGAACGTGAAAAGACTGAGCATCTTCCCTTGAATGGCTGTTCATCTGGGAGCCAAGAGCCCTCAGCGTCTCCGTGAAGGTTGGATCATCTCAAGCACAGAGGAGCTTGGATGTGAGGTGTCTGAGCATCCTTCTACAGATAACTGTGTCTGTGCAACGCTTTTACACACACCTGGGGCTGGTGCAGCGAGTGCACAGCCCAGCCCTTGGTCAAATGACATCTCTCCCCTGTAGAAAAGCCATTTGCAAAGATTTCCTTTGGCTGCTCTGAAAACAAGAGGAAGATACAAAACGTTCACATATTTTCTTTTTGCCATTCCTCAAAAACACATTTTGGGGATATTTTGCCCAGATGATAGAGGTGAGTGCTGTTTTTCTTACAGCTAGAAGTGTTGTAAGGGTGAATTAACTTGGATTTTTTTGTGCTTACAGGTGAGGTTACAAGTTGGGCTCTACGTTGTGTATCTCCTGGACTGGCTGACAGTTTTTAACAAAGATCAGATACTTGTTCTTCGCCTGGAGGACCATGCATCAAACATGAGGTACACCATGCACATGGTGTTCCAGTTCCTGGATCTGGGTAGGTGCTTGCTGCCTGGTTTAAGCAGGCAAAATCATTATTATCCTTCTTCTTTTAGGTTGTTTTTGCCTTTTTAAGAGACAAAAAGAGAAGCAAAGGAATCTGGCTTGAAGGATGCATTAATCTCATTGCCTAGAGTCAAGCAAAATTAAATTCTCAAATGCCTGGTGTTAGAAGATCTTAGATTATATAAAGAAAAAAAATTCCAGACCACTCAGAATGCAGGGATTTATCTTCTCATACAGAAGGCAGTCCTGCTTCTGAAGGCACTCAGGGCCTGCTTGCCACAGGCTTCCAGGGATGCAAAGGTACCCCACACAATTTTAGCCCAGAACCTAAATCTGAGCATGATGAAAGGTTGTGCTTGTAGCCAAGGAGAAGGGGGAAATTGTGTTTTTGCTGTGTTGATTGAGACATCTGTTGCTAATCCTCAGAGAAACGCCGGCAGACAAAACGTTGCCCAATGTTGATTTGACAGCAGCAAGAGAATGAAAATGTGGCTGAAAAATTGTCTGTCTGGTCCAAAGATTGGTCTAGATGATGAGAAAGCTTGGATGTAGCAGACTGAACAGATGAAAAGCTTGGCATCTGCTTCCTGAATATGGTTTGTGCTGGAAAACTCTGTAGGTTTTTATCTTGCTGATGCACATTTATTCCCAAAGTGGGGGCATCACTACACCTGTGTCCACTTTGATCCCACTGCCAGCCTCCAAAATAAACAAAACAAGGGCTTACCTGAGTGCTGAGTGAAGCTTGCAGAGTTTCTGTCAGGTATTTGTCAACTCACACTGTGAAACGAAATAGCAGCATAAAATACCTGCAACTCCAAAACGGATGGGAAGTTTTCTTCAATCATTTTTTTTCTGAAAACAGGTCTTTTCCTCTAAGAGTGATTTATGCTGCTTTTTATAGAGCTGATTAATTAAGGGGAGAGGAAAATGTATTATTTCCAAATTTACCAGAAGTGATTAATTTTACTAATCTGAGCCTGCCTTCAATATTCTGAAACAACGTGGCTGCTAACAAAAATCACATTTTTCTCCCCATGGCAAACCTTCTAATTTAGTCATTAATTTTCTTTAGGATGGGCATTTTTTTGGGAAATATTTGAAGATAACATTCTCTTTTCCCACAGGACCTCTGAGTGAGAAACAAGAAGCTCTGATTACCAAAAGTCCTGCATCAAACACCCGAAGACCTGAAGACAGAAGCCTGGGCCCGATGCTGCCAACCACCAAGGCAATTTTAAGAGATTTCTATAGGCCTTTTAATACAAAACTGGCACAAGTTCTTTTTGATGATGCTTTTTTATGGAAGAGGACATAAGGTGTACATTTCGTGCCACAACTACAGTGCTTAAAGGAGTTTTTATTTTTTTAAATTCTATTTTTGTGTGTGGATATTGACATTTTTTTTTCCCCCATTCCAAAGAGCAGCCGATGGATGAGCTGAGAGCCTCACCTTCAGTCAGCACATGTCTCAACAGCTCTACCACGTTTTCCTTGGGAGAATGGAAAGCATCTTGCTTTAATCAGTTTATTGCAACTTCTTTCACCCCTGCAAAGGAGTGGACAAGAATTAGGACAAAGATGATGTCTTACACTCTTCCACAGGGGTGTTGAAGTTTAACCTTCTCTGAGATGCTGCAACACAGAGTTAGCATCAGTTTCCTACAATTACGCTTATAATCTCATTTTCAGTATATGTTATTCACTCATTTTCTTTTCAAACAATCAATGTCATTTAGTCATTAAAATTTTTAATTGAATTCAACCTAAAATTCTGTTTCTTTTTGTCAGCCTATTTACAAATGGTCTCCACTAAGTGTGTTTCCTTAAATCTGAAAGAAAGATAAAGTGCATTCACACAAATTTCCAAATCTAATTTATATCTTCAAGATAAATGGACTTTCCTAGCCGCAGTTCTTGTAAAAGAAAATTTTATAATCCAGGTAAGAATGGATAGCTGAGATCCAAACAGGCTGATTTGGTGTTTAGCATAACAAATTCATTTTGTTCATGTAAGTATGAATATGTATCATTTATTCATATCACACATTTTCCCAGTGAGAATGGGCTTTATTAAAAGTCCATTCCTGGCCATGGAGAGCTTTTATGGATATTTCTGCTAAATTCTACAGGATTTCTCTTCTCCATTGTGAAGGAATATGCATTTTAAAAGCCATATGAAATTTTGTTATTAAAATCATAAATGGGCAGGAAGCTCAGTACCTTACAGAACAGGTGTATGTTACGTGTTTCGCTCTTCAGGAAAAACATCTACATCTGGTTAAAGAGGTCGAGATAGGCAGACTTGAGTAAAAAAAAAATAAAAATTGAAAGCTATGGAGAAACTTTGAGATACCTGAAAGGTTTTGTTTGACTAAAATGGTCGGATTTCTATATAGATGTGCAGCAATTCAATCTTTGATTTCAAACACATCTGGTTAGGTCACCGTCAGCTATAATTTGGAGCCTTTCTGCAGGTGGAAGTCCCACCTAAGTGAGGGATTTTTTAAGAGACAAATATAAATGCTGCCTATTGATCATTTCCTCCCTGAATGTGTGTTGAGTGAGTCAAAAGAAGCTCCTGTTCAGCTGACAGCTATCAAAACCCCAGAGAATCCTCTCTGATTAGCTTCATGTGTCCTTTCAACCTTGATGCTGGACCCCACAATGCAGCTTTATTGATGGACTCACGAGTACACTTACAAATATTAAAAGTAACTTCTCCCTATTCCCTTCCACAGGGACATATTATTCACTTTATGTGTCTCTAAGCTGAGAATTAATGCTGAAAACTTGATGAATCCTGAACATTTCAAATGGGAATATGATTGGTAACATGTGAGATATTTTGCAACAGAAGACCATTTCTAGGTTCTCTGTGAACTGGTAATGTGCTGCTTGAAAAAGGATTCAGTCTGGGGTTTGAAAAGCTTAATATAAATAACTTACTGAAGTATTCTCAACAACCAGAACAGATTAGTTCTAGTTCAGAAATGCTCACAGTCCAAAAATGGTTGGAGAGCTGAGAATGGACTATTTTAGCAGTACAAATAAAAAGTGTCATGGGACCATGAAACAGAAAATCAGAATGAATTTGCCACCATTTGCAGATGTAAAAAATTTCATCAACAACTTATTTACACCAAAAATTTCACCCAGATGTGCTTTGATTTGGAATCAACACTGTGTGGTCAGGGTAACTCTACACAGATGTTTTCTAACCTGGCCTGCCACGGTCAAATATTTCCATTTAGTTGTCAGCTACAGCCATGATCTAATGATATTATTTTACCAGTCCTAAGAATTAATTAATACATCTGTCCTTATCATTAACTTGAGCACTGAACAGCTCAGGCACTCTTGTTTATGCCTGGGGTCCTTCTGAAAGTGAAGTCTTCGACAAGGCTGCTTTTATGTCTCCAAAAGAGGATCTCCTGATTTTATCACATTGCAAACTTATGTTGTTGGGTTGTAGCATGACTAGGAATCAAACAGCAGCAAATATTTGTCGAGAAGGTGTTTTGGAGGTAAGGATATCACTCTCTAGGTTCAGGCTGGAAAAATAAAATTGATCTGGTGACTCTGAATGAAATAAAACAGCGTTTTCTCAAGTGCTGTTGCAGTGCTGGGTGTCAGAGCCCCTCTCCTTCAGCCACAGCCATTCCATGGCTTCACAGCAAATCTCTACCCAGGACAAGTTCACCCAAGTTCCAGTTCCCCTTACCTTTCTGCTGTCAATTCTAGCTGTGAAAAAATTCAATTTTATTGTTATTAGTCACTGTAGCACTGAGGTGAACTACACCCCCAAAAGGGCAATGTGCCAAGAAGTTGGAATTCATATCAAGACAATATGTTTCAATTTTTTGTGTTTTGTGCCAAGGCATAGCAGCAGCTCCTTGCAAAGACCTCATAAAATCCATGTCTCATACTGTTCTTCTGCTCTTATCTCTGCTGAACAAAACTAATCAGACAAAGATGCAGCTTTCCTGAGAGCAAAGGCACTGAGGAAAGGGCTCTTTCCAAATGTTCTTGCTGCTACTGCAGAAGAATGTGAAATGTGTTTTCTGTAAGACCTTGAGTGTTTGGGCCAAGCATCTTGGCTGTCTGGAAGAAGTACAATGAAAACAAAGGATCTCCTGCGAAGGAAAACAGGCAGTGGTTGACACGGAAAATGGTGTGTTGTTATCTGCTCAGTCCAGGCCCCAGGCCCTGGGCCTCAGCCTAGCAAGCTGAGGATAAATGGTGAAGTTGTTGCAGTTCTGAATGTATCTTTCTGCCAAGAAATTAATCCATTTTCCAACTGAGCCAAATGCTCTTTTTTTAAACACAAGGCACAACAGTGTCATAAAAAGTCATTCCTGCTTGATCCCCCTCACACAGTTGAGGGGAAATTTGATAGGACCAGAGGGGACAGCCTCAATTTGCATCAGGGGAGGTTCAGGTTGGATATCATGAAAAAATTCTTCGCTGAAAGGGTTGTCAAGCATGGAACAGGCTGCCCCGGGCAGTGAAGCCACCATCTCTGGAGGGACTTAAAGGACTTGTGGATGTGGAGCTTAGGGATATGGGTTAGTGGTGGCCTTGGCAGTGCTGTGGGACGATCTGAGATCTCAGAGGTCTTTTCCAACCTCAACAATTCTATGGTTCACGCTCATGGTTCCATGAGCAGATCGTTCCCGACAGGAATTCTTGTCTTGCATTACCATCTTGTGGCCAACCCCGGCAGTGCTTTGAGCCATGCACGCAGGTTTTTCCTGCTTTGAAAAAATAAGAAGCAGGTGCAGAAAGACGAAACAATTTCCACTTCTTCTCAGATGATCACAGGAATAAAATTTCCGGTGCAGCTCAGGAGCTGGGGAGCGTGTGGAGAAGTGCTGGCTTGGCACAGCCTCAGCATGAGGGAATCACGGAGTCATTTAGGTTAGGAAAGACCTCTGAGATCGAGTCAGAGATCTCAGCACTGCCAAGGCCACCACTAACCCACGACCCAAAGTGGCACATGGACACAGCTTTTAAATCCCTCCAGGGATGGGGACTCCACCACTGCCCTGGGCAGCTGTGCCAGGGCTGGACAGCCCTTTCCATGAAGAATTTTTCCTTAATATCCAATCTAAACCTCCCCTGTTGTAATTTGAGACCTTTCCCTCTCGTCCTGTCCCTTGTTACTTGGGAGAAGAGACTGACCCCCACCTCATCCAGGGAAAGATGTCACCAGCAGCTGAGGCTGGGAGCTGTTCACTCTGCTGATTTCATCCGTGTCCTGGTGGGGACAGATGCTTTTAAGTCACAGCTCCTGTGAAAACTCTGCACAGCCTCCATCAATAGAAAGACCCTCAAAATGATTGCCAGCATAGCAGGGGCTTAATGGGCTGCCAGGCTGGAAGCTGCCATTAAAATTCGAGGCCTGCTGTGAATATATTGTCACAATTAGCAGAAAATAAGGTCTGAAAGAGACACAAGCAGTAATCACTTCATCACAGTTCAGAGCAAAGGCGCTTTCCATCACCCTCATCATTTCTGAACATCCCTTTGCTGGGTGAAAAACTTCCCCTTCCAGCAGGTGTGGATGTGATGGTGCCTCAGCTGGGCTGGACAGGCATGGAAGATCTACTGAAAAAAAGCTGCAAATACAACTCAAGAGATTTCAAATTGCTGTTGAGTCACTGAAGAAACAGTTACTGTGTGAAACTGCACTAAAGGGCAGCGCTAGCACTGCAAGGCAACTGCACAGGACACCTTCCTCAAGGAAAACAGGGCAGATTTCCAATTCTTTCCTCAGTCTGGGTTTGTCTCACACACTAAGAAAATTATTTCTTCCTCTTCTAATGAATGGGAATGAAGAGAGAGAAGGGTTCTGCTGGTACTCAGAGCTTTGCAGTAGATGAACAGCTCCAGAGCAGCTCCCAAAACTTCATTTAATTTAGGCTACAGAGACTTAAGCCACAGGTGACTTGCAAATAACTTGGGGTTCAGCTTTTGATGAAGCTAAACCCAGTACCTCCTGATTGTTGAACACATTGTGTGTCTCAGACACCAAAGATTTGGGGCTGCTGCTGCTGCTGCACTGTCTGGGTGGTTAATTGGCTCTACACACGTTATTTCCTCCGCTAGAATGTTGAAACTTCTGTCCATCAATACAAGCTGGGCACTCCTACAGGGCAAGGAGGCAAAGATGTGGTAAAACAGCTGCAGAAAGGGATGGAGAAAGGGGGAAAATAAGAAAGAAATCCTGTAGCTGAGTCTAGTGAAGTCCTGGAATGCTGAGAACAAATTGAGGACACAAAATTGCATGGAAGAAAGTAAAGCCAAGCAAGGGAGCCAAAACCCCCAGGAGAAATAAGACAAATAAGCAGAAAGGGATGTCTGGCTGTAAGATGAAAAGGTGGATTTTTTTAACCATATGAAAAGGCTTAGGAAAGCAAAGTAATCCTATCACCTGGGAAAGGATGGTGGCTTGACTGGAAAGGCATCAGCTGAGCCCACTGCAGGCTTTGCTTTTGTTGCTTGTTGCACTGAGAGGTCTAAATTCAGCATCAGGGATGGGATCCATAGAAATGTGGGTTACTCACCTCCTCTGCCTGGCTTGTACAAGACTTGAATGCTTCATTGAACTTGGGAAGGAGCAAACCTGTGGAAGGGAATGGAACAATTATTGAGAGGAAGGTCTGAAAAAAGAACAAAAGGTGCTTGACTGGATTAAGAGTCTGAAAAGGAGTCTAAAAGCTGCATTTCTGGCTAAAAAAGAGGAAAGGATTGGCATTAGAGATTTCTCAGGTATCTCTGTCCCTGAGTGCAGGCTTTAGATGAGAGGATCCATAAAAGGGCAGGATGTATAACAGGTGGCAAAAACATGCCTTTCGTTTTGGGCTGTTTAGGGGAAAACTCGTTGATTTTAGGTGCTGGGGTGTGCTGCTGCCGACAGAGGCAACGTGGGGAGCAGAGAGGTGGGGTGCAGCACTTTGCCACCCCAGCCCTCCAGCTGCAGCTCTGAGGGGTCACCAGGCAATCTTTTATTTTCCTCTGGTGTAGGAGCAGCAAGAAATAAGCACGGCTGGGCCGGCAGCACGCCACGAGAGGGCAGGGCATAGCTGGAAATGCAGCTGCAGCTGGAAATCCAGCGCCACAGCCAGACCCAGCTCCCGGTCCTGCAGCGCAGCTGCAGCAAAGGACACCTGGAAGGTGGAAAAGGGGGAAAAAGGAGGGACGTGTCTGATAGTGAATGTCTGGTGGGCAAAAAACCCAGAGATTTCACCAGAATTGCACCAAGTGGTGGAGAGAAATAGGTTCTCATGCTATGGAGCATAAACACACACAATATAACAGAACCAGTATAACTCATATGTAACTCAAGACAACTCATGCAAAACATAACACAAACAGCACTGGGAGAGTACAATTGACACACAGTATAGAATCATGGAATTGATTGTGTTGGAAAAGACCTTTAAGGTCATCAAATCCACCCTCATGGCATTGATGCTCCTCACACAGAGCCATTGGCATCATGATCCCACTCTCTCTCCTGCATGAACTGACCAGGACTGGGAGAACTTTGCTCTGCTCCACGCTGCTGAACACAAATCCCTTCTCAAACCTCAATGCAATTTTGAAGGTGCCAAATAAAAATCCCATTTCCTTGCTGTGACTGGCAAATGTAAGCCCAGCTTCTCTGAGATTATCATTTCAGTGCAATATTTGATTGTCCTGTATCAGGATGTATCAGGAAACGGACACACGAACAATTCATCCCCACTGAAAATTCCTCCTGTGACAGTGGCACACTCAGCAGTCAGCTCAGTATTCATGGAATCATTAACAGCATTTGCTAAGTGCTCTGGTGCCTCACGGTGATATTACCAAACCAAGCACTGCTGAAGCATTTCTTTGCTTCAGTAGTACTATTAACACATGAAAAAAGTTTCTTGGACTGAAAAAAATTTAAATAACACCTACCAAACTGGCAAATATGAGTCAGTCCTTGACAGTGCTGTGTCACACAGTCCAGAGTGAATCCTGGAACACTTGTTCCCAATCCAAACCAAGTGAGCAGGATGCCTGGCCTATTGCAATGGTTAATATGTGCCTTCCTGAAACTGGATTTAAAAACATTTCACTTCAGCAGGCAGTGCTGGAGAGCAGTTCTGATATTCTAACCATGCCTGAGCTTCTGTGCCGCTGTGTTTGAGAACTGAATTCATACATTTACATTGGGCTGCTTCTCAGTAGTTTCCTTTCCTTCTATCTGTGCCACAGCAGTGAATATTACTTAATGAACATCCCAGGAGGTCCAGCTTGCTGTGGAATTACAGACAGCAGGGGGGTGAGGGGTGAAGGCAGCGCAGCAGGGGCTAAGGCAGGTGTTTGAAAGAGAACAATTCAGCAAACAATCAAACCACTGAGTTTCTGAAGCCAGGAGGTTCGAAGCACTTGGGCTAGCAAAGGTGTATGGTGTGAGCATGGTAAAACCTCACGAGGCAGAAGCTGTAGGTGTCCAGCACTGCAGGAGGCAGAGTTTGCTGAAGTTAGCTGCTGCCAGAGCCAGGAAATTAGGAATTTTAACACTTAAGTTGAGGAACTGACATGCTGGAGAACTGGAGAACTCAGGGCAGAGAGGGATGGAAGGCTCCAAGAGCAGCCCTGGTGAGGGTACCTGATTCATTTTAGAGAAACTGAGGCTTGTGCCAGAGTGGTTTGGTACTCCAGCTGCAAAGAGAACCAGCTACCACAAGATGTTTGCTCACTGTTCACTGCTGTCTTGGCAGATATATCAGACATTTTACACTGTAAGTATTTAAAATTTGAAGGGCCTTCACCTGTGGGTGTTTAAAAATCTGTTATTGCTCTAAGGACTACTTTTTAAAGATTTTTTTTTTTGTGTCTTCTGTATTTTCTTTACTTCCAAGAATGCTGCATCAAGGATTTTCCCACAGACAATAATACACCCAGCTCATGGCTGTAGTCACCAAACCTGAAGGAAAGGAAGATAATTTTGCAGCTATCCCCCACTTCCTTGGGATTCAGAAGGTGTTAAGGACCTTGCCATCCCAGATCCTCCTCAAACCTCAAGGAAGCCTCTAACAGGACAGCCCTGGGCTCACCTGGCCTTCCCCTCAAGGCTGGCAAACCAGCAATGCTGGCTTGGCTTTACACCTAAACTGATATTTCCCTGGGAGTAAAATATCACCAAAAGTCCCTTGTCTCATGAGATAGCCTGGGGGAAAAAAAAAAGGTAACTTAGGCCACCCATCCTACCACACGTAGCTCCTGGTGAGAACACTGAAGGACAGTGGAGAGGATTTGGTCAGGTTTGCATCCAGGCATGGGGAGAAATTCCTCTGCTGCAAGGAGCCAGCCCAGTGTTTGTCTTCTGGTTGCTTTAAAAGGACAAGGCAAAAAGGGATATGAGGAATGTAACTGATTAGAATAAGTAGCTTGAACAATATCCTGAGATTGTTTTGATACACGGAGCTGTTCACAAAGCTTTGTGAGGGTAGCCAAAAACTGGTTGTCATTAAGTCCAAGAACCAAGAAAATACTGATTTTTTTTTTTTAAGTATAAAATTATTTTACATACTTTGAAACATGCACATTGTTATTTAGCCCCATTCAGGCCTGGGTTTCTTAACATATTTATCCTGCTTTTCCCCAGAGCAACCAATTTCCACACACATGCTGCAGATTTTCTGCTCTGCCATTCAAACAACTTCCCAGAATAAGCTGGGCTGGTTCCTGGTTGTCTTTGAAGCATTTCCACACCAGCCCAGTTTTAATGAGCAGATGCAACACAAAGGGCTCATGTTTGCAGGTTAGGTCGATGCAAACACTTGCATAGTGCCAAAGCTTTTCTATGGAATCACAGAATCCCAAAGTGGAAGGGACCTCAAAAACCATTAAGTTCCAACCCCCCACCACGGTCAGAGACACTGCCCATGTAACATATGCACTCTAACACATTAGGAAGGATATTGAAGTATAATTTTTATTTTTTTTCCCTGAACTACAATTTTTCAAAGTTACTCCGTGTTAAGGATAAGGAAAATGCACACACTGAGATGCAAAGCCCTGTGAATATTATTCAAGAATAGTACCTCTAGCTGAGTCACTACAGGAAATGTAGATGCCCAAAATGTACGTGTAGTGCTGTTCATTGCAGTTTAGAAATAATTTTACATGTTTAAAGTCAATTTGAATATGACTGTAAGGGGCAGCAGCACCTATTCCCAGCATCTACCATCTTATTTTTATATTTTATTAAATATATTTGGGAAAATAACTGCTTTCCCTTGTTCCAGCATGAAAATGAAATGAAACTCACCCTTGCAGAGCAGAGCTGAAGCCTGAATGTCACAAGTCCCAAGAGATGGTGCCACCACATTCCCATAAGCAGGGACACCCGTCCTGCAGACAAACCCAGCTGTGCACTGCAGGGAACATGGGATGGCTGCACAGGGACAGCAGGGGAGGGTGGGACAACGCCAAAGTCACCCGTGGAGAGAGCAACACAAGTTCTCTGAAGCACTGGGCCTCCTCTGGCTGTTTCTTTTGGTGAAAAGACACTTCTTTCTTCTCCACCGACGTGTGAGGGTGGGATGCACAAACCCTGCCTTGCAGGAGCAGCCAGCCCCAGCTGTGGGAGGCTTTTCTTCAGTGCTTGTTCCACCCAGGGCAGGTCACAGCTCAGCAGGTCCTGGGCAAACAGATGTGCATCCAGCATACCTGCTGGGAGCCAGCTGGCGGCTGGAAAGGACCTTGGCTGCTGCTGGAGGGGTATTTCTCACACCAGGAATTTGTTCTTACCAGCAAATCCAAACTCCAAGCGTGGGCTGCTGTCTTGGCTGTGTGAGTTGAAGGGCTGGAGTGGCCCAGTTTCAGTAAAAGAGGCACTTTCAGGTGAAATGTTCAATCTTCTCACCCCTGGAAGAAAATGCCTCATCAAAATTTCATATGGCCTTGGGATCTTGTTGTTTCATCTACAAGGCCTTTTCAGATGCATAAATAAGAAAAGACTGCGATATCACAAATTGCTTGTCTGGGGGGAAAAAAAGAAAAGTAGATTAAAAAAGAAAAATTCAAGAATTTACTTTAAATTTATGAACATTTATAGACACCTTTGGGAGTATTATCCAGCAGCAATACTGCTGCTCTTGCAGGAAACAAAAGTAACTGGGAATTTCCTAGATCATTCATTCTTTTTCTCTGGGGTACTTCTTAACAAGACCTTTGAGTTGAGGTCCTGAATGTGTTCTGGGATAAGTGGTGCAGGCTGTAGGGGATAGATCACCTCAGATGGGTTTTTAGGTACCCTTCAGAACTGAGCATCCATTTATATGGCAACCTTGGGATATGGCAACCTATGGGATGTGAGTAGATGACCCCAAGCAGTCTTTTCCAGTTTCTTATTAAAGAAAATTAGTGAAAGAAATGTTTGCTGTTCTAGGGCTCTTTTATAATTCCCATAAAGACACTCTCATATAATAAAGAGGAGATTGTAAAAGACCATAATAATGTTAAAGAAGGTTTGATCTCTCTGTACTCATCATTCACCTCCCTAGTGAAAATAACAGGTTTTTCCTTTACAAGGAAATAAAACAAAAGTTACTGTTTGTGGTGAGGGTTTTTCAGTCTAGAGATAAAGCCCAGTTACATAATGCCCCATCCCTGGAAGTGTCCAAGGCCAGGTTGAACGGGACCCTGAGCACCTGATCCAGTGGGTGGTTTCCCTGTCCATGGCAGAGGGATTGGAACAAGATAAACTTTAATGTCCCTGACAACCCAAACCATTCTGTGATTCCATAAAATGTCATTTTCCAAAATTACAAAATGTGTTTCAAGCCTTTAAGGAAGGAATAAGAAATCTTTGGGCTGCTATTGCTAAAGTACTTTAGGGTCTTCCACACTGCTTTGATTCCTACGTGTGCTTTTTCATCCTTCCCAAATATCCTTGAAACGAGTCAGATTCCTCCATTGCTCAGGGCCCTGCAGTGCTGCTTGTTGGGCTAACACAAAGTGGGAGAGAGGCATTACCAACTACAAGGTTGTTACCCCACCCCAAAAGCCAAGAATAACCCAGGTTTCTGTTAATAGAGCCCTCGGGGCAGATTAGAGTGAAATGACACTGAACGATGTTTGTAAAATTACACATGGAGGGGTTACTGAAGAAAAATTGGGTTGCCCAGGAAAACATGTATGGAGCTGTTTTGGTTGTTGTTATCCATAGGACTATGACAATATAAAAGCATAAAAATATCACTTGAGAAAATGTAGAAGAAAGAGAAGGAAAGGGTAAGAGTAGAAAGATCTCACCCCCTCTAAGCCTTGCAATGAGACTTGGTTGTTGTAGTTTAGACATCTTGGTCAAAGCAATAGTTGCAGTCTGGATCCATCAGGGGGAGAGGAGAAATCCCAAAGAAGCAGTGAGCAGAAAGCCCCAGGCCCCTCTATTGGGTTTATATCACTCAGGTGCATGGGGGAACTCCCAGGTACCTCCCCTGGGGCAGGGAGCTTCAACTGGATGATGTCATGTTGAGGATCATGGACACCTGGATGATGGAATGTTGTGGATCAGACATTTCAGGAGTCTTTGACACCTTCTAAGGTGATACAGCTGATATAATATCAGTGCAGTTGAGCCAGTTATGGCACATCATCGCCCATCAGCAGAGGGGAACACCTTCAGGCCACATGTGCACTTATCACAGCTGAGTTCACTTGATAAGGACAAAGAATCAGTTCCTGCCTCCCAAGGTTTGCCTCTTTCCTCATCTCACTCATCACCAGCTGTAGCCTGGGGTGGGCTGTGCTCTGCACCATTCTACAAAGGATGGGATTCAGCCAAAACATCTGTAGGACATTTGTTCTGTACAGGTACCAATAAATGTCTGTTTTACTGAGCACTCCTGCACAAGGCTCTTCATTCTTGGACCATGGTTGGTCTACAAGACAAAAGAAAATCTCTAAAAACCGTTTGGTCACAAGAAAAATTCTATACTCTCAGATCATTCAGGCTTAATTAAATGAAAAAGAAAATTCTATAAAACACGAGCTGCTGCTAATGCCATATATTGAAAAATGCAAAGTTCACACCCATGAAATGTGAGATTAAAATAAAACATTAGCGCTTTTTCCGAAACTTGCATTTTCCTGTTTCCCACTTCATGTTCATGTTTGCCTTCTCAGCCACATAGCCTAGAAATGAACCTCTTTTTAAAAGAAAGTTGAGACTCTTACACATTAAATAAGTTCAGCTGACGGAGCTCTAAAGAAAATATTCATTACCAGGTGAGTTGAAATAAAATGTCCCGTGTCTGGCACAGTGTGTGCAGGGCGGTTCTCTGGGCTGGCTCCTGGGAGTGCTGGGTGTTTCTCCTGGTGCCTGGCTGATCTCCAGCCCTCTGCCAGGTCAAGGCAAACATTGGAAGCCTAGGCCGTGAACAAACTCCATCGACTGGCCTCATTATTGACCTCATTATTGACCTCATTATTTGCCTCATTATTGCTGCAGGTCAGTTGGTTACTCAGGTAGAGTTCCTCGAAAGCCAAGCATTTGCATTCATCTATTTTCACAAGATTCTGCTCACACTTTGACCCTAAACCATCACATTTCTATGCTTTTACCATGACAAACACCGTACAAATAAAAATGCATTTTCTGTTCTAACACCTGAGACTCTCAGGAAATACCAAATCTGTGCTGAACTAAAGGAGGAGGAAGTGCCAGCACAGGAAAATAGAGCAGGCCTTGAATCAATTAGCACCACATGGTTTTATTTAATGCATTTATTATGGTTTCTACTCAAAAGCCAGCCCTTGCCCTGTTACATAAAGCTATCATTTCCTGGATGGCAGGACTGGAACTGCCTTTATAAAATATGATATTATTTTGGTTCATTATTCCAAGAAAATTTTCTCTTTACTTTTGCTAAGCTCAACAAAGCAGAATGAGGCTGATTCTGATAGTTTGGAAGGAAACAGGTAAGAATTTTGTAGAATAGCGATTGTATGGGTGAAGTGAAATGTACAGAGAGATGCTGTCAGCGTTCCAGGTGCCATCATGTGAGTTGGACACCATTCAGAGAGCAAGTGGGACAAATACACAAATAAGTGACTTTACAGCTCCCCAGGGAGCAGCACTGGCCAGGGGTCTTAAATCCATTAAACCCCAATCCTTAACTTTCATCGTTGCTCCCTGCTGTCACAGGCTCATTCCCAGTCCCTCAAGCAACCTCCTGAAGGGTGGTGGAGGTGGTGAGGGACGTGCTGAGAGTCTGGGAGGGAAATCCTGAATTATCTGTGTTGACACTGATGAGCTGCTATCAATGTACAGCCACAGATCTGTGTCAGCTGGAGATCCAGGCTTGGGGATATTCCCATACCCTAAGGAAATAATACAGCTCGTTGTGTTTCTGCCCTTCTCTTCTTATTTCCTTCAACTTTTCCTTGTTTATCCCAACCTTTTTCTGCCACTTCTCCTCCCCTTTTAACACTAATTCCCATAATCAATTATATTACACTTATTTTGGGCTTTGTACTGGTACATATAATTTCAGAATATACATTTCCATGTGTTTTCTATATAAAATGCCATACATTTTTCTAAAACATGGCTTACATGAAGAATAAAAGGAATAAAGTCAAATGTCTGGTTAGAAGTTTCAAAGTTTGATTTAAAAATTAAAGCAAGAGTATACACATTAAAGAAAAGGAAGAAATCAACATTTCAACACATCCTCCTGAAATCTACTGTCTCCTTGCACTGGTTCATGGTTGAACTGGCAAAACCCTCTACAAAATGATCTGTGGATCTACTCCTTTTGCAGCTGGAAACAAGCACAGAAGCAGAAGTTTGTGTTGCTGTTGAATATAGGACCAGTTTCACTGATTTCCAAGGTGTTGCCTGAGTATTATGTGACTGATCCAATTTTTTTAATTAAAAAAAATAGAATTAAGATCTAAAATCTGAACTGAAATCTCTAATGAAAACCACTTTAAGGCCTGACCCCACTCTGCCTCATGCTTGACAGAGCTACAGACTGAGACCTTATTACTGAGAAATTGTTTATTTAAATCGCCACAAAATCCAAAAAAACTGCAAATAAAGTACCTGAAGTTTTCAACTGTTCAGAACCAGAGCTACAACCACAATGGCCTGAGTTTTGAGTACATGGTTTCACTCTAAGTTAGTTAAATAGCACATGAGTTAGTTAAACAGAGCAGTGGGGTTTTGAGGATACTGTCTTTGGGAATTCCTGCAGTAGTTACTGTGGAACAGCACATAACACAATCACAGCCTTCCCAGTGTTAATTGTTCTAAAAAGCAGGATAAAGATTATACTCCTGACACACAGCCAACTCGAAAATTACCCTCTTATTAGAGCTCCAACCCAGGAAAAAAAAACCTGTGACTCAGGACTCATGAAAACATTAAGAAATATACTAGGATCTTTTAAACTTTTTATTCCCTCTTTCCTCCAGGGATAACAATAATAGGACTAATGACAACACAGGTTCTACCATTTTTAAAACTGAATTTGTTTCCTTGGTTGCGACATAATGACTTTGCTTAGCCTGCCTGGACTCAACATGGCACTTTTTTATGAGCATTTTTATTAGTGTTTAAGGTTAATCATCTTAATTTTTTTCCTCAGGAATCAAAAAACTGGACTATTTTTACTTCTTTTTGATGAAAATCCAGATGAAATCAATGGAACACGTGTCACTGACTGCAGCACTGTAACACCACAGCTGGGTCACACCATGGGCTTGTTCTCCACAGGCAGCAACATCTTCTGCTGGGCACCTCAGTGACTGCAGGGGTCAAACTGAGGAAGGTTTTGGTTCCTTTTTTAGGGCAACCAACCAGGATCAGGATTCAAACCTGTACAGATTGAGGAATGCCACTGAAACCTCTCTGCTGGGCTGACCTTATTTTTTTCTTTATTTCACTTACAGAACATATCGGAACAGGCTTTTTATTACTGGGATAACCTCTGGAAAACCTACAGTGACTGCAAGCAACAAAACACATTTTATTAATGCACCATGGGCTATTACCGAGAAATGGCAGCAAATTCAGAAAAATCTGTTCTTATTTAAATAAAATAAATGAGCCGGGTTTGAGATTTGCAAAAGCTTTTTAATAATATTTCTGCCTCAGAATGTGCATTTTTTTCATGCTGATCAATATGAAGAATAACCTTACAGAAGTTAGTGGAGAAAAATGAATGTAGGGGGAGAACTGAGGAAAGTTATCAGAAGCAGAAACCACAGCCTCATGGTAAAGGAAAAAAGGAAGTGTCTGTTGTATCTCATAAGTGAAATTTATCTGTTACACTGACATTTTGAGGCTGTAGTTGCAGGTCCTTCGAGAGTAAATATTATTACACAAAGAAAAAGAAACTGTAGGGTCCTGACAACACAAGTTGTCAGCAATTTGATTCATTGCCTCAAGTAATTCTTGCATGTAAACAGAAGCCCCCCGAACCCAGTCCCACACACTGCTGAAAACGTTCTCTGTTTTGTTTTGTCAGCTGGATGAAAAGCCATGCCACAGTTTGTTTAAAGAAAAAGCTTTTTATTTCAGAAGACATACTCCTCAGTAAGTCACCAGAGACCAGCCTGTGGAGCAGAAAGTACAACAAACAGATCCAGGGTAATCCTTACCCTGAGAATATCGGGATAAGAAAAACACATTTTCTAACTTAAAAACTCTCTGCCTTCCTTGGTTTATATTGTGTGATGAAGCCACAATGGGTTTAACTTCTAAAGTATGGACAGGGATCTTCATGAAAAGAAAGTTTATCCTCTTGAGTGTGTTCTGGGGGTGTTACTGATTCGCTGGGTTTTCGTATCCACACCAAGAGTGTTTGAATTCAGGGATACTCCCACACAAAATGTATCTTCCTTTTCTGACAATTCTAGATACAGACTCACAGAGTGGTTTGGGTTGGGAGGGTCCTTAAATCCGATCTCATTCCACACCCTGCCATGGGCAGGGACACCTTCTGCTGTCCCAGGGTGTTCCAAGCCTGTCCAGCCTGGCCTTGGACACTTCCAGTGATCCAGGGGCAGCCACAGCTTCTCTGGGCACCCTGTGCCATTGAAAAAGCTCTGCCATTAATTGCTGGTGACATTTTCCTGCTGAATTGTGATATCTTTGCCTTTAAATGCTGCCTACTCTGCATATTTGGGTCCCCATCCTGGTTGGGATCTGCCAGACACATTTCAGACTCATCCTTTGCCACTCAGTTGGGAGGGTAAAGAAAAGTCAAACCAGCCAGAAAATTCCAGCTCCTCCAAGAGAACAGTAAATAGGACACCCCAATTTGAATTACTCTGTTGGATCTTGGGAACATTTTGAATAACTCTGGCTTGGTATTGTCCCAAAAAGTCAAAATTGTTCAGACACACTAATTAAAAAAAATAGAGAACAATCCATTTCATTTCTAACTGGAGCAGATCAAAAAACTCTATTGCATCTGTTTTTCTTGTCCAAGTCCCAAACAACGTCCCTCAACTTTGTGTTCTCGGTTTTGTGAGACTGAAATGAGACAAAGAGTGAAAACCAGCCAAATATGGAATAAACATTTTTCAGGGAAGGCGACTTTGAGAGTCAATCCACGATAACTTCCTGAATTACGTCTTAAACTAAGAGGAAATTTTTGTTGCATAGTAATTTTCTTCAGATTTTTTAAAAAAGGGATATATAAAGCCAGTGAACATCAGGCTTTGGCAATTTTATCAAAATTCTGTAATTTTTACATGTGCTTTTGATCCCCTCTGGAAGTGGAATCATATGAATAATCTCTTATTCAATTAAGATATGATTTTTATTAAAAATAGGTGTTTCCAATAACATATTTTTAGTTTTCTCTTTTTACAATTGGCTCAAAGCCTGTAAAGGTAACTCTGCTTGTGGACTGCATGGGCTGTGTCCCAAGACAGAGTTCTGCCAGCTTATCATTCCAGTAAAGCATTTATATTAGAATATAAGGTACAGACAGGCCAAAAGAACTTGATTTTGATGTTTCTGAAGAAAAAAAAATTCAGATGACAAGTCACCCAGGCAAAAGAACAATGACCAGACTGAAAAGTTTCTCGCTGTTTCACCTGGGTAAAAGTCTAAGTTGGTAAGGATTCGCATTCAGCAGTTTCAAAGCACACTCGTTTTGGTTGTTTTTTTTTTTTTTTTTACATAAAAGAATGAATGTTCAGCAGAGAGATTGAAGTCAGCATCTCACTGAGCCTCTTTCAGCAGCAGTCTTTGCCACCATCTACTGAGGGGGATTTTCATTGCCAGGGAAAGCAGGAGATTGCAGTTCAAACACAGCACTCTTCAAAAAGGCAGCTGGGATTCCTTCCCTCATTTCTGACCCTGAGATTGACCCATTTTCCCCTCATTTGCCAAGTGGAAAAATATCCTGACTTCTGTAATTAAAGCATTTTAACCAGAGGATGGGACAGAGAAGAAAATGGAGGCAGAGTTGGAAAATTACTTTGTCTAACCCTTATTTATTAATTCAGATGGAGACCCTAGGGCCCATCCAGCACCTTAGAGCCCCTTCCAGCACCTGAAGGAGCTCCAAAAGAGCTGAAGAGGGAGTTTGGGCAAGGGCCTGGAGGGACAGGACAAGGGGGAATGGCTTCCCACAGCAAAAGGGCAGGGATGGATGAGATACTGGGAAGGAATTGTTCCCTGTGAGGGAGGTGGGGCCCTGGCACAGGGTGCCCAGAGCAGCTGTGGCTGCCCCTGGATCCCTGGCAGTGTCCAAGGCCAGGCTGGACATGGGGGTTGGAACACCCTGGGACAGCAGAAGGTGTCCCTGCCCATGGCAGGGGTGGTGGACTGGATGAGCTTTAATGTCCTCTCCAACTCAAACCACTCTGTGATTATATAACTCTATATAATAATATGGCTTATATAATTCTATATCATTCCCACCTTCCCACCATGAGTTTCAGTAAGATCCCAGCCTTCCTCCCAAACCCCATCAAAGCATCTTTCAACCCAATAATGTCAGCACACACAGCCCTCCCCTCCCTCAGTGTCATCTCCACAAAGTTCCTGCGGTGGGACAAGTTGTGAGACAACCTTCTTGGTTCTACTCTGCAGCTTTGTGACACATGGGGGGGAAAGAAGGAGCAAACCATACATCTGGGAATTGCTCTGAGTGCCTGTGGGGAAATCATCAGGGCTCAGATCAACACCTCAGTCCCTTGGCATGGGAGAGGCATTCCATGGCGTTCCATGGCGTTCCATGGTGTTCCATGGCATTCCATGGCGTTCCATGGCACAGCTGGCTGATAGTGATGACCGGAGCAGCACAAGGTTGACAGTAGATATAAAGAACTGTTCCCTGCATGTTGTAAAAGCTGTGCCACTTAGACAAAAGTTGCTGTTTTCTTCCACACTGATTCCAGAGAGTCCCCGGAGCCCGCTGGGTCCCCAAGCTGGCGAGCTCATGATATTTTTAATAATCTGCAGTTGTTTCCATGTGGCTGGGCTGATGGACAGACTGACAGGATTTACCTTCAGGGTAGAAATTGCTCCGAAACTGTAACAGCAGCATGGAGGGATGGATGTAGAGAGGTGCTGGTTCTCACTTCTCTGCAGTCTGCAGGGGCAGTATTGCTCCATGCCAGGGCAGGAGGAGAGGTGGGCTGAGAAACTGAGCTCAAAACAAAGTGTTTCTATTTTTTGCTTTTTTTCCAAGAAACAAGATCTCTCAGCTGGTGTTTTTTGCTGGAATGCGTTCAGAGCAATGGGATTATTTAATTTCTTTCTTTTTGTTTTTGTGTTTTGGGTGCTTTAAACCAACTGGACCAGATTTCTGCCCATCACAGCTGTGGCAGTGCAGCTGCCATGACATGGCTCAGCAGTGACAGCCACTTTGGGGGTCGTAGCGGTGTCCTTTTGGGGGTCTTCAAGCCACGGATATCTGGGGGATCAGGGGAGCCCTCAGCCCAGCCACTGGGCCCCCATTTCAGACCTCACAAGAAGGGAGCTCATGAACACCCATTACAAGGTGTGAGGGACATTGCTCTTTTCTCCACTCCTCTGCCTTTGTGCCCAGCTCTGCCTGCTTGAAGCACAAAATTTCCTTTCCCCAATTTGCTCCTTCTAATTGTCACCATTTTCAGCACGAGGGTTTTAGTGCTAATTTGATTTTTGCTTCAGCCTTGCTCTTTTCTTCTTATCCCCTGAATTCCCTATGCTTTCCACCCCAGCAGGGCTGTTGGATACTTTGTTTCTGCTGGTAAATCTAAATTGTCTGCCCTAACGGATGGCAAGTCAGCCAATTAATTACCCCCTGGTTAAACACCACAACATGTGACAGGACCAATGCATCACGAGCCCTCTTTGGTTTAGAAATGCAAATTTCAACAAGGGGGATTAGTGCAGTTTATGATGACCCAGAATGTTTGCCTGTAAAAAAGGATGGCCCAGATGTTGGCCATCAGACAGGGATTCAGCCTCTGGAGCCTCAGCAATGTGCCTGCCACGTGAAAAACGTGCTCCCATCGAGGAGTGGAGACTCCGTGCTCAGTATTGATTGAAATTTATCAGCATATTCCAGAGGCAGCAGAGGGTTTATTTAGTGCAGACCACTGGCTGGAAACAACACTCTGTTGCTTCCCAGGATCGAGCAGAGAGGTGTGTAGGTAAAACTGTGCATGTAAAGCTGGGCAAGGGGGAAAACCAAATCCTTTCTTCCAAGTGGCGGAGAAGGCAGCTCACCCCTCAGCCTGAAGGAGCAGCCCTGGCACAGGGGATCTGCTTTGTGTCTACCTGGGGAATTGGGAAATCAGCTGTGGGGACAGCTGGAGTCTGGAAAACTCTTCAGTTCTGTATCTGGTGGGAGAGAAGCTGCTGATCCCTCCGGGCACCTGGAGGAGCTTCTTGCTCATTAATGAGGGAAGAGCATCCTGTTCCTTTCCTTGCACTCTTGAAGAAGGGACAGCTTAAGAGAATGACCAGTGAGGATCAAAGATTTGCTGTAAATGTCCCTGTTTCCCTGTGGATCGTCCAGCTGGGGCCAGGAACTCTTTCTGAGGACACACAGTTCTTCCGTATTGTCATTCATGGATTGTCTCCTGCCATCCCCTTTGGCAGGCTCACACTTTTCCTTTAGCCATGTTTAACTGTCTCACAGGTCAACGAAAGAAGAAATTAGGCTGAGGGAAAACCTCCAGCTCGCAGAAAAACCCCTTAGGATTTTACTATTCATTGACTGGCACAGACTTATTTCTACTTTAAAATGGACATTATGGATTATTTTGGGAAGGAATCCTAGACTTAAATGCTGATTGAAGCTGATATGTTCTTACATGCATTTTGAAAGCAAGGGAGAGATTTTAGATTTTCTTTAAAAATCAGAACTTTACTTTTTACTTATAAGGATCTTTAGCTATGGCTTCCCCCAAACTTTTCAATTTTCCAGAAGTTCCTTATTTCTCTCCATTTGGTGGCATGTCAGTTTATCCTTGGTTAAATGCTGGAATTGAGTTCTCAAGGATTAAGCCAACCACTTTTTTCTCTTTGATTTCCATTTTTAATTCATATATATTTATTTAGGATACTTGTTGAACACCAGAAGCTTCATGTGCATTTTAAAAGGCACAAAGATGTCCGTATTGTTAAATACAATGACTAAAAGGTCAGATGTCTTAAACTCAGTTCTTTATAGAATTCCCACTGAACAAAATTTAGAAAGGTGACATTGACATTTGAGTCTGTCTGTCCAGGATAGACAACCCTAGCTGGGGTTTAATAATACCTTACAAGCTTTCCTCCTTCTTCCAGACAGCTCAAAAGAAAGAGAGAAACAAAAGGTGGAAATAAAGAAGACAATGGCTATAACTCTGAAAGAAAAGAGAGAAACAGTAAATTATTAATAGAACAGCCTTGCTAAAATTGTATGGTCCTTTAAAACCATAAGACAGTTTTGAGGAAGATTTTCAGCTTTTAGGATGAGGTTACTCTTACATTTAAGCGAGATTGAATTAGTCATGTTATAAAGCAGGACATCTGTAAAAAGAGACAATAATTTAAAGGAATTCAGCTCCTAATGGAGCCTTCCTGAAGGTAAAAAAATCCTTTCTGGCCACAGTGAGAGTCCTGGCATTTATAGAGAAAATTGCCTGAAGGAGTCCAAAACCAGAGTGTAACCACTGCTGTACATCTGCCATTGACACTCCTCAGCATCCAAATAAAGACTTCCCTCCATGACCACAGAAAACTGCATCTAGAATTGAATCTAAGGTAGAATTCAACCCCACCAGAGTTAGAGTTTTGAAATGAATTTAAAAACATTTAGAGGGAAACTTAAAGACAGTGATTTGGTAGGCAAGAGTCACTTGTGAGGTAACAAAGTGGAGAAGACAACAGTGAAAAAGGAAAATGTGGTGAGGGATGTTGAGGTGGTGCAAAACTAAATGAAGAGTCCCTTAATCCAGGCCTTCCATGAGACCTCAAAAGGCTAAGCTTTCATTTGTCATCACTTTGCCTGTGTTTACACTGCTGTACACATCATCCCAAAGTTCTGCTGGAAATTTTGTCAATTAAATATTTCTCAGCCCTTCTGCATCCCAGAAAACATTAGCTAAAATTATTCTTCTGGTCTGAATGTAAATAAAGTCCATTATTAGAAAAGCTGCACTCAAGTTCTGCTTTAGAGTGTGTGTACGTGTCCTAGGTATGAGAAAAACTTCAACCATCTACAGATACATCAGAGGCAGAAAATACAAGATGAAACTCGTGGTTTAGATTTACACTTAGATTCAGCATCTGGTGAATTAATCAAAATAAAAGCTTTTGGAAAAACAGAGCAGAAGGGACAATGACTTTTCTATATTTTCAAAATAATTTCATTAGTCAATTAATAATGCAATCCAGATTATCTAAATAATTTAGCAACTATTTCTTTCCATTACTTATAATAAGCAAAATAAAAATCTGGCATCTTCCTAAAGTCATATTTTCTTGTAGCAAATGCATCTGTAGTTAATACAGACCAAAGGAGAGAAACTGAGATTAAAAACACAGAATAAAAAGTTAAGCTTGTTACTTAAAAACTTCATAATAAAGGTCCTTGCTGCTCATATGACATTCACTATTAAGTATAAAATGTCTTTTAAATTGGACCTTTCTCCTCACCTGGGAAGTGTTACAGCATGAAGATACTGAACTGAACTCTGCAGAGATACCCATGTTATGTACTCCACTCTATTTGCAGATAGACCCTGAAGAAAGAATTTCTCACTTAAAGGGAGACTAATTATATGACCTTTGCATTTTGAGGATCCATCTGGAGAATTTTAATCACTCAGACAGCATGAATGGTTCAAGTCAGCTCTACTTACAATCAATTACAACACATAAGCAGTTTTATTGTTTACACAAGCCAGAAAAGAGGCACCTTGATAGAAAAAAATGCTGTTTACAATCATACTTTGATCCATCTTAAGATTTATCTTTTCCCTGATAGCAGTCAAGAGATCAGGATACCAGCTCTGATCAATATATACCGGAGGGACAATGTTTGGACAAGCTGGGATTGAGAAGCAGTGCAGCACATTTTCTAGCTCAAGAAGAAAGATTTCTATCAACTTTTAAAAGAATATTTAGTGGGAGGTGATACACTGTGCTCTTTTACACAGCAGCCTAGAGCCATGAAACTCCCTGAGATCCTTAGTAAAATCATCCTGATACACCCTCAGAAATACTGTCCCTTTGGACAGAGAAACACAGCCCGGTGGGAGAGATGGGATGCATAAAAGAGAGGCCCTGAGTGGAGAAAGTGCACTTGGGATGGCAATAGGAAAGGAATGAAGGACCTCAGTGCAAGTGTTCTGAAATGCTTGTGCTTCCTCGGCTCTGTGGAGGTTTCATATGTGCATTTCTCAGAGTCATTAGCAGCCATCAGACTCAGGAGAAAAGCTCTGCAGGTCTTTCCATGGACTTGCCAGCTGAACAGCCCAGTAAGGTCACTTCTCCCCTTTCAAAATATAGAATAGATTAAAGATAACTTGATTATCTCTGCAACTTGCAAAGATGTTTTTGATGCAAACAAGAGGCTCTCAATCTTCACTTTGTAAAGCAGAACAAATGTGAAGTTTCTCATTATAAGGCATCTCTTCCAGGCTTTAAATTATGTACTGCTTTTTAAAAGTTCCGCTTCATTTCCTTTTCTTTGTAAAACTTACATTTTGCTATGGAACATCTTACTGCCAATTCCCATTAAAGTTAGGGCATCAAACTACCACTGAAGATCCTGGCTGAAGAGTTTACAGGTTTCACCAGTGATTGTTACGGTTCTTTTCAATCATCTTTATCTTCTGACACCTCACATTTGATAATATCCAGCTACCTCAGCCACATGGGCTGAGATTCACTGAATTTTGGCTGTTAAGCTTATGAAAAGGTATCACTGCTATGGCTACTGCTCAGCAATCAGTTAGAGTGGGGTTTCTGTGCCATTACTCTGTCAGTAAAGTTGTTTCTTATTAAAACTCTGGAAGGAAGAATGTGTAAAAGGCACAGAGCCTTTTATAGCACCAGAAAAGCAAAGTAGCTGCATTCTTTAGTTCTGGAGCAGTTCAGTAATTTTCCCTAAAATACTAACTCAGCCTCCTTGTGTTTATAAAGATGAATAGATTTTACTGCTCCTTATCAGAGAAACAAATACGGACTCAGGACTGACTCGCAGATAAGGAAATGTCACAAAAGGACAAATCAAATTGTTGGGATTTTTGGGGGCTTCAGACATAGAAACTCTTGCCTTGCTATTAGACTAATGACAAATATCAGTTTTAAGATGCACAAGGCAGGTCTGTATCTGCAGACTGAATGAACGGAATATTGCAATATACAAGTGAGCTCAGCTCAGAAATGGGAGTTATCTCACCTTCTGGGCATGGCGGATCCTTAAACCTGGGCTCATGTGGTGCCTTTGCTTCCCAGAGGAATCCAAAGGGAATGTATTACATTATTCCCCTTGGACCACAGGTCATCAGTCAAATCAAAATCTCACCCTTGAGCTTTTAGTAGAAGATTTTATATATATGCATGTTACCAGCTGGTTTTTGCCAGAGGTCCCTTATTATTTTCTTAAATATTATTAGTTCAGCCACAGGAAAAAAATATTAAGAAAATATTTGGGAGATTTTATTTCAAGATTTAGTTTTCACCCCAGTATCTGAAGCTGAACAAAACCATTTCCCCTAACTGCAAACCCACATCAAGATATTTCATCACACTTTGGATAAACAGACCCAGAGCCTGACAAAGAGTTTTTGCCTCTGCATGATTCTTCTGTTTTCTGTTTTTCTGCTGAGAACATGAGGAGGCAGGACACAGATACCTACAGGTGATGTCTGAAAATTCATGTGCAGGTGATCTAAAAGATTATTTCTTCACCTGCCCACGGTTCCCTTTGCTGTAAGAACTTTCCATAGCACATTACAAAGCTTTTTTCAGCTCTGCTATGATGCTGGTGAGCTGTAGTGGCCGTGGAACCTGAACATCTTGGGCTCTGTGGAGCCTGCAGGGTGGAAGTCTGTGGGGAAATACCTGGTGCCAGGTTTCTGCATAAATATGGAGACACCAGCAGCAAAAATTGGGTGGGTTTTTTCCTAGTTTAGAGCACCAAACCTGTTGAAATTTCAGGAGATGAACACTTCCCTTATTGAACCGGTAACTTTGATTTCATCAACTTCTGCACCCAAACCTATGATAAGAAAATTCTGTGATGGACTTAGGGAAATCTATAGTAGGAATAAAAATAGTAACACACTGCTGATGTGAAATACATTATGGTTTTATTTCCAGAGACAGACTCTGTTATCAGATGACTATAGATGTGAGTTAAACCAGTAGGTGGTTAAAAGCATCATTTATGGGATAAACATCACCCAGGCCTTCTGCCCCTATTGCTGACCATATGGGAAACATGCTGGTGGGGCTGGGGGTCTTACAGAATTTTTAGTTCTGTATTCCTCTGTGGGGGAAAGTGAAATATTTTTCTGTTGTGACAGCTGTAGGAAATGCTTCAATGTACCCTCTAATTCCCCTCATCGATCAGTTCAGATTGTTTTTAAATGGGGATCATAGGGGAGCCATATGCTCAGAGACATTCTCAGTACATTGTTCAGTTGAACAGGACTGAACTTGCTCCTTAGCAGGCTAATTTTTCACTGAAATGCTGTTTTCTGATGGAGTTTCCCAGCAGTTGGTGGCCCGTTCATTGTGCAAGGGCCATTTCAGTGAACTCCAAGCTCATATGGCAGAAGAGCTCTCCCCACTTCCTTCTAATTGCTTCAGACCTCTCCAAATGCAAACGATGCACAAAGGTTTTGAGCAGTGACAAGTGCAGCTGAGCAGATCAAAGCAGAAGATTGTTGTGAGGTGCTGTATTCTTTATTTGAAGAAAGTATTTCCTTTATCACAAGACTCACAGTCGTGGCTGGATGTGCCTTTTGCTCTCAGAGGAATAATGGGTTCTTCTCACCCCTCTGGGCACTCAGCAAAGTCTCTGAGCTCCCCCCTACCTTTCCCTTTAATCTGTGAGGTTCTCTCTGTGGGACTCCAGCTTTGCAGAATTCAGAATTTGAAGAAGATTGTGCCTCACATCCCTTTGTGTGTGAAGAGCTGCACGTTTCCAAAGGGAGCAGTTAGCTCTGAGAAGCTGCTGGCACTGAAATGCCCACAACTGTTATGAGAGATAAATACTCACAAATGCCATTTTTTCTTTTTCCACCTCCCAGCCTTTTATTGCTAATGAAGGAGGCCCTGGAAACAGAAGGAGGGTCAATGAAGATGAGATAAAAGGATTAAAATTAGATAAGGATAAAGTTTTTTATAATGAAGGTGGTGAGGCAGTGGAACAGGTTCCCTCATCCCTGGAAACATTCAAGGTCGGGTTGGACAGGGTTCTGAGTGACCTGGTCTAGTGGAAGGTGAAACAAGATGATCATTAAGGTTCCTTCCAGTGCAAACCATTCGGTGATTCCAGAACCTGCTCATTTTCAGGGATGTGCAGTTGGACCCTGTTCCCTGGGCTCCTGCTCTGGAAAAGGAACAGGTTTCTGTGTGAGGCTCAGCCCAGTGCCTGGGCACTAAAAGGTGGCATCACCTCCAAGGAAGAGGAGAATGAGTTTTCCAGGCTGATGGAATTGCCAGCACTGGGCATTGCATAAATATCACCTGCTGCTTTCTGGGTGTGTGAATCAAGACTGGATCCACTCTGAGTAAGCGATATAAAGTGCTGTACCTGGAAAGAAAAAAAGCTGAGAACCCTGTTTCCTCTGCTCTCTGCAGCCTGGAGTAACAGCCCTCAGCAGGGGAGATATTTTATATAACAACATCTGGTTACAGAGTGCAAACAAACCAACAATTTACACAAGGGCATGTGAAAAGGTTTGACATATGGTATTTATTTATGAAATTCAAAGAGGTGCCTGTATTCAGTTTACATTCAAATATTCCCTATGTCTCACAAAGAGACCGCATGTGTAGGCTGAAATAATTTCACTGTATTTACTCATGATGCTATGCTAAGTAACCTCTAATTGGCAGACTCAGATTATACAGACATTAATCACAATTTCCCCATGGAATAGACAGATACAGCAATGTTTTCTGCAATAATTATCAGCAACAAATTCAGAGCTGAAAAAAAAATTCGCTCAATAAAACGTGAAAAATCTGGGGACAGCATTTGCATCAAAACAAATTTCTAGAATACCAACATAAAAAATGCAAGAATTAAAATCATGTTAACCACCCCAATCCTCAACTTTTAACATTTTTCATAGGGGAATAAGAAGCTGCAAATTTGGAATGGATTGTTATGGTTATCCATTTTGATCTACTACATAATGCCAGCTAGAAGGAGTGTTTTATTAGGTTATTTCTACAGCAAAATTCACTTTTAAAGATATTCCCACTTCTCTATCACATCTGTCAGCATCTGAGCTGTTCCAATAAAGTTTAGCCTTGCTGTTTAAATTCACAGTTCATTTCTTTTGTGCTTTTAATTTGTTTTATCAGTTAGTTTCAGCTACTAGGGCTCATAATTCCATCATTTGCTGAGCCAAAAGAGCCCTCTGCTGTTGGAGACCTACTCCCACCCGGGGGAACTTCTAACCCACAGCCAAGATTCCAGTTGCATAGCGCAGAAAAACAAGTTTTTAAGTTTTGAAAGGCAGAATTTCTTATGCTGGCAACCTTCTCATAGCTGTGTTCTGAAACATTTCTAAAAGCTGCCAAGAGGTGTGTGGGTTGGCACTGCAAACACTGGCATTTTAGCTCTGGTGGGATTCAAAAATACTTTCTCCCCCGGCTTCTTTCCTCAAATTTTTAAGTCTCAGATTTCACCTTGAACTTGTTATTCTTCAAAACAATATCGAGAAGAATGGCCCAAGCTGGGGTGTTGTGTTGAGTGAGAACCAGGCAGCCCCAAGGTGTGGATTTGACACTCAGAGACAAGGCAGATTCTGTGGCATGGTTGGTTCTGTCTTGGACTGTGTGTCAGAGCATGACCACTTCATTCAGAGCAGGAGAAAGACATGAAACATGAAGTTTTTAAAATGTAAGATGACAGTGCCTGCAAATGCCACCAAAGCTAGAAGCAGTCCAAAGGCTGAAGCTTTCCAGTTTATTTCCATGGCTCTCATGAAAGTCTGGCTCTCATTAGAAGTGTGGGAATGTACGTTCAACAAAAGCTCTGCTACTGCAAAGTGAAAGCAATGTGCTGGTAGAAACTCCAGGTTTATGCTCTTCCAACATTAGCTGTGAGGGTTTTTCTATTCTGGCTGCTGCTCTGCTCACCCTGATGGACCGATGGGCTTTTCCTGGGGCTGCCAAATCCTGCAGAGCAATCCATGGAGAAAAACCAGGGATCCTTCCTGGCAGGCACAGGGAGTGTCCCTCTGACCACCACGGGGATTTAGGGGCACCTCAAGGAAGAAAAGAAAGGAGGAGTGGACAGTGCAAGCTGGCTGCAGACACATCATTAAGGACAGTCCTTGGAGAGTAAATTGACATCGTGGAAGCCAGGACTGGGTCATCCACTTCAGCAGAATGAAATGCTAATTTTGTCTGCACCAGACTTACAGCAATTTATTGCTGCACGTGCTCCAGCCTGGCAGGATCAAAGCAGCAGGCCCAGAGCACTCAGCTGTGGCAGTGGAGATGGGGCTCAGCATGAGCCACGTTGGGGCTGGATAAATGAACAGGGATGGTGCTGGCAGCTGCTTTCATTATTAAATATAATGAACATTTCTGTGCAACCTCCTGTAAATGGATCCATGGAAATGGGGATAATTTCAAAGACATCTTCAAGAAGCTGAAAGTAAATAGGCTCCCCTGAGACAGAGGCTGACCTTTGCTCTGCCACTGTCACCAGTGGAGATTTCTAAAAACCTCTACATTTTTTTAAGGACTTCTAAATCTCTAAAAAAGTGGATTCTGCTTTAGAGGGCTTCCTGCACTAATTGATGCCCAGTTGATCTGAACCTGGTCACCAGACCTCTCTCACCTTTTCCTGATGTTCAAAGGAGATCCCAGAGTCATAATCTCTTGGCCCTAATTGTCACAGAACGTGGATTGCACACATGTAATTAATTTTGTTAGGGCTCTGGATGCTGTTACAAAATCCCAATTTGATTCTCTAATTAGCCTGTTCTGTTAATTAATTAGGTTTTTATATCCATTCTGTGAGAGTGTTTTCTCTAATAAACTTTTGTTTCAATTGGCCTGGCTCGTTGGATTTTGACAGAGAATATGGATGCTGCAGAGATTTAAAATTACTGCTACAGATTTCCTTTCCCATGTTCTTAATTTTATGAAATACAGATTATTAATGCTCTGGGTGAGGGACAGTCCCTAGCTTGAACTGATTTGTTAACAGTCAATACAGAATTTATGTGGGCAGATACATCATAAGTAACTCAGTAACCAAAAAACATTATTAATTTTAAATTTTATTGCTATGGATTATTGAAGGTTTTTTTCTGATTTTGAGAGAGATATTTGGCCTGATATTTGAACGCAGCTACTTGTTTGTGTCTGCACAATGATGCCCATTGGATTTTTGGGAAAATCAGGATCAGTGAGGCAAAGGTCCCTGGGGAGCTTCCAACCACCTCTGCCCACGTGGTGAGCCCGCAATAACATGCAAAGAGAAGAAAGAAGAGTAAAAAAATGGGGAAAATTACATCATAAAATGAGAGAAATGATGGAAACCTGGAGGCCTTCAAATCAAACAGGGAATCACACTCCTTCAGCTACTCTCACATGGAGGTGCTCCCAGGCTGGTCCCTGTGCTCACTCACTGCCTGGATGGAGGATGCAGTAACATCTGTCTGGGCATCTTCTAAAAATTCCATTTACAGCTTAAATTAATCCATCTTCCCTGGGCTTGTCGCAGGACACGTGCTGGGGGCATCTGGGGAATCAAACAGGTCTGGGCAGGAGAGACTGCTTTCAGAATTAATATCAATAAAAACCAGGAGCAAGAAACTCCCCGAGACAGCATCTACCTGGAGAGAGAGGGACACTCACACCCTCCTGCTAATTTAGGATTGTTATTATAACTGAGCTCATTTGCATGTTATACTTAAAGGTCAGCTCGGCTGCTGCCGTTTATTTGGTATCATGATCTGCATTTATTTAGAGATGAAACTGGAGCAATTTGAGCTAATCTGTTCTGACCACTATCATGCAAATAGAAGTGCTAATCATTTACTACCCAGAGCCACCCAGAAAGAAGAGTTAATTAATTGTAGGCACACACACATATCAACCTTTTATTTAAAAAAGCTGCATGATGACATCCACCTTCGAGAATGTCAACAGACATTTTAAAGAGTTTCTGCTGCTTCTGTCCAAGAGCATTCAGCTCCCCAGAGCTTCTAGAAAGGGAGTTAAATATCCAATTATAACAATTTTTACCATCCAGATCATGAGCCTATTCTTCAGAATTAGCCTGAACTAATGATTAGTGTGGAGAAAGAGAAGTTATACATCATTACCAGCTGCAAGTTTTTCTGGACAAAGCCGAGTCCCCGAGCTCAGTTTTAAACCCTCGTTAGCAGCATTTGCAGAGGAGGTCAGGCTGCTCCACACCCACCAGCACAGCTCCTGCTGCACCTCTTCTTAGTGCTTCCTGGGCAATCCCTCTGCCATCCCAAACGACAGGGATTCATGGCCAGCACCACCAAAAAACCAGCACTGGCATAGCCAGCTATAAGAAGTCCACAAATCTGATCCTCTCGGGGTGCTAGCCCTAAATTCAGGAACCGTGGAGCTTTTGGAAAAGTAACTAACCTTCTACCTTTCTTTAAAAACACAGGCACGTACCACACTTGCTATATGCAGAAAGTTATATTTTGAGTATAACTCAGAAATTTGCATGCCAAATGCCCCCATTAGGGAAATGTCTTCATTTCAGTGAAAAGTATAAACATTCTTTGTTTGCCTCATTTTCTTTGGAAAGCAGCTTTTTATATGAATCAACTATAACTGGCACCTTACCTGTTCTTTTTTTTTCTTTTTTTTTTGCAAAGGAAAACCATGATTATGCTTTATCACCAGTTTAACCAGGAAATTTGCTGAGATGAGACCTCAAAAGCCGCCTTAGCAGGGGGGAGGCTCTTACAATCCCTTCTGTCAACCTGCCTGTAAAACTTGTTGGCAGTTTACAGGTTGTAGGTGCTTCAAGAAATTACAAACCAGAATGAGTGCAGGTGACACTGCTGGAATAGTGACAAGAATTTTCCAGCCTTCTCCTCATTAGGATGGTGGAGCACCATTCACAATCAATTATTAATTGTTATTCTTATAAATTAAAAAAACCCCAACAAAACCAGAATGATCTGTGTTCAATATGTAAATACACATGAAAGGACAAGTGAATAATGCTGATAGATCTCCTCAACTGCATAAAAATGCACATTTCTAGGGAGAATAAATGGAGGAAGCGAGCTACAGAAAGTTTAAGCAACAAGGACAGGTTCACATATCAGCTCAGTGCCAGAGTTCAGAGCAACGCTCAGCTCTGCTATTCCTCAGCTTTCTGTGCTCGTGGTTGGACCATGGGTAGTGCAAAGAAAGGAAAATATGCAAGGAACCCTCCTGTGCCTGGGGGAAAGGGAGCAACTTATGGAAAAAGAAACATTTTCCTCTCTCTTGAGTCCTATATCTGATGTTTAAGGAGTGCAGTATTTCTGCTTATCTGTCAAAAGATGAACTTGCATTTTTGGTTGTCCAGAATTAATAGTTTCTGATAGTTTATAGAAGCACAATGCTGTCCACTCTGAAGAGACCATGATCACAGCTATGCCATTTTAAACCTTTTTTTTGTAGCACAGACATTTATTTTCTGACAGGGAACTGAAAGAGACTGACAGAGCAAGCAGAAATGTCTGCCTGTAAAGGCAGTGTTGCCTCAATAGATGGCTGTTTGGGCTGATAATAAAACCTCCTGGATTTATCCTGTTTTCTTAGAAAAACGGCTATTGGAAAAACTGGCACCGAGAACACCAACACGGTAATAAATGGAATCAGGAACCACGTGAAACGGTGGCACAGGCATGAAGGCCCAAGCTACAAAATAACTGGGGTGCCTGGAAGGGAATGGAGATAGAAATCCAGGGAATCACTAATTGAGGTGGCCTGAAGGAAGCTTTTTGGGGCGGCTGGAGCCCGGAGCTGGCCGCAGGCCCCGGCGCTGCAGGGCAGGGCCGCTCACGCTGCTGAGACGCAGGAGCAGCGCTCTGTAAACACCATCTCATTAGAGCTTTCTGAGAGGAAAACCGCTGGGAATCAGAGCTGGGAGCGACTTTTGCAGCCAGCAGATTTCACATTCCCGGCAGGTCACAGGAGGGATGAGGCCGTGGTTGTGGCTGAAGCCTGGCACGTGGTGCCCTCTCTGCTGTGGCTGCGGCAGGTGAGCGAAGGCCGGGCCATTCCTGCAGCAGGAAGTGCAGAAATGATAAAAAATATAGGAAAAGCATTGAAAATATAGGAAATTTAAATCGATGTCAACAGCTCCCTGCTTCCAATAATCTTAGAAACTGCAAGGATTTTTTTTCCAGTTTAATGTTTATCTGTGGAATTTGGCTGTCTGTCTGGAATTTACTGTGTCTTGCTTTGCCTTTTGCTACCCTACTGGCTTGTTTTAAGCTTCTGGTGTTTTCCAGGGTATTTTAAACATTGCCTTTTAAGTATTTTTTTTCTTTTGTGGTGGTCTTAGACAAGTAGGCAAGAGGAATTTGCACATGATTGGGCGAAATAGCAAGAAATAAATATTTTCCATTGCAATTACAAGGTTGGCCTCCTCCTGTAAATTATTTATGGAAAAATACACTTAATGCCATTACCCAGATTTTCCAAGATAAAGGAAGATGAAGCTAAAGTTGCTGCACTGTAATCCATTAGTCTGGTATGTGTGATGGATCACAGTCAGAAGCAAACCATGTAGAAAATAGCTGTAAGTGATCCTCCAGCTGAACTTTTGGAGCTTATTTTCCACTACCAAGGTGTGGATACTTCTGGTAGAGCAGACGAAAACTTTCTAGGCACATCACATCCTCTTTCCCTGCCGTGTTATTGGGAGGGAAGTTTCCTTCTCCCTTTGCACTTAAGGTGGATAGATGTGATTTAAATCAAACGTGCCTATAAAGCTCCATTCCAAGAGGTGATGTGCTGCCTACATGTCTGGGAGCTCACTCAGGAAGAGCTTTTGGCAGTCTGCCTTGCTGCCCTGCCTGGCAGCCTTGTACAAATCACATGCCAGAGATGTTGGTGCAGTACTTAAAGGAGGCTTATAAAAAAGACAAAAAGTGAATTTTTACAAGAAATGGTAATGATAGGACAAGGGGGAACAGTTTCAAACTGACAGAGGAAAGATTTAGATTAGATGTTGGGAAGAAATTGTTCCCTGTGAGTGTGCCATGTGGCTGCCCCTGGATCCTTGGAAGTGTCCAAGGCAAGGTTGGATGGGGCCTGGAGCACCCTGGAATAGTGGAAGGTGTCCCTGCCCGTGACAGGGGGTGGAATGAGATGATTTTTAAGGTCCCTTCCAACCTGAACTATTCTTTGATTCTATAATTCTTCTCTAGGAACTCGATGCCTAGGGCTGCTCATTGCACTGAGTTCAGGTTTTCTTCATATCTCCAGTTCCCCTTTCCTAATTGAGTACCTTTGGCTCTCTTCCACATCCTCAAATTGGCATTTTTGCAAGAGAACTCCTGTGCTTGGGTTGCTCTGCAGCTATCTGTACATTGAGAAATCAGCTAGCTAAAGAAAACAGAAAATCATTAAACTCACCAGCGCAGTTTTCCATCCCCGGGGTTATTAACTTGGCTGTGTTTTTACTATTCAGCCAATTTTCAGAACATGTGAAGGGAATTTATTTGCCATCTTGATTTTTCCATTCAGTTCAAATGAAATCCATCAGGAATTCCAGCATCACTAGAGATGAGGGCACTGCAGATGGACAGACTTCTGGGAAAATGAGTGGACAGACAGCTTGGTGACAGGGCAACACAATGGGACAGGCATTTCCAAAGAAACTACTAAATAAATTATCTTCCACAGGGCTTGAGGGAGTAAAAATGAAAAAAAAATGATGCTTCTGTTACATTTTAGATTTGTTGGAGATGATCCAGATGTATAGGAAGGGTGTGGCATTTTTGTTAAGCCCAGTTTTCAAAGGACTGTTCTCAAGTGACTTCCACAATTTATAAAACATTCTGACCTCATATGACTGCAATCTCATCTAAAATACATGAAAAGTACCCCTAAAACCTAAAGCTGTCACTGAGCATTAAATAACCAAAAATTGTGAGTCTGTGATGGAGTTCTCTGGAGAAAGAGGAGCAACGTTTTCATTTTTCCTCATTTGCTGGCAAAGTGGCCTTCGGTAAGGTTCCCTGCAAGTGATCCGGAGCCTCCTGTGAGTTTCTGCTGGGATTTTGTCTGAAGTGAATAAAATACAGATGAATGCATTTGAAAATGCTTGTTTATATTTAGAAAACACATCCTATTTAGCACAGCTCCAAACCACCTGTGAAACGAGATGGGGAAGATAATTATGGGATAGCGTTGGCCTACACAAACACCAGGCCAACCTCGAGGCTCAGCTCTGCAGATGTCCCATTCCCCAAGCTGCCAGCCTTGCAGGAGACCTGCTGATGTCATTCCCAAACCACTGCAAATCTGAAATCTCCCATGATGTGGAGCCCTGAGCCTGTGGTCACTGAGAAACAGAGAGGAGCCCTAAAGCAGGACACAATCCCAAGTGTGGGGGAGGTATCTGCAGCAATGTTTGTATGGAAATCTGGGAAAGTGGCACTCGGAGCCTCCTCGACTCTATAACACCTCGCCATGTGGAGAAGCAACCTTGGTCCTTGCTCAGCCTCTGGCCTCAGCCTTTCCCCTGACACACTACACTAAATATCATAAAATACCCAGAAGAGGAGGCCTTTCCCAAGGTAAATGTGTAGGGACCATGGGAAGGAGAGAAAGAGAAGATCATAAGCAATAAAAGCACAGAACAGCATCCCTAAAATGCCAGGAAAACGCTGAAATCGCTTCCTACCAGTTTTGTTATCAATCCAGCTATAGCAATAAAAAGGGAATAAGAAACTCCCTTGTCTAGGTGCTGATCAAAGGAGCCAGCAGCTCTTCTTCCTCTTAGTCACAAGTGGTTTCCTTTCAAAAATATTGTCATTGCTCCTGAGATAAGGATTTAAGTCCTTGATGGATGCTTCTGGAAATTACTCCCTACTCTGCTGACAAGCTTATCTGGCCTCAAGTGAGGCCGAGGTGTTTTACTTGGACTGAGTTTGCCACAACCAGTAGGAAGCAAACAAAACCATATCTGAACTGCACTGTGGGGGGCATTTGGCTAAATTTCAGTATTTCCAAAACCAAATTCAGTAACCTAAATGATAATGACACTCTTTAGGGTAAAACTCTGCTGGAGTCAGTAGTATCCCTAACACTGCTGATCCCACTAATGAGTGGGATATACAGCCACACTGTGAAAAATATACTCTGCCTTAGAGATCTTATAGTTTAAACATACAAAGAAGGTTAAAAAAGGAAGATGCTGATGTCCTAAAGATCTCTTTCAACCCAAGCTATTCTATGACTTCTGGAAACAAAATACTTTGTTGATGAATTATAAATTGCAAGGTTATTTTTATATCCTGCTTTTTTTGACAGATTTAGTGCCGAGTCCTACGTGGAAAAATATATTAGTGCCTTTCAAACAGTGAAACTTTATAATTTATGTTATGCCACCTATTAGTAAGAATCTGCATAGCATTAAAGCTTCCCTGTGCCTCTAAATCCTATCATTGCACCTCTCAAATAGCCTTGTCCAGCAGGCTGGCACAAGCCCTTTTTTGATGGCTACAAGTTAAGTTCAAATGAGTTTGTTACACAGCTGTGAAAATATATTGGCACATGTGGTAACGTATGTCTGACACGAATGAGTGAAAACTCATTTCATTGCTTTCCTTCCCCATTAATTCTTGCATTTTCACTGTTTTCATAAGTGAATGCACTGTGGAAGGTACTTCCAGCATATTGTCAAAAATATGTGGTTATGGAGATAAAATTAGATTGTCAAACATTGGCTATAAAGATCACTAAATTAATCAGCTTGGGTTTGGAATTAAGCTATGCAGAGACATTGTCATCATAAGAAAATATTGCATTACATTAAGTATTTCTTCACCCAAAGTAATCCCAGCCATGAATACTGCTTGTATCTGAAAGGAATAATTCCTGGCTCTTCCATCTTTAAAACACAATCCTTAAATATAGAATTTTAAGGACTGCTCTCTGATGATGCGTTTGCCAGCTCTATCACATCTAGCATAACAAAGATTCCATCATTTATGTGCCATCTTCAGTTCCCACTGGACTTCCATCCATGACTTCTCAGGGTACACTTAGGCCGTGTATATTGAAGAAATCCCAGGAAAAAATGACCTTTCAGTTAGCCTCAGACAAACTCCACGCTGCATTTCCCTGCTGCTGCCTGGGATGTGTTAAACATGCTGCTCACACTCCACATGGCACATGTGCAGCAATTTCAGTCCAGGAAATACCAGACTGAAATGTGAGAGTCTTTACTTTTTGGGATTCAAATGTTGGCAGGTAGATGATGTCCATGGGGACTTGCTGGAAGTGGCTGTTTTCATCCAAGTGAACCAAAAAGGGACGTTCCAGACAGGCTGTGAGCACAGCGGGGGAATTTCATCCTATTTTCTCCAACTGTTCCATATAACCACTGTCATCCTCTCATCTGTTGTCTCACTGCTGTCTCAGTTTCACAGTTAAAATAAAATTTGCACATTAAACTTGTCCATTTTTGGACAATGCAAACAACTCTAAACCACAGACTAGTGCAGAACCACAGCCTTTCCAATGCTGATGAATCAACAAAATACAAATAGTATTAGAAAAAAATAGAATATTAGTTCTCCTTTTTGTATTGCTGGCATTAGAGAATTTTCAATCCCAAGGCAGTCTCTTCAGTCCCTTTCCTAGTGATAATCCTGCTGGCTTTGGTCCAGCAGTGGCTGCCAAATGCCAGGGCAGTGTGTTGTCAACACAAAATCTACAGACATTCTGGGGCAGGAGGAAGTGTAGTTCCCATAATAATAAAAATACCCCAAAAAACTATTACATTCTTTGCAAAAATGCCAGAAATTCCTTTTTGGCTTTGTTTATATCACTGGTTAACTTTGTCTTTCTTAAAATTCTGTTCCTTCTCATGTGTTCATCACAGAAAGAAAAAGTGAAGAAAACTCTGGCAAAGTGTACATAGAGAATTTTCATTTCTCCAGCAGAATGGGGCTGATGCAGATGGATCTGATCTAAATATCCCCAAATAATAATGATGGTGGGTGCAGTCTCTACTCAGCATTCACAGCATTTGTGCCGTGAACTGATCCATCACTTTGAGGTGCTCAAAACATGAAAATACCACAATTCCATTTCTGGCATGATAGCACGGGGAAGTATAAGAGAACAAGGAACTTTTGTTTCCATGGCAATCCAAGCTCCTTCTCCAGACACAAGCACAAAGGCAATATGCTGAATGATTATTTGAAGATCATGTTGTTTTTAGGAGAAAAAGTTAGGGAGAATGCACCGTGATGAATTCCCCAGCCAGGATGCACACTGCATTTCTAACCAGTTAAAATAAACAGCTGCTGAAGGAAATAATTGCCTTCATTAATGGCATCAGTTTCTTTTAAAACCTCTTTGCCCAAAGGGAACAGCAGCCTGCTCAGGAGGATATTTTGTACCAGTATTTGATACGTTCAGAGACAAATTTTGAGATTCTGGGTATATTTGGCATCCCTCACCTGGTAACATAATTACATTCCCTTTTAAGTTAAATGTATCTTAAAACTGAGAAAAATACATCCCTGTAAGAGCTTGTTTATGTTTCCAGTCATTTTTTTTGTGGTAAGAACCACTCTTTTAAGGCTCTGCCGTATCAACAAAGCAAACAGGGCTTTAAATGCCAGGATACCCCGGGGATACACTCAGGGTATGCAGGTGAGCAGAACCTTAGTACCTGTCTCTGTCACACATGTAAGAAACAGGCATCAAAGAGCCAAATAATGTTCAATGCAGTTTACTTTGTATTTCCCAGTGTCAGTTTTAGGTTTCCATTTCCTCTGAGATGGTTTGACCTTGTTGACAGCAGGGATAAATGCTTTATGTGACAAAGAAAATTACTTTAGAAAGTGTAATTCTCTCTTCTTGCTCCATTCTGTGCTTCATGATTTACTACAGAGCTGAAGTACAAAGCAACAGAAACTTCACTGGTGCTCAGGAGGAAAGTTATTTTTAGAGTCATTTTGTTGCCAAAGCATATAGAAACCTTATGTGCTACCTCAGAAAGTTACCCTGGAACTGCAAGGAAAACAGAGATGCCTGGTTTTTTGTGTTTCCAACCACGAAGCTTTGCTCCCACCAAAAGAATGATGCACATTCCAAATGAGAAGTTGCAGGAGTCACTAAGCTGTTCGAAGCTGAATTAAACCTAAATGTGTCCTCACTGATTGTGTAGTATAAATCCAAATTAAGTTCCTCAACAAGGACTGTGTTTACAGGTACAACTTCACCTCTCCTCAGAGAAATGCATTCCTGAATCTGCTCTTTCCAGAGTCATTTAGCTTGGAAAAGATCTCTAAGATCATCGAACCCATCCATTCCCCCAGCACTGCCAATCCCACCAGTAACCCATGTCCCCAAGTGCCACATGCACACAGCTTTTAAATCCCTCCAGGGATGGGGACTCCACCATTGCTCTGGGAAGCCTGTTCCAGCACTTGATCACCTTTTCCATGATGAAACCTCCCCTAATATCCACTCTAAACCTCCACTAGGAGGGAGGTTGCTAGGGGATAAGGAAGAGCTGGGAGTGCCTCTTTTCCCAGAGGTGTTGTTGAAATTGGCTCAAAATAGGTGCCTTGAGAAATGTTAACCCATCTTAGACAGCAAACCATCATCTTCCAAACAAATCCTTCTTGGGAACAGAGGGGGAAACCCTGCTCATTTGCAGACCACAGCATGTTGTGTTTCACTGCAGCAGGACAAACATTTAGAGCACAGTGTAGAATGACTTGTACACTCTCACTGGCATCATTTCAGGAGGGAGGGTGATGCTAGGTACAGTTGTTTTCTACAAAAATCTGAGTTTACTTTATCTCCTTCCACATCAGCTGCAGGTTTTTACAAGCTATTGTGATACTTCCCGGGCAAAAGAAAAGGAAGAGCCCTTAGGCCCAAAAATATCTGAGCCCCCAGTTGATGCCATGAAGATTTTTGCCTTTTCTTTTATACCCCTGTTATACCTTTTTACAGCTTCTGTATTCCTAGTGCTTTTGCCTACATTCTTGGACTTGCTTGTCAAGCTAAGAGACTCAACATTTTAGAAGCTTCGTAGCCAGGGATCAGTGTGCCCCAGAGCCCAAGGTCCTCTCCAGAACACATTCTGTAAACCAAGATAGAACCATCCAGGGGAAGGTTCCTTGGGGAGGGGGGGCTCACTTGAGCCTCTCATTGGGGAATCTTTGATAGATCTGCTAATTAGTAACACCTATAATGTTATACCCAATGTTGGGGGGGACACAGGAAGAGAGACACAGAGACACAGGGAAAGACTCGGTGGGGTACATCTCGATGCATATGACCTGGACGTGTACACCTAAGGATCCTTACCAATAAATACCGAGGTAAAATCCCTTTTCCCCTTCTAACCGTGTATGCCTCTTGATTTTAAGACCAGGAAAAGGCATCACAGTGATCTCAATAGCTCTGTGCCACTCTTAGAAGAAAAACCTCCTTTCCTAGTTGTTTGAGGATGCTGACAGATAAAAGAGTAGTAAAAACATTATATGGTGAAGCAGATCAAAATTCTGCCTAGAGACAGACTTTTGTGTGGTCCCAGCTCGCTGAATTCATGCACATCCCAAAAAGAGAGGTGGGTCTGGAAGGGGAAGCAGTGAATCCATACTCACACCCACAGAAAGTATTAAAACCCTAGAGAAACAAATTTGGGGGAGCCGGTTATTTGCACAGGTTGATACCCAGGAATAGATATTGATAGGTGTGTTTGGATGAATTAATCTTTCTGAAGGTAATTACAGACAGAGAGAAAAGAGGGAGTTATTTGTGGTGACTGCAGGAGGTGGAGCAGTGGGTTTGGTGCTGCCTGATGTCCTGCAAAGTTCTTCCCAGTGGAATGCAAAATTTCCCCAAATCACGTTCCTCAGGTCTTTACCTAAATTAGCACACTCGACTTTGTGTTTTATGAAAATGCTTCTTGTTGTGCTTAAATATGTAAATACTCATCTCTGTGTCTGTCTTTGAACATTACAGCGAGTTAAATAATGATTTGCAGCTAAAGCTCCTCTAGTTGCCAAAAAGCCAAGTCCTTAATGATGTCATGGAAAAGTTTATTTTTCTACTACTTCTCTAGGTGTGAGAGTGTTCATAATATTTGCAGAAGACTAGCTGTGCTGCAAATGGCAGCAAAATTAAACACACTTTCTGTAGCTTGTGCTCTGTCCTCAGAAATTAGGACCAAGGCAGGAGAGGTCTTGGTGCTCTGGAAAGGGAAAACAAAGTAAGAATATCTGTGAAATCACTAAGAGGGGATTTCCAGGATATTCAGCCTGCTCCACACACCATACCCAGTGGGACTTAGCTCCCACACTGCACCCAGAGGCAGAGGTGACAAAGACATCTATTACAGATAAAAGGGTCTGAAAAGTTTGAAGGGAAGAAGCTTTTCATCAAATAAAGTTTATTTATACCCATATAATTCAGCAAAGCAGTGAAAAAGAAAAGTATATTTTATTCTAGTTTTAAAAAATGAAAAGAAAATTGTTATGTTTAAAATAGAGAGATGCACTGTTTTCAGTTTTAAAGGAAAAAAAAAGTTAAAATTCAGGATAAAAATATAATTGTATTTTTCTAAAAGGAAGGACAACAGACACAATATAATCACTAAATTCCTTTTGGGATAGCAGCTAAGAAAGCAAGGATAATCATTGCATATATGGGATGGGATCACCCACTGCCTGGAAACCAAATATATCAAAAGATACAGGTGCAACACAGGAAATGATGCTTATTATGGTATTAAAATGATGAGAAACACACAAAAAATGTGAGCACAAAGCCAGAATAAGGACTGGGGTAACAGAAGTAATGCTGTCTCCCAGATGACTGGACCGTGGCAAGAAATACAATATACATGATGAAAATATAAGCTGGTATTTTCAACACAGGAGTAAGAATTCATATTTTGAGTGAGCCAACAGTTGCACATTTCCTTCAGCACTGAAGGTTATTTTGAGGTATGAAAAAGATGAAAGATAAGACTTTGCTCTCAGACAAATCGATTTCATTAACGACACTGGGTTGCGTGTGTGTAGCACAAAACATCCTGGTCTGCTGGGAAGATGTTCCAGTGAGAACAAATATCAGGATTATCCCAAAAATAGTGAGAAAAAGGGCCACAGATGAACCATGCTCTTCCTGGTTTTTAGCTGGGCTGAATCCAGGGAGCTGCCATGTACCCCAAGAGAAGCCTCTTATAATTTGGCACATGATAAGTGTTGAGTTATATTAGTTATAGATAACTTACATAAGTTGTTATAAAAGAATAAGCTACTGCAAAGTATATGGAAAGCTATATTATTTAAACTATATTATTTAAACAAGCTATAAGTTACTATAAACTAATGCAACTTTATATATAAAATATAGTTTTAGATCTAGAAACTAAAATATAGTTTTATATCTAGAAACGGTTAGATATAACTTTTTAGGTCATATATATGTAAATTAATAGAAACAAGAGAGGCTGAGATTGGTGCTGGAGACGGATCCTACTTTGTAAAAGTTAAAAGGGGGATAAAACCACCACAAAAGGGAATAACTTCTATGGAATGAGGATTATTTGCCACAGTCCCACATCCCACGTATCCCCCCCTGGGTGCCCAGGGAGGCAGCGCCAGCAGATGACCCCTGCCCGGCACAGGCTCTGCGTGCCCACCCCCATCTCCCAGGGGAGGGAAACACTTTGGACACGGGCTGGGAGGAGAAGGCTGCCTGCCAAGTTTACTTTTCTTGGAATAAGCGCTCTCTTGGATGAGCTGCGCGCAGGAGGAGTGGGGAGTCCGGGGACTGAGCGGAAACTGTCGCGTAACTCGGGCTTTGGAGAGAGCGGCCCCGAGAGCTGCGGGGCAGCGGAGGAAAGCGGCCAGCTGGGGATCCCACCTGCCACGGGCCGGCCGAGCGGGGCGACTGTCCGAGCGTCCGAGTGTCCGACTGTCCGAGCGTCCGAGCGTCCGAGTGTCCGAGTGTCCGAGCGTCCGAGCGTCCGGCTGTGTCACCCTGCCCCGTCCCCGCAGCCTGGTCCCGCACCAGCACGGGCTCCTTCCCCTGCCGCTCCCGGAGGGCTTTTCCAGCTGCCCGAACTCTGCTTGCCCTCTCTCCAAATGAAGTCCCAGGACGCGCAGAGGAGGCTCCTGCGAAAGCACGCGATGATCGCCCGTGGCCATTCTCAGCTCTGGCTCGCTCTCTTCACCTTTGGGCTGGCGCTGCTGGGGGATGTGGCCCGGGCTGTCCCCATGGACGATCAGGATTATTACCTGCAGGAAATTACCAACAGGGATCATTATTACTCCTTTCCATATCCTGGGGAAGAGTTCTTTCCTTTCACGGAGCAGCCCGGAGAGGAAGGACCTATCCGTGCTGCGGAGGCAGAGGAGCGCCCAGGGTTCAAACCGAGCAGGAAGGAGTTAAAACAGAAGAAAAACAACAAAAAAGGAAAATCCATTATTGAAACGCCACCAGGTAACTTTCCACCTTCTCCTCCAGAGTTTGGAGTCTGCTGAATCTCACACTGACTGTGACTTTTAGCATTAATGAATATCCAGTTAATGGCAGTCTTGGTAATAATAACAATAAATGCGGTTGTGGTGATGATGATGGCAACACATTATATTTTAATATCCCACAGAACAGACCTGCAGAACTTTTACAGACTTTTCAACTCTTTCCCTTTCAAGTAAAGTGATTATTTCAGAGTCGGAATGTATTAATTCTGCTGTACTCTGGCTAGTCTGGGGGCTTTTCCTTCTTAATTATTCTTAATTACACTTGGCAACTGGCTTGCTGTGAAAGCTGCTGTTCTATAAGCAAAAGAACAGAGACAGATTTCATAGTAAAAGGTGATTATATATAGTGACATCTCACCTTACCCCCTGTCACTTTAATCTGAGAAGTTTCTGAATTAATTTCAATTCTAAACCTGTGAATTTCTCTGGGATTTCACTTTGAAGCCCCCCAGAGGAAGATATGTAAACAGAGATCTTCCTGTAAAAGGCTAAGCCCTAACAAGCTCAATTTAATTATTGACCCGTAAAACAAAGAAATTAAACAGCAACAGCAATGCCTTATAATAAAGAGGACACCCTTGATTCCATTTCCTAAAGTTTGCAGAAACTTGATCAGCTTTTAGCACCCATTGTTCCCATTAACACCTAATTGCACCACCCCAAAAGAGTAATTCCTTTCTGTGTTCCCTGACTGTCTGGTAGGTACTTTACTGGTTTGGGATACTTAGGAGTGAGTTTGGTCCATGAAGTTGAGAGTTGTAAAATTTGGGGCCAAATCTCACTTCCCTACAGCTGAGCTCCCCTTTACTTCAGGGGGAAGCTTCATGTTAATGACCAGGGTATATGGCACAAAATTTGTGATTTAGAGCCATCAGTACAGCAAAACAGAGGATCAGGGGTTGTAGAGTAGCTTCAACTTTGTCCAGTTACATCCAGCAGATAAGAAACAAAATATTTTAAATTTATTGTTAACACTAACTGAATTAATTAACATTTGAGCAGCAAAGATACGGGCTTTTATACTAATAAATACCGATAAGAAAATGTAATTTCTAACATCTGGAAATGTGTTTGTGGAGCAGGCAGCGTGGCTTGCCAGGGTTACTCAAGGCAGAAGTCAAGGGGGATGATGGCAAATGCATCTTGTCCAGGCAGCAGAGACAGGAGACATCGGTGTCCCTGTCCCCTCAGGGACGAGCAGCCATGCAGCAGCTTCCCAAGGGGATGATAGCATCTCAAGGACTGGCTTATCAGGTTTACTATCCCACTATGGTCATTGCAGTCTACGTGAGATCATCTGAGAGAGTTCTTGTTTCAATGTGTCATTTGTTTGGTTTTATAAATTAAGGGAAAAAAGGCTCTGCTTTCCGCCTCGGCAGACTGAATCAGGTGGATGATGACAGGACAAGGGGGAATCACTTCCCACTGCCCGAGAGCAGGGATGGATGGGATATTGGGAAGGAATTGCTCCCTGGGAGGGTGGGCAGGCCCTGGCACAGGGTGCCCAGAGCAGCTGTGGCTGCCCCTGGATCCCTGGCAGTGCCCAAGGCCAGGCTGGACATTGGGGCTGGGAGCAGCCTGGCACAGTGGAAGGTGTTCCCGGCCCATGGCAGGGTTGGCACTGGATGAGCTTCTAAGATCCTTTCCAACTCAAACCATTCCATAAATTTATGACCATGGGAAACACTTGGATTTTAAAGCTCTGTAATTAGGCAGCAGGTTTTTGATTCCTCTTTGTGGTGGAGACAATAGAGATTTCCATCCTGTGGTGGGATGTTCTGTGGTTCATCTCTGCTTTTACCTTTCCTGTTGGCTTCTTCCCAATTTCCCCAGCATTTGGGGATTCACACTTGCTCCAAATGTGACAGTGACAGAGTCCAATCCATGAGGGCAAAGTTCGTTTATCTTTACAGACTTGAATCTTCCTCATTCTCCGCCTGCTACACTAAGCACAAGGGCAGAGGCTCATGATGCACCACCAAAAGCAGCTAGAAGTGGCTCAGTCCCTCCTTCCACAGCAAGTTTGGGCTCTTTGGACACAGCTGAGCTTTTCAGCTTTCACCAACCATGTGCAATAAGAGGTTTCAAAGCCTCTGAGCTTTTAAAAAAATCACCAGAGGTACAACAAGCAACCGATCTCCTCCACCAAACTCCTTCTCCTTGATCCAGGATATGGGTGATTGACATCAACTCAGCAAACTGGCTGCTGGGCTTATTCCTATGGGAAAATTCAGTGGATTTCCCTGGGAGCAGCTGAACAATTTTGACTACCATGGGCACAATAAGCCCTGAGGTGAATGCCCAGTGAGGAGAATGGTCACCATTTGTTACAGATGTGAGTGAAAACAGGACAGTTTTAGCAGGAAGTGTCAGGCAGTTTGAGCTGCAGTGTTAAAAGTTCTGGCTATAATATTTCAAATTTCTCCTTCCTCCTCACCCAAAGGCAGGCAAGGACCAGGTCCTGCCAGGGCAGTAACTCTGATGCTTAGTGCCATGTCCCCAGGGATCAGTTTGGAATGAAGATCTGAAAATCTGCCCCTCACAGAGATGTTTAAATACTGATACATACCTACGTTTACTCACATTTGGATGTTTAGAGGCCAGCTAGAAACAATAACAACAGCTGTCAAACAGATATCAGTGAATAATACCGTCAATCTGGCTGGGTAAGGATGTGCATTGTGCTTACATGTACACAACTGTATTTATGCATCCCTCCAGAAGTGGAATTACTTTATTGGCCATGCAGTAAATACCAAAATTTGGGGTTTGTGAGGCTCGCTGGCAGCCAGGACATGCGGGATTTATTAGTTGTAACAAACAATAGCCTGGCTGGGAGCTGGGATGGAGGAGGAGGAGGAATGGGAATGTGTGATGTGCCCTTTGGCTGAGCAGCTGGTCCTGATCAGCCCCAGCTTTGAATCAAAGTGGAAATCAACTGGAGCAGTCTCAAGGACATGGCACTAAACAGATGACACACACTCAATTTATTTCAGCTAATTACTGGAGGTGGCCAGAATATAGATATTTGCAGTATGTGAAATATTAATGTAGAAGGAAATCCAATTGATGCCAGTGGGTTTGCAATTTTTAAATTTAAAATATTAGAATCAATATTTGCAAATACTCGATCCACGTAAAAGTAAAAAGTATCAATTGTCTCCTTGCTCTTTAAATGCCTCATAAATTAAGTGGTAATAGGTCATCCTTGGAAGGCAAACAGTTGGATTGGCGGGTTTTGTGTATCTATAGAGATTTCCATTTTCTAATTCCATCCTTGTTTGTATAGGCCTCTGTCCAAAGCCCACTCAAATCAATGGAAAGAGTCTTGTTAACATCAATGTTTTGCTTTTATGAGGCTTTTAATAGAGTTTGATATATGGTGCCTCAGCTACCATCTGTGGGGCAGATCTCTTCAGTCTGGGGGTCTGACTACAGGCAAAAATTCATCATAAAGAGATTTATGGGGCTGAAGTGCCCAATAACACTCCTCAGTGTGGCCCAGATCTGCCACAATGAAGTCTGTAATTATTTTGATTTGATTTTCAAAACTTAAACTTGTAGTTCTTTTTCTGGCCATACCTCAATTCTGAATGCATTTAGAAAATAGAGGAATAATATTTATTTATATGGCAGTGCTCAAAGTGGGGCTTAGAGCACATTTGTTCTGTATTTCACAGATCTCCCAGTGTTTCATCTCTGCACAACCCAACATTTGTCTGTGTTTAGCAATCAGGATTTCCTTTGTCTCATCTTATTTGGTGCTTTCCCCAGGCTTGATGAAACTCCTCAGATATGTCACTGTTTACTTCCCCCATATTTGTTTATTTTCCTGCAATGCTGCCACCTGTTCAACAATGCAATTCTTAAGGTTTTTGGTTTGTTATTTCTTTTCAATTCATGTACTGCATAGGATGGGTCAGGTCCTCTCTGGGGCATGTGTGTGAGGAGGAGTCAGTAAGGGAAGGCAAGGAGAGGATAAAATGAACAGAGCAAGCAACCATGGAAATTTTCCTGCAGAAAGAGTTTGACATTAAAAAATAGACGGAGAGTACTTTAATTGAGATGTTTATCAAGATAATGAAAGCTTGGAGGGAGAGCAATGGATGAATGAGGAGGGAAAGCTGAATCACAGGGATGCTGTTCAGGAAAAGCTGGAGATATTTTGGTGCGAAATGGGGGCGGAGATCTGACGAGTGTGTGAAGTCAAAACCATGACAGGTTTGTGGCGTTACTGGCACTCGAGTGGTGATTTTGTTCACTAGAAAGAAGAAATGAGAGAGTGACACATAAGGCATTGAACTGACAGCTGAAAGCACTTCAGAAGTGGTCACCAAGATACACCAGCACAGCGTTTCTCACGTGCTGGGTAACCCCAGTGCTGCTCTTTTCTAGTCCTTTGGTATCCCCTCTCTTAAACCTTCCCTCTCTGAGCAGCCCAGACAAAGAGGAGCACTCCTGTGACCTAGAGCATAGATTTTAATTTTAAAGCTTTTGCTTAAACTTCTTATAATAGGGACTTTTAAGAATGAACTTGCTGGCCCTAGGTGGAAATCCCATTAATTTTAATATGACCTGTATTGCATCCTAATTGCCATATGTGACAAGCAAAGATGGAAACATGTGGCTTTTAATGAGCTTTCTTTCATCTACCAGCCTCTATTTTCTCCTCAGCTCTACTAAAATATGTAGGATAGTGAAGTGTTCACCATTCCATTTAAGAGCCCATGCTTTAAAAATGTCACAACAAAAGAGGACAAGGGATGACTAAGAGTGAATAATGAGCAGTACCCTCAAAATTGGTCAAACCTTTTTGATTAGCATCATTCCTTACCCATGGCTTCAATGAATAATGTAACATGAGAAAGAAAATAATGGGAATAAACACATTTGATTATGCCAGAGAAAACCACTTTCAAAGATAATTCTTCCAGCAGCCTTCTCTGAATTCAACCTCATGTTTAAGATGAGAAAAATGTCTCTTTAAAAAAACCTCTTTAAAAAAGGGGATGATTTCACTGAATAGATTTTTAATAGTCTGAATCTGAGCCTAGACTTGCTCCTGAAATGCCAGCACAATATGAGACACTCATTAGCTGAATTCAGTCTTGGGGTTTAATGTTATTATCTGTTCAGTGAGCTGGCTAGACAGGTCAATCCCATGGCTCACAACCAAATTTCACTTATTTCTTTTGGGTTTGGAATGAACGTTTCTGTCAGTTATGTGAACTTTGAATTTGTCAGAAAGATGAAGTAGTGGAAGTAGAAGCTGTGGTACAGAAGAAGTAATTTCCTGAATTTTCAATACCTGAGCTGGCATTTTTAAGTCTTGCCCAATTCACTGTCTGTGTAAAAAGCAAACTACCAAAAGATTGGTGGTCCGAGCACAGAGTTGGGATTTAAGTGTCATATTCACACAGTGGTTTCTCGTGATTTTATTGTTATTATGCAAAGGATGCTCTAGGTTTGGTCTTGACAGGCTCTGCTGAGGTGATGTCTTGTGGGATTATGTGGTTTATGGAAATATAAATATGTGCCTTTAACACTGGGTACTCAAGGAAAATGGGAACAAGCAAAGCTCTGATCTAGTCAGAATTACTTGCCTTTTAAAATGCACTTTTAAATTCAGTGCCTGGACAATGAAATGAGGATGTTCAGAGGAAACTGTGGGCAACCCAACCATGAGTCTCCACCACTGCTGCTGTCTGATTATTTTCCTGATGACAATTCCTGAGCCACAGCTCACTGAATGCATTTGCCTCTTTCAGGGTCAAGCCTTGCTCTTCTAGTGTCTTTTTCTGGCTATTTCAGCTTCAAAAGCTGTTTGGTGGGCTGTTTGCATATCTAATCAAGCAATGAGGAACACCTACATTAAACCATTAGTAAAATACACTTCAATGTTAATTCATTACTTCTGATGCAACCACAGTTATAATTTCCTTGTGGCACAGCAAAAGGAACATTTATGATTCCATTCCCCTGTGGTTTTAACATCCCACTGTGGGCAAGAACAGGGTATTCTGAAAGTCTGCTGTGTGCTGGAAGGGATGGAGCACTATCAGAGAGGAGCAAGGCGTTTTATTCTTCGTGCACTCACCAGGGAGGGCTAAATCAACTTGACAGGTGTAAAAGGAAAACTGTTTCTCTTTTCTACCCGTAGCTAAAAATGGCAACAGAAAAAATGGTGAGAAAAACAAGAATAATGAAGAGATGCCAGATGGTGACTCTGGGAGTCAGAGTGCCTGTGAAGGCATCAGAGGAAGTGTGTGGGGATCACTTGAGGCATCTTCAGAGCTCTTGGGTTTAGCTGTTAATCTCTCCAGCCCTGCCCGAATTGAATTACAAAGGATATTCTGGTGAGTCTGCTGACAGATATCTAAAGTCCTGCTTTGGACACAAAATGCTTCCCTTCTGGTGGGGAACATCCTGGTGGCAGAGAGCAAGGCCTTGCACAGTATCATTATGGGTTAAATGGAGACAAGGAAATACCAGGGCTTCATTCCTTATTTTCTCAGTGTTTTACATCATTTTTCTAAACAAAAAAGGGCTTTAAAGACTTTCTGATTCTGGAGGGGTGTTTAGAGGAGCTGTCTTATAAATGGGAATCAGCCCCAATACACTGTGAAGCATATTTTATAACAACACATTTTGAAGAATTGCATGAGATTATACCAGTCTGTCAGGTGGAGAAACTCTTTTACTCTTGCCTTAGGAAGAGTGAATCATTTCCTATTGTGACACACAAATGCCCCCCAAACCTGCACTGCCTGGGCTCTGGGGAGCTGTGTTGCTGGGATTTGACATTGCAGAAAAATGACAAAAAGCTGTCAATCTCCAGAGGACCACAGTGACATCCAGTATCTGTGACTCGTGGCTGGAGCTGAGTTGATTTAGGAGTGAAAGTGCCCAGTTACAGGATTAATCTTCTGTTTCTGTGTGGTTGCTTACCTGTAAATGAACAGGCTTGTAAATAATAGTAAATAATAGTTCTGCTCCTGCTTTCACAGAAGCATTAGCAGGATGCTGTAATTGCAAAAGTGCTGCTGCATCCAACAGGCCAAGAAAGGAACACAGTAAAAGCTGTGTGCAGAAGTTAAACATAGTTTGTAGTTGCATGTCTTTTAAATTCTTTATGCTACACATTGTATCTGCTCTATCTGTAGTTTCTAGCTACTGACATAGAAAATATTACTTTCAAAGTGAACAGTGGAAGTGATTAAATGAGCTTTTTTATGGGGGAGGTTAATTGCTTACAGATTTATTTTGTGGTTTACATTTTTTTTCTTAATGGATTGCCAGACAGATTTCTTGTGTGACTATACATCAGCCTGGGGCTGCTGGTGAATTATTTGAGGTATGTACCTGGCAGAACTGTTCTCCTGTAATCAACATGATTCCCAAATACCAAGTTCAGCTAACAACACAACTGAGATCTTCATGAAGTTGATATTAAAGAATTATGTGTATATCTATAGATATAAACTTAAAAATATGGGAATTTTGAAAGTTCTACAATGGGACCCAGTTGGGTAAAGCACCAGAGTCCTCTGGTCATGATGATTCTTTCTTTTGGACCTCAGCAGCTCATCCAGACAGTGGCTGACAGACCTTCCTAAATCTGATTTTCTTGCTTAGATTGTGGGGCTTGAGTACTGTAGATGATTTCTTCCTCACCCTCCCATAGATCACAAATTTAGTGGTTTTCTGGTTGTTTCCCTTCATTTTGGCTCTACAGGATTAGTCCTCCTGGCTGGGACGTAGAAGAGCCCCTGAGGGGGAAGCCCAAATGTCCCTGCTCGTCTTCCAGGAGGTCTGCAGACCCCATTGTCCCCAGATTTGATTTTTAGCTGTTTCCTCATTTGAACTTTAGAAAGCAAAGCACCCTCCCATTTCAAGGGAGTTGTGTTTTACAGGGGAGCTCAGAGCGAGGCCGAGCATCCCCTTCCTTTTCCACATCCAGGATTTTCAGGAAATGCCGAGCCCATCAATCATCCCGGTGTGCTGGGCCAAGGTGTTGTTTGCAGTGGCAGCAAACTGAAATCCATCTTTCTCCCTCTTTGCCAGAAAACAGAGTATTTTTATGTTCTCCCCATCAGAGATACAGTGGTTTATGGTGACAGGTTTATGGCTCCTCACAACTTTCAGGATGCTCCTAAAACATCTGTCAAAGGAAGGGAACAGTTCAAAATACCTTGGCAGAGCTGATCTCAGACCTGGATGTCAGCACTCCCTACACCACAGGTACAACCACCCCTTAGGCCAGATTTGGCTCTAACACACTCTTTTTTCCCCCCCTCAAGATAATTTTAAATAGTGTAATGAATTTTCCCATGCACAAGACAGAAGCTGTCTGAAAACAAGGGACCAGACCTCAATCTTCCCAAAAATGTTTCACTGACTGATAACAGAACCTGTGATTTCAACCAAACAGCCTTTTCATATGTGATTGCCTAAAAATAGAACTTCAGCCCCTGACAACATGATTTTTCTCCTTTTTGCCCATAGTTGTTTATGCACTGAAAAATACAGTCAAAGCTTGGACTTGATGATCTTGGAGGTCCTTTCCAGCCGTAATGATTCTGCGATTCTAAGTTACAGAAGGCATTGCAGAGACAGTTAAAATTGTGTTTGTCATCACAAACTGGATGGCAAATGCCCTATCCCAGAGGACAGAGCCAGTTTTATCCCAGAGTATGTAGACTGCACAGTCTTTAAATTCCAACCAAAAATTCCGCTGAGAACTCTGCCAAAAGTAAATCTGGGTTGTATATGGTCTATGTAGGTGGCTGGTGGGGAGCCTGGAATTTCCCCTGGTAAATCTGTAGTGGATTTGGATTTGTTGCAGGATGGGGCTGACCCAAGAACATGGGGATGTGTCCCAGTCTTCAGTGCAGGTCCCTGGAGCAGGAGGCTTCCCCCAGGTGAGGCCAGAGCACTTATGCTGCTGAGGAGTAGAGGGATGAGGAGAGGAGTAGGCAAGTCCAGCACACACCCCAGCTGAAACAAAGAGAAGAGTTTCTGACAGCTCTTCTGGGGGTTATTTTGTTCCTCAGGCTCCTCTGGATAATTCTGGATCTCAGCAGAGGACTGCAGTCCAAAACTCCTGCAGGATCCCCACATGAGTGGCCCCACATCTAGTCCAGTTCCTTTGCATCAGGTATTTCATTAGATACATGGAAGTGACAGAAAGGGCCCCCAAAAATCTTGATTCTGTCTGGTAGTGGAACAAAGGATTGGGGAATCACATACAGAGACAGAAATGTGAGTGAACTCTGAGCCTTCTTCCAAAGCTCTTTGAAAATGCTGACCAAGTGAGTCCAGGTAGTGCAGAAGCCAAGAGATGGATGAAAGGCAAGAGCCTCACAGAAGGAAATGGATGAATTCCTCAGCTGCCAAACTTGCAGGAATGAGGGCTGAGGGACCTGAGGCTGGTAGCAATGGAATACAAAATCCTGCTGACACATCTGATTTGTTCCATATTCCAAATAAGTACTTGGCTTTTTTGGTGCTTGAATGCAAGTCAAATGGCAATCAGACATGTAGACCCCCTGCTCTCTTACAAGAAGAATAAAATGGGGAACTTTTTAAAATATGATTAAAAAAATGCTGGTATGGAGTTAGTGCAGATAAAATGCCACAGAACTCTTTGAAAAAGTGGACAGAAAATAGCACAGAACTTTTCCTCTGCAAGCCTTTCCATATTTCTTCTCATTAATCCTGAATCAGATTTTTTTCCTTTCCAATTAGAAAGTTGAAAAATGAGGAGTTTTATGCTCAGGGAAGCTTGCCTTGAAGCTTTCCCTATTCCATGGCTTTTCAAGTGCAGAATACCTACAGTTAGAAAATACTTTTGGCTCCTGTGGATGGGAAGCAGGACGGGCTCTCCAAGGTAGCACTGGAGTTAAAAAGTCCCAAATCATGACCTGCACTTTTCACATTAACATGTTGATGTTTTGCAGTGGAGATGAATCTCTTGGTGACAATGTGGGCACTTTTCTCCAGGGAAAGGACATCAAACCTCACTGGGCAACTGGTAAAAATTAGAGTTTATCCTGAGCTCTCCTCCTTGGGTCCACAGGCTGGGAAATGTGTTGCCTTCAGCTTGGATTTTTGGGCTTTCAGCCTGGAGCAGGCAGACGTGAATGCATTCAGTTTTATACTCACTAATAACTCACATTCCAATTCATTTGGAGTTCCTGACACACTTTGCTTTGAACCACTGAAGCCTCCAATGTGCTAAATGTGGAGCCTGTGATTATGAGCCTTTGCTGGATCTCGGCTGAATTGTTAAACAAAGCAGAAAAGATGTTTGGACAGGATGAATTTTGGGAATCTTTTGCGGGCTGCATAAGGCTGCACAACCATAGGAAGCTGGAATAGGGAGAAAGGAGCTCTGAACACTCAGGGCTGGAGAGGTGCCCACCCACAGAAATATTTGTCTGAACCTTGCTTGAACTGCTTTATCTCCTTTGCTTTGGAGCTGGAGCTTCATACCGACCTCCCAGCTGAAGCTCCAGTCCTTCCCTACAATCCTCTCAGAGTTACCAAAAGCAGTGTCCTTCTCCATTTTAGCATTTCTCTTTCTGCAGGCAGGAAGCTCAGAGAAAATGTTGAGTGTTCAGAATTTTAAAGGTGTTAACCAAGCTTTTAAATCCACTGAATCCTGGTGCTTGCTTGGGCTGGAGGCATTTTAAAATTTATTTATGGAGTTATTTCCCTAAGATGACTTTTCCATGATTAGTTTGAAGGCAGGTAGAGAGGAGAAAGTTGAACAGAGAGACTCTGGTACGTCCAAATGCCATCTTCACAATGGACACATGAAAGCTAAAAAGTCCCCTGAGAGCTGAAACCCTTGGGAAGATGAACAAAAACTCAGGGAATCACACCTGAGGAAATGTGGGAAAGGGACAGCCTGGCTGCAGAGGGGGCTTTCTGAGCTCCTTAAAAATCATGCCTTTCTCTGAAATTACTTTAGGGAGGAACTGATTGCCTTTGCAAGCTGGGCTCTGTCCTTAGATTTTCTGTGTTTTCCTGTGGGATTCCTGTGCTGCCCTGGGGTTTGTGTCCCCTCAGTGAGCCCAAATGCCAGTCAGAGACCTCTTCCCAAGGGAAGCATCGCTCCTGAACCCCTACAATTCCTCTACTCTTTCCTTTTTTATTTATTTCTGGGGTTTGGGTTGGGGTGTGGGTTTTTTGGTTGTTGGTTTGGTTTTTAGTTTTGTTTTTTTTTTTTAATAAAAGAGGGTAGTCATACTTCAATCCAGGCCTGGATTTGATTTTCTCAGATCTCAGAGGTTTAGTTATTTTTTGAAATGTTGCTTCTTGGTGCTTTGAACTCTTAAATCCTCTGCTCTCAGGGTGCTTCTCAACGGTGCAACAGCTTGGACATAGTGGGCTTTAAAGGGAAGAAGAAAGCTCTGTTATATGAGTTCCTAAATCTTTTGCTTTTCTGCACTTCTGGATACATCCAAAGAACCTCTGGTTATTTTCTGTGTGCACCCGGCCAATTTTTCATCCCTTCACTGAAGCAGTGTTCCACTGTTTGGGCATCTAAATGTATAAGTTGCTTCTGACATTTTAATTCTGTCTTAGAGCTGTCCATCTAAGAATGCCCAGTCTACCAAATGAATAATCAGTTAAATAAAAAAGAGTAATTAAGTGAGAAGCAGACAACTCAACCAAACTTTTTTTTTTTTTTTACTCTGCTGTAGAAATTACAAACTGATTCCTTTTTAAGGGTTGGGAAGGAGTACAAAGCTTGAGTTCAGGTTAATTGTAACCACACAACTTTCCTCTGGAATCACTCACTGAGCAAGAGCTCCAGGCACTATGATAACTTCTATGCCTTATGAGAAGTGTTTGGGTTTATTAATTTCTCTTGTTATTTCACATGCAATAATAACAACAGATGTGATGCTAGGAAAAAAAGTATAAATGTCTAAATTTGCTGGAGCAGACACACCAGGTCTTCATAAAACTCAGACCTTACACTTTATAAAAGGTTTTAAAACCTTTGGAGTTGGATTGGTTTGAGGTATTTCCTGTCACAGGCTCCTTATGTAGGTCGAGTATTTATCCCAGATGTGCAGCCTGGCAGAGGGCTGGGCAGGGAGGGAGACCAGGGTGACAGCTCAAACCGACCCTGGGGCTGGAGCACTGCCTCCCAGCCATGCCCCCTTAGTGCTGCTGGAGGAGAAGGGGTGGGAATTCCAAGGGGTGAGGGTTGGCTTGGCAATCCCAGCCCATCTTTGAGGGTGTTGCTTGTGCATGGAGCTGTGTTTGCAACCGTGTGCTCAAACTTTAAGGTCACCACTGAGGAGCAGCACATTGTTGGGAAGATTTCAAACAGACAAGGATGAGTTTTACCCAAGGCAGCAGAGGAGGACTGATGATCAGGTCAGAAGGATGATCCTATACCACTCACCCAGGTCTCTCTGCAGATACAGACTGCTGCTAGCCTGCATTCTGTTGGTAATTTGAGTATTTTTAGTTTTAATCGTAAAAATATGAAAGATGACATCTCGACTCTCAGCTGAGTAATGACTCTCGGCTGCCTAAAGGCACAGCTCATGCTACTTCATCAGCCTGCCTCTGGAGTTTTCTGGCTCCCATCAGGAGCTAAATCAGAAAGCTAAACTGAGTCAGAAAGCTCAACCAGTAGAAAACAGCCTATGAAATCCAAAGCTGAAGAGCCAAGTGATTCTATCCACATCCATGATTTACTCGTGTTAGGTTTTGAGCTACATCATCAAAGGAAGTTAATGCGTCTCTTTCAGTATCATTTTCAACTCATTTTCCGCCTTGTTGAGAAGCAAAAAAATACAGTTTTGTCTGTGCTGGAGCTTAACTGGATTAAAATTTGAATACCATTAAGTGGAACTGACTGGGAAGTGCCTGATTCCAGCCTTTCTCAAGTGTAAATTTAGCACTTGGGAGTGGAGGTGACTGTAGTAGTGGGGATAAAATTTAATGGCTTGTCACTACTAATGAGAACTTCACAGTTTCTCAAGTTTTTCCTGCTCTGTGTGTGTGGGCTTCACATGTGTGCTCAGGAGAGTGAGAAGTTGAAATCTGGGTGATATCAGAGTGGTGCCATTTATTCCAGTGGAATTAGGCATTTCCAGAGGATTTCTGAAGCTGTTCTTGTGTATCTCAGCCCCAGGTGAGCAATTCTGATCCTCAGGGTGGAGCATTTACAGCCCCTTTCCTGTGTCCTCCCACTTGGATACTTCCTTTGGGCCACCTTAAATCCGTGTTATGCTCCAAAAGCATGGCTGTGCTGCAAAATCGTGAAAAAACAGCCAGAACTCCCAGTGAATGTATATTTCTAGGACCAGGAGTTACGGATACTTTCCAGTTTATGTATGTTTAAGGAATTTCATGACCATGCTGTCACCCTGCCCAGTGAATGTGCCATACCAACCATGGATATATTGGATATATTTACTGCTTTATAAAATTCCTACTACAGCCTGCATGGAGGGGGAGGGAAATAATTGCACCACGAGCCAGTTTTGTACTCATACAACTTCTTATATATTTATCCTGGTTTTGGTAAAATGCACTCAAGTGGGATTGCTAATGTGATTAAATTTGAGCACTTCTAAGATGTCTCATTTATTGAGCTGGGGTTGTATCTTAAGATCAGAGCTATTTCTGTCTTGGTTTTGTGCTTGTTAATGGTATTCCAAGTTTCAGTGTTTATTTTTAATGGCTACAATTAATGCTCTCAGTGTAGAATCTTTGCTCTTGCAGTACACCTCAGTGACCTGGTATTTTTAGCTATTTCTGGCACAAAGATGTGTTTTTAATGGTAATTTTTGTCCTATACCCAGCCATTGTGCAAGTGGTCTGTCTCAGTTTTGTTCTCCATTTTTTTGGCTAAGTCTGTTTGTTTGGCTCTGGAAAAAAGAGGATTGTTCTCATTTTTGATGGCTGCACTCAGTTTTGTGGCTTTAGCCACAACAAAAAGTTTTTTCTGTGCTTCAGAAAAAAGTCAGGGAAGACAGTTTAATAGCACAGAATCCAGCCTTTGTCAAAGCTCATAATAAAAAGTTAAGAAATGATATGATATTTTTCAGAATGGATTTCTTTTTGGCCATTAAAGATAATAAGTTCTCTTCAGCGTGATTAAATTAAAAACTCTGTAGAGAAAGGGGAGGTCTTTTCAGGTGTGGGTACAAATGGGAGGGTACCTTGTGCCACATCACAGGCCCCATCCTCTGCCAGGCTGGTGGCAGGAGAAGGCAGCTCAGGGGATGAATGTGATGTCTGGAGTTTAGATGAGCCTCTTGAGTCTGAAGGCTTGGCCAGAAAACTCCCAGGCACTCTGGAAACTCCTGCTTCCAGCTGTGCCAGGAATAATAGAAGCTCTTCCTGCTAAATGATTTGTTGCATCTCGAGTCAGCCACAACCTGCGCATGTGAGAGAGCAAAAATGTGAAAAATAAAGAAAGAAAATGAAAAAGTGTATTTTCTGAATGGTTTCATGTCAGACGTGACCTAAAGAACCCAATAATTTATTCTTTTATTCTTAATTTATTCTTTATCTGTTTTTATATCTTCAAGAGCAATCATAAGAATGAGTGTATGTTGCAGTGCTGGGATAAATATTTCCTCCTGAGAGAAGTCCCTGAGGCTGTAGCCCTCAAAGAAGCATTTGTTGGTTGTCCTAGAAAAATATACAGCTTCAAGGCAACATTAACCAATAATTAATGAGCTCTTAGGATAGGAAATGTTGGCACCTCCTTGATTCTTTATTTGATCTTCGGTCTGGGACTATAATTCAGCATTTTAACTTCGGTGCAGGGGATTCCTTGTAACTGCACTTTCCTTGCTTTGCTCTCGTGGTGCTCTGGGAATGGGGTTTTCAGAAAAAGTAAATAAAAAGCAAAATGTGTGTGTTTGAGGAACTTTCACCTGCCTTGAGATGCTGCTTCAAATGATCTGTGTAGGGTGTAGGGTGACTGGGGGCCTGAATTCAGGCCAGAAAACACACTTGTAATTGTTAGCAATACTTCAGATATGAGCAGAGTCAGAAAACCACTCAGACTGAAATCCATGGACATTGATCCAGGGAAAAGCTGGGCCATAGCAACTGTAGAGTGTGAGTCATGAACATCTGTGGGAATTTCACACTTCCATGATCACATCACCAAAACAGCAACATTTAGAGACCACATTTGCACCCCTCCCAATGCCCTCAAAAACAAATATACAATATTTATGTAATAAATATATAACAAATTGTTTAGGAAATGGAAAACTTTATTGTGTTTAACTCAGCCCCTACAAAGGCTGTCCCTCACAGAAAAGCAATCAGAAGATATTTTCAGCAAGGTGAAAGTCATCAGAAGTGTGCTTTTACTGTTATTTCACCTTGCAGGTGCATTGCAGCATTAAAGTACTTTGCATACCTGTGACCTAAGCATAACTTTAGCCACAGAAATTAGACTGCCAGAGTTCCCATTAAAAGTTTCTGCTGTTGGAAGATGAATTATCAACTGAACTTTTCATAGGAAAACCTCTAAATTTAGCTGCAAGGGCAAAATTTATGATATTGGCCTCATTAAGAATTTTTATGCAAGACCATAAAGACCTAAGAATAGTATGAATAGTATAATGAGCATTAAAGTCTTAATTCTCACAAAGTATACACTTATTTCTGTGCTTAATTTAGCTCTATCAGTAGCTTCACAGTTTTGCATCTTAACTGCACGTTGGAGTGTTTTGTTTAAACAAGACTTGAATCCTGTATCTTCCCATGGGATAGGAGATTGTCAGACTAGACAAAGCTGATATTTCTCCTTTTCCAGGTCCCAGTATCTCTCTGCTCATCAGGAGTTAGACAAGCACAGACTTGTAGGAATTGGAGAAGATTACAGGTATGGCTCTTAAAATATGGGCTGAGGAGGAAACACTATGCTTCTCTCTGCCCTTCCATTTGAAAAACTGGACATATTCCAAAATTGATGGAAAGCACTCCTTAAAGAAAAGAATGGTTTGTCTGCTTTGCCTCTGAAGGAGGAGGACAGAATGACTTCCTAAATGCATCTTTATTAGACACAAGAGCCATAAAAGCAATCTGGGCTTATCTGGTATTCTTTATTTAGACCAGAAGGAAATAAAATAAATGAATACTTTAGGCAAGAGTCATGAACACAAGTGTTTTCCTCGCCCTGCTCATACGTACATCCCGTGGAACTGTTTCTGAGGATCCCTGCTAATACAGTTGTGTGATACAGAACAGCTAAAATTGCAGCACAGCAGCTGTAATTATGCTGCAGGAGTGAAGGAAACCAAGCTGGCTCTGCAAAAGGTGGGGTTTTTTCCCAGAGCTTCAGTGGAAGATGTTGCAGCAATAGGACAAAGCCATCATGAGGATGAGAACACTTTCAAATATCCCCACACATGCTGAGATTGCAAATTGAGCCCCTGGCTTGAAGAGGGAGCTCAGCAGCACCCCCAAGTATTGATCTCGCTATAGGCAACCCTAAAATAAGAGGTAAATTCAAAATTCAAGAGATGAGATGGTGGCTGAGATAATTCCTGAGTGTTTCTCGTGCTGATTTTAAGGGACAGGGGATTTCTCACGGTGCCCAGCTACCAGAACTGCCTTGGTGCCCTCAGCTGGGACTCAGCCCCCTGGGAGAAGGATAATTGACAATAATGGACGCTGAAATGTGGCCATTTAGCATTGCTGTAGGAAAGCTGTTCTGGAATGAAAACCTCACAAGAACACACTTCCACAGACAAATGTTATTAAGTCTGAATCCAAGCTTTGTGTCTTTCTCAGCCTGGAATTAATTGATTTGATCCAGACATCTTATTATTGTTTCTAAAGTGAATACCTATCCATGGCTGCAAATCACAAGTAAAATCATGGCTGGATATGGGCCAGGAAGAGCAAATGTCCACAGCAGTCTCTTCCCTGAACCTGCAAACTTAATGTTTGCTTTCATCTCTGAACCAGAAATGCTGTAGGTGCATTTCCTTAGTAAGTTCTTATGTACATAGGATGTGTATTTCCATGTCTCTCAAAGCCACAGCTGAATTCCCTGTGTTTTATAATGATGAAATTTTCAGCTGGTTAAAGAAACAACCAAATAACTGGGTCATTTCCAGCTGAATCCATTATGCAATCGATTCACACAATCTCTGATCGTTCCTGCTGTCCAATTTCTGTAGCTTCCCCAAGGTTTTATCAAACTGGCATAGAGAGTACAAAATTGTTAAGACAGTCTTACTGGCTGGGTGGCAATTTTCATTGCTACATGAAAGATTTCTTCAAGTTAAATAAAATATATTAAAACAATACTTTAAAAAGTAAAGTTTTTATGAATGCCATAAATCAGCTTCTTTTCCTGTATGTTTTTCAAAACTAGGTTGTCCTGGTTATCTGCAGTAGCTTTAAGAAGCAGGGAACACACACCCCAACAAAATAATTTATCCAAAATTAAATTCACAGCATGACTCAGGATTTTTTTATTTTTCAGTCGTGAAATGGCAACTTCAGGTGGATTTTTTGAATTATAATGAGTAAATTAGAGTTAATCAGAAGAGGCCATACTGAAAAGTTTGTCGCCACCATCTCTGCGCATTACAAATTGTTGTTTTGGTCTGCATGCTCCTCTTTTCCTCCCTTTATTGGTGTTGGAATCCGTAAGCACGTGGAAAACATGAATATTCCTAAAGTATTAATATTCAAATATTATGGCTAAAAATAGAAGACATCATTTTAGTTAAACCAAAATCAAAGGTCTTCTCTAGTGGAAACCTGCACAAATTCCATACATCCAAGCTGCTGCAAACAATAGTCTTGATGATTCCAAGAATACCATCCCCATGCAGAGTTACACAGATGGAAACAGCTAAAGGTCTTGGAATGCAAATCCTGTTGCTCTGCTCCCAGCTCAGGATGTCCACTGGAGAAAGAGGAGAAAATTATTTTCATTAATTTTCAGTCAAGTGTTGGAGCAAAATATTCAAGTTTTTTCTTCCCAATATAAAAGATAAAAAGTTGATTTGATTTGGTGAGTTAGTGAAGTCACAGCTTAAAGTCTAGAGAAAGCAGGTGTTCTCCTCTTAATATATAGGATATATTAGAATATTAATATATATTAATATATAGGATAACTGTAAAAAATAAATTCCAGGATACTCTTGAATTGGTGGTAAAGATCCTCATGATTTCACCTGGAATATTGTAAGGCTTGAGCAGACTGGGAAAGGACAGAGTGTTGTGAACAATGCATTGCAGAGTTTCTGCCAGAGTTACCTGTTCTGCCTGTGGCAGTCCCTGCCTGCTCACACAGCCTTGGTTTCATTAACAGCTCCTGCTAAATTGAGCATTTCCTAATATTGGCCTGGTAATCTGATGCATTCATAGACAACACAAGTAATTCATCCTTGAAAAATAAAGAACAGTCAAGTGCCTTTCTCTGAGATCCATATGAAAGTTTTCTGTCTGTTACTGAGCTTCACTTTCTCTAGAAACAAACACCAAAACACTCAGGGAATTTTTTCAGCCTGGAAATACCCACCTTGCAGCCTAAAGCCACAGGCAACCCAGGAATTTTGCAGCTTTATAGTGAATTAATAACATTTCATTCTGAATAAAACCAAACCTTCTTTTCATACCTGCATGGGCAGGTGAATGTCACTGCAGGGAACCCCAGCCCACTCTGACAGGCAGCTGCCAGGCTCAAAAATAGCCCATTTCATAGAGCTTTCATCAAAATAGGGTTTTGCACAGCAGAGGGCAGGGATGGATAGGGACTGTGCCTGTGCATCCTATGGAGCTGGGATGTGACACCTGGGGTAGCTCCACAAACCTTCGCTGCAGTTTGGTAGCAGAGAACAGGATGTGAAACAGAGACTTTTCACCTTCTATTTTATAACTCCCAGCAGTACCTGTAGATTTCCCCTTGGCTTTGGTAGGTGCAGCACAAACTTTGAATTAAATGATATTTTACGGACCGAACATGCAAAAGCAGCTTGCTTTTATTTTCAGCTTGCCTTTATTTTCAGCTCAGTCCTGGCACAGGTCGTTCTGGGTAACTTTTGAGTGCAGGGAATGTTGAGATTGTTCACAGAGGAAAATGCACCAAAGTGCAAAGACATTCTCAGGACTGCACCATGAGATTGATTTCCAAACCTCTCCTGAGGACCAAACTTGTTAGAAAAAGGCAGGCAGCTCCCAGCTATCCAATTTACTCCCAGCAGAGATCTGTCAGAGCCTGAGACTTCTTCCAGTTGGAGTATGATGAAAGATGCAACACTCTATAAGGAAATGCAATTAAAACAATCAGACAATGAAACCAAAATCCTCCCAGCTATTCCTTCCTCTGGCTTTCCTTGTACATCCTGTCTCTTCTCTGTTTTGGATAATTGAATTGAAAGCTCTTTGAAATGAGGATCTGTCTACATTTTAGCTTTTATGTAAGACCGAGATCACTGTTGGTACTTTAGAAAATACATTCATTTTTAGCATTTGTCTTTACTACCTCTGAAGGAGGCATTTGGCCCTGGATTTGTGTGAGAACCCTCCTAAGGACGAACGAAGCAATAGCAGCGTGAATTGACAGCATGTAACATTTTTCCAGAAGGATTTTAGTTTGTTGTGAACTAAGGAGGAGTTTGGGAAATCTCATGTCTTGCAAGTTTGTGCCTAACAATGCAAAACTGCACCTGAAAGTTAAATACAACCAGGATGAGATTGTCAGGTACATTCTCACTGCCCAGGGCGGTGGTGGAGTCCCCATCCCCGGAGGGATTTAACAGAGGTGTGGATGTGGCCCTTGGGGACAGCAGTGGTGAACATGGCAGTGCTGAGGGAATGGTTGGACTTGATGATTTTTGAGGGCTTTCCCAACATAAATGATTCTTTCATACTTTGATAACCTCATGGCATTTTGGTGAGGGATTAAAAAGCCAAACATTTTTCTGCTAATCACGAAACAGAATTTTCCCAGCCTCTTATCTTCCAAAGCCAGAGCTCCAAGCACTGGTTTGCTAAAGTAATGGCATTTGCTTTTCTGTCCTCAAGGATGTGAAGAATTTGGGGCTTAAAGACGTGGTCCTTGGTTCAAAATTGCTCTGTTTGTGCTTAATCACCACCTCTGCAGAGCTCAGCTCTCGGGCTCCCAGACCTCTGTAACAGATGCTATTGTGCACCAGGAGGGACTCTGAGTGAAGTTTCCAGAACAGATTTTAATTAGAAACATAACTTCATACAGTAGCTTGGAACGAGTACAGGGAGGGAGAAAAAAATCCAAGCAAGTGATGGAAAAGAAAACACCAAAAAGAAAAATAAAGGGGCGTTTCAGTGGTGTTTTGTACTGAAAAGCACTTGACAGGAAATTCTGTGCATATCAGTGAAAAACTGAGGCACAGAGCAAGCAGTACTAACTCTCTGAGCCCCTGAAAATGGTGTAAATCTGCGTTGCCTCATTGATTTTCCGAGAGCTGCCATTTCTCATTGACCTCAGCACTGCTGTGCTCGTTTATCCCAGGGAGGACCCCGGCCAGCTTGGCGCTGCCGAAATCCAGAAACTTTGAATACTTGTTTGTTTTGTGTTGTTTTGTTGTTGTGTTTTTTTTGTTGTTGTTGTTGTTTTTCCTGTTTAATTAAAATTTAATCAATCTTTTGTTTTGTAGATTGCCCTCCACTCGGTCTAGAGACATTAAAAATTACTGACTTCCAGCTCCATGCCTCCACAGCGAAGCGCTATGGCCTCGGGGCCCACCGAGGAAGGCTCAATATTCAGGTAACACCAATTTTTCCCCCAAGTGGGAGCATGGCTCCAGGTTGTGCTGCTGAATAAAGAGAACCAGTGGATAGTTATTGGTTCTGACTGCTTTGTCAGCTCATGTAATGCAAATGAAGGGGAAACACTGGCACTGTAGAAGTGAGTAGGTTTGATGGATAACCTTTGGGTTCGTGGGCTAGTTAGGAAAATCTCCAAAGTTGGTGTGCAAATCCAGACAGACCTCTGTGAGCAAGCACAGGTGGAGGCAGCTCCCTTCCCAGCTCCAGGAAATCATCCCAGCTCCCTTCAGAATCAGCCTGCAAGGAAGCTCTCACAGCAAGTTTCGTTTTCTTTGTTGTTTGCATGTAATTAATGACAATGGTTAATTGAAAGGGTGGTTTCAAGTGAAACCCTTTCCCTAAGGCAGTTTTTTCAGAAGCAGTGATTATACTATCCAAAAAATGCTTCAGTTCAGGACTCTCTAACATACAGTCTTGTCTAGCTTCTTTTATTTAAGATTAAAAATGTGTTTAGGTGCTTTGCAGGACCAAATTCCATTTTGCCATTTCTCATGTTTCTGTTTCCCACTTTCTTATTAGTGCTGTTCTCTGAATTACAGTCTGTCCAGACTAAAAATGCTACTTTGCATGATAAAGCACAACATTTAAAGCCATAAACAGGATATTAGCACCGAGCCAACAGTGAAAGGTCTCTGAAGTTTATTTAGTTAGTTATCTATTATTATTAGATGCCTCCATTTGTTTTAGTCTCCAGCTGAAGGGGTTTGATATTCATGGGGGCTAAGGCTGGGGCTGGGAGGGATGAGCTCTGATCAGCAGTGCCATTCCACACGGCTCCCACTGGAAGAGGGATCACCCTTGGTTAAAATCCCACTGTGCCTCTGCACACACAGCTCTCTGAGCTTCTCTCTGGGAAAAATACCTGCATACCCCTCCTGGGTTTATTTCAGTGTTTGTTTTAATGTATTAAAGTTGGTCAGAAAGCTCAGGAAACCACTTTGGAAAAGCCAGCTGGGGAGTGGGAATGGGCTCTTCCTTTCCAATCTGGTGTGCAGGTACAGGGGGGTGTGTGCAAGGTGAGGTCTCACCTGGAGTCTTCATATTTATTGGCTTCTGAGATCCCACTGAGGTAGTTTGCTTCTTTACTTGGTATTTTCTGCTAGGAAAAACCTCTCATGATCACAAAAACAGGATGCAGATGATATTCAGGGGGGTTCTGGAGGAATGTTTAATTATTTTATAACACTCTTGTTTATATAATGGTATAAAACCAAGGACTGCAATGCAAACCTCTCCGTTGGTTGTGGCTACTTATTTTTCATGCTGCTGTTGAAATTCAATTTATTTAACCACAAGACCACACTGGTTTAGACCAGGAGTCCATCCAGTCTTGTCGTCACCAGTACTGTGTTAAAATAAATAGAGAGATGATAAATAAATATATAATATATATATAATAAATAGAGTGTTACCTGTGGCTGATATTTCCTCTACATATAGTCTCCAGAGAAGCCAAGGGCACAGTCTTTACTGGGAAGCAAAGCAGAAGCAAAATGCCACTCAGCTCTTCCTGAAATTTCCCAAAGCTTGGATTAGACCAAGTGTGATCCAAAGCTTTTTATCCCTACTGAAACTACAGATAGAGAAATTCCCTAACCCCCCTGACCACTTAGGGTTGCTACCATGGCTGGCACTGTTAGAAAGAAATTGGGCTTGCCTTTATGTTTCTTCACAGTTTTCTTTGGGCTTCATTAAAAATGAACAGGACTAAAACTTTTCTAAACCTAGAACCTGCAGGTCCCTGCCACTGGGGATTCAGTCATCCTCTCACTGGGGTTTCAGGGATTCGTTTTACTCTGCATGAGGGCTTCTGAATTTCATATTTAGAGTGAATTTGCTTCTAAGCAGGGACAGGTACTGCAGGTGGCTGATGTGCCAGGTGGGTAATGAGCTCCCTGGTGATTTCTCTTTGCTGCTCAGCACAGGAGGTTGCAGCACGCTGGGCAAAGGCAAAAGGCACTGGGATTTAAGCTGCTGTGTTTTCCTGCTGTTCAGAACTGAACAAGAAGGAAAACACTTGGCCCAGCTCGGTAACACTGATGTGCCTCTGGAATTCTGTGAACATGTTATGCTGTGGGTGTGGTGACAAGCAATTTTATGGGCTGCTGCTTTGTCCAGCGATCTGGATATCAACACAGAGCTGTCACAATGTTCATGGGTCTGTGATGTTCCCCCCCGAAATAATACAAAATCTTCTCTCTGCCCAACCTCATCATCTGATGTGAAGTCAGCTGAGGAGCTCAGGGCTCTCCCCAGGTAACTGGCACTGCCTCAATTCACAGGGAATTTGCAGAATAATTAAGTTTTTCCAAAGCTTTTGAAGGTTTGTTTTGGTTTTTTCCTTTTTCTTGTTTAGATTATCTGAAGCACATGAAATGAATCAGTTGGTGTGTGCTTTATTCCAGAGAAGGACTGGCTTAAAATTGGATCAGACATTGTAGGATCTACTTCTCTTGTGCCCTTGCATTGTGTGGGACCTGATTTTGATGCCAGTCCTGCCTGAATATGGGGATTAAGGTGGTGTTTCTCAAGGGCAGAAGCCACGTTAGCAAAGCCCCATATTCTGGAGGTCTAGCTGCAACTGCAATAGTGGCACAACCAGTAGTAATTTAACATCATCAAGAGAAATCATGGCATAAAATAATATTAATTGAGGCTCTCTGCCTTCGGGGATCAAATTAATTAATATTTGTCACTTATACAATAATTAAGAGTGGTTGAAACGTGAATAATTAGTCAAACTATGTTTCTTCCCCTTCCTCATTTTCCTTGTTAGGGAAATCCAAACATTGAAGATTAACCAAGTAAAGCAATCCCGTGTCTGCAAACACAGGTATTTGTGTATAAAGGAGACCTCCCAGAGCCTAAAGAGGTTCCAAGAGAGCTGCAGAGGGACTTGGGACAAGGGATGGAGGGACAGGACACAGGGAATGGCTTCAAACTGCCAGAGGGCAGGGATAGATGGGAAATTGGGAAGGAATTGTTCCCGGGGAGGGTGGGCAGGCCCTGGCACAGGGTGCCCAGAGCAGCTGGGGCTGCCCCTGGATCCCTGGCAGTGCCCAAGGCCAGGCTGGACATTGGGGCTTGGAGCAGCCTGGGACAGTGGGAGGTGTCCCTGCCCATGGCACAGGGTAGAACAGGATGATCTTTAAGGTCTCTTCCAACCCAAACCATTCCATGATTCCATGATTGCCTTCCCGGGTCTTTCTGGTTCCTTTTGAAAAGCTGCATTATCAAATCTCCAGGAAAAGACAAAACTACTGAAGATCCACTTGCAGCCCGTGTGTTTTAGTTCTTCCCTACTGGCGGTGGTTGCTATAAATACCTGCGATGAGTAATGCTTTTTTTTTTCCCCTCCCAAACTTCCTATGGTAAAATAATTTTTTTGATCATCTTGCTGGGAATGGAAAAGATTTTAAGTAGAGGTGGTTTGATATTTGCTGTATTTTTACTGCTGTTCCAGCTGATTTCTGGCAGAAGACTGGAATTTCTTTCTTTGAATCATTTTGGTAGTATCATCTCTCTCCTCATTATAGGAAAAGTCTTTTAAAACAGTGGTAATGTGAGCAAGTTTTTATTCTGCCTTGCAAACATCTAATTTGGAAGAGAAACATGAATTAAAATCCAAAGTCACATTATTTGTAAAGTAATTGTAACCTTTGTCTTATTTTCTGGATACACAACAAGCAGCTGATTTGGTTCAGCTGAATTACAATTTTCAACTTTCACACTTGGGAATAACTTCTTTGTGAGTGACAGAACAAAGTCTCTTCCTCTATCCAAAAGGGGTTTTTTTCATAAGATACTGCATATTGAGAAACATTTTTGCGTTTGGCTGCAAGTGAAACACAAACTGGGTTAGACTCGGAGTTATTCTTGAATATTCTGTGAAGGGAAAAAGGATTTGCTCAAGACTTTGCCCTGGCTTCCAGATTTTGCTAGCTCCTTCAGTCTCTTGCTTATGAAGATAATTTAAGTATCCATGACATAACTTGAATCTATTCTTTCCAGTAATTCAATATGGATTTTTTTAAATTCAAGTAAACACCTTGCTGAGGAAAGGTATCTTGATCTGTGTTATTTGATAGAATACTTGGTGATAACTGTACCCACCTCTCAGGAATGATCATTTTCCCAAAGAAATTTAATAGGAATTCTAATTACTAAATATTTGCTTGAGTTTATAAGTTTATTTATTTTATTGAAACAGTTTTTTGAGGTGGCCATAGGGCAAATTAAGCACCTTCAGAAAAAAAATATAGACTTGAAGCTTGAGAGGAGAAATTGTAGCACAGATTTCTGGATTTTTTTTTCCTTCAGAAACATTTCTAGAAAGAGCTCCTTGATTGAAGTTCTCTTTTTCAAGTAGTATTCTGTGCTGATTAGACTCAGACGCCTGCTTCTTTTTACCTGTAAAAACCATTTTTTTACCTTCAGAGAAGCTGATATCAGAAAATAAGAGAGCAGGAAGGACTAGCAGCATGGTTTCTCCTTTTCTTTCTTTTTTTTTCTTTTTATGGTACCTTTGCCCCTATTTAAGGCCAGAGTATTTTAAGCTGTGGATAACTAAACTCCCCATATTTTATGTGCAATTTAACCTTATTTAAGCCCAGTTGAAACCATGGATACTCATGTATGTAACCTAGGTGGGAGGGTTTTTTTTAATAAGCACTTTTTCCTTCTGCTTTCCTCTTCTCATTGTAATGTGGAGGAGAGCTCTGCTCCCTGATATGCATCACACCCATGGGAAACACCCTCAGCCTGAATAAGGACCAGGGATTGGGAGATGGGGGGACTTGTTCAGCAGGAACTGGTGGAATTTCCCCGGTGTGAAGGGGATTAGCAGGATGCTGGTTCAAGGTGCTCTGTAGATCTTAACACTTCCTGGCAAGCGCTGGTTTTAAAGCCTGAGGCTACTTCAAATTCCATCGTATTTTAAAATGCATTGAAACCTTTTCTTGCAAAGGGTTATAACTCAGGTCAGTGACCATGTTTATATTCTCATGTTTTCCCACTGTTCTGCTCTCCCTGAAGAATTTATCTCCCATTGTTAAAAGGCTTTTTCTCTGTGTTTTTTTCTTTGACTTCTATACAAACTTCCCCTTAAAGTATCAGACCTAATGCATAGGAGTAGGTGGCTTAATTTAATTTTGCTAGGTGGAGGAATACAAATAATTTTTAGGCTGCCTTATCTCAGATCTGAATACCTGAGAAAATGAGAAGGTTTAGGAATTGAATCAGTGTCCTGTGTTTTGCAGCACTTCCTTCAGATCCCATCAGACTCACACTGGGAAAAGGGATTAACCACTGCATCCTCTCTGAGTTAGAGCCACCCAATGCCCATTTGGGTAGAAAGAGTCTGTAAACCTCTTCATGTTCATTTGGGAAATATTTAGCAATATCCATTCTTGGAATTGCATGGATGGTGATGGTAAATCCACATACACCACAGATGAAATTCCACAAAAACACATGTAGCCTCAGAGGACCACATGGCAAAGCTTCTGTGCTGTTTATGGCAGTATCCAGCTGGGTGCCAAACATTTCCTGGGTTTTAGAAGGAAAATAAATCTCTGAGGGCTTCAGATGCTATGTTTCATTAAATTCTAGTTCAGATTTATTAGGAAAACAGCTTACCCAAAATACCTTCAGCTATTTCTTTGAAAATGCTGGGAAGGCTGTTTGTGGTGGGTTTCCCAGCAGAAATTGGGATACAGATTTGTACTCAAGTTGGGGAACAGCCAGACATTCCTGAATTTTTAACCTTTGCCACCCCAGCTATGAAAATTAATAATTCTGGTCCTGGTGGGAAGTCGTGTTACTGTTTCCTTATGCCTTCCACTCTACTCTGCTGCTTCCAGGGAAAATGGGATTGTCTAATCACCGACCATTATTCACATGGGCTGGAGCTGGCTTTTTAGAAATGTCAAAGCTCTGCAGACCATGTGGCTAATTTGTTCTGGATAAAGGCTCTATCAGGCCACAGGCACAGACAGGTGATCAGACTGGAGCTCTGTTTATCTTTTCTGACTTAAATTTATACAAAAGCATTCTTAGTTTTCAAAGGAACTTCCCAGAATTTCCTGCCCCGCTTTGAGTAAGGAAATATTTTGGTGAGGGCCTCAAGGGTCTCAAAGTGGTGTCAGAGGAGTGAGTGGGATGAGTGATGTGTTCCTTTCTTTTTCCCATGAAAGACCTTCAGTTTCCCAGCTCTGATTTATGGTCAGCTTTGCCTTCTTTTCAGGCAGGTGTTAACGAAAATGATTTTTATGATGGTGCTTGGTGTGCAGGAAGAAATGACCCCTACCAGTGGATTGAAGTAGATGCTCGAAGGCTGACAAAATTCACTGGAGTCATCACACAGGGAAGAAACTCCCTCTGGTCGTAAGTACACGCTGGCTTTTCTCCGTGGGATTCTGAGGTTTCAGGCCAAGGAATTCATGTCCTGATGTGCTTTGGTTCTTCAAGAAAAAAAATCAAAACAGAAGGAGTGGAAATTCTGTGAGACATTGAGAAATTGAATGGGGGAACACTAAAAGGCCAAGTCTTTATATATGGTATAAAATAGAAGTTTAAGGGTTGCAAACTTCCATAGTCATTACCTACATCGGAGCCTTTACACTCACCTTGTTGTATTTGCTGGTGTTAAACTTCCTCATTCTTTTCCAATACTCAGTTTGGTTAGTTTAGATAAAGTTTTGGGCCCTTTTTATTTAGTTTAGAATAACTACTCCTCTTTGAGATGTCTTAATACCTAGGCAATCACCAAGTAATTGCTGTAATTCCAAAATAAAATTATTTTTATGTGAGTAGCTAAAACAAACTTTATAGCACTATATATATATATATAAAATAAAATATATTTTATATGTAAATATATTATTTATAATTTTATATTTATATATTTATAATTAAATTTTATTAACTGTAATAAATATTTTAATTATATGTTTATATATGATTGTATGAAACAAAAAATATATATAAATACTGTTTTTGAGCTTTCTGGTCACTGCTTGTGCTAGAGACTGTATTCATGGCACTGAGAAATAAGTGTTTTGCCCAGATTTGTGTGCATTTACTCCTCTGTGTCTGTTGCTGAGTGTATATGAGGGATGCAGCTATCAGATGCCAGAAACAGGAACTGGAGGTGAGGATTTGGGGTTTTTTTCCTGCTCTATGTGTGTTTTTTTGGCCTTTTAATTTGTCATTGGGTCTCACAGCTATATGTGGGCAAACAATGCCACTTGTGCTGCTGGACCTTTTGCCCAAGTATGCAGGAGATGCAGAGCCACTCTGACAGATCCGTTCTATCAGAACTCTCCCTTAGAAAATGAATGTGACATCTGATTAAAGGTAAACCAGAAAAAAATGCCACTAAAACTTGGGAAAAGAATATTTTTCTTTCAACAGTTTAATTGTCTGTGGGGTTTTTTTGGTTTAATTTCTTTCAGCGTGGCTGTGGGAGTAGGAGCTTATTTGGCAATAAGGTTTCTATATTCATTCCACATTGTTCTGTGGTAGGTAGGTAATTACTATAGCAAAGCCTTACTCTTTTCTTTTATTCATCCTCTTGACATCGCTGTTCCTCTCAACACCAGAGCTGCACTGCTTCATCCTGTCATGTTTCTATTTTTAGTTCAGCTCTGTTAGGAGTTTGCAGCAGGACCTGACACTCTGTTTAGAGCTGGTATTCACAGTCATCTTGAGGGGTTTGGGGATTTTTTTGAACCATAGAAGCATAGAAGGGTTTGGGTTGGAATGGACCTTAAAGATCATTGAGTTCCAGCCTCCTGCCCTGGGCAGGGAATGTTGCTTTTGCCCTTTTTTTCCCATAAAAAATTGATGGGCAGAACCCTGAGGGTCTGCAGGAAGAGCAGGAGTGGTGCTGGCAGAGTAGGTCCAGGCTCCTTCGGGATTGCTACTCAAATTTGAGGAAAAACAGGCCCATTTCTGCCTGATAGGAGCAAAGGTGGTTTCAACTGGACCAACTGCACTGCAGGGCAGGTTAATGTTTACCAAAAACCAGGTCCTGTAGGACTGAACTGTGTCCCATGGAAGGACCAGGGGAGTGGGGAGAAATACTCCCAGTAAGGGACAGAAAAAGAGTGGGGTAGGACTTGTTTTGGGGTGGGCAGGTTCCTTTGTGCCTGCTTTGCTCAGAAAACAAAGGAGACTCATCGGCTTCCTTGCCTTGCCCTCAGCTGCTGACTGTGATGGTATCAAAAAGAATTGTTTGTGATATGAAAGTTTGTACCAAAAGATACCCTTCTGTTACCTGAGGCACCTTCCCAGCTTTATGAGGCTGTGTGACAAGATGAGAGTGCTTTCAGACTGATGGAAACATACGTTGGAGAATAATCTTATTGTAGGTTGGAGAGCCAAAAAAACACCTCTCTGATCTGTGTTGTATTAAAAGTGAAAGCCTGCCAAGCAGGGGAGCCAAGGTAAGATTTTTATTTAGTCCAAAGCCTTGGAGACTTTCCCAGCTTTATATTTTAAAAATAAAAAATCAAGGCACTGAAGCAGGGCAGGCTTATATTAGATATTGGGAAGGAATTGTTCCTTGGGAGGGTGGGCAGGCCCTGGCACAGGGTGCCCAGAGAAGCTGTGGCTGCCCCTGGATCCCTGGAAATGTCCAAGGCCAGGCTGGACAGGGCTTGGACCAACCTGGGATAGTGGAAGGTGATCTTTAATGTCCCTTCCAACCCAAACCATTCCATGATTCCATGACTCTGGGATACATGCTCTGCTCACATTATGTCATAGGGGTAAGGAACCAGTAAATCAACTCTTTTTATTGAACAAGACTCTCTAACAAATGAAAACATGTACTTCACTGGAAGATCTGCCTACATCAGATTTGTACCTGCCCTGCTCCCTGTAGTTTCCTGCTGCTGAATTAATGAGGACATTTAAAACGCCAAGGCAGGGCAGGCAGGGACACCCTGCTGAATCCTGCATCAAACAGCTGTGCCCTTCACTGCAAGGCTGCAACACCTGAGTTCTCAGCAGCCTGGCTTTGCTCTCCTGTGTGCAATGCCACAGCCAGAGCTCTTTTACTGGTGCTAGACCCATCCTTTTCCTCCTTTGGAGCAGCTCTGGCACCTGGAGCATGGTTTTATTTGTGACCACTTCAACCAGACACGATCTGCTCACATCCAGCTTTACTTATCGGGTGGTTTTTTGGGGCTTTGTGTGCAATGATGGACCGAAGGTTACACTTCACACAATGCAAAGAGCACAAAAATGCTTGAGGTTGCCACTTCTTGTGTGCTGGCAGGAGCTGCTTCTCCTCAGTCCTTCCTCTCCTGCTATTCCCCATCTGTCTCCTCTGGTGGATTGTGGCTCCTCTCGCCCAGCCCAGGCTTGAGACAGGAGAGCCTTGAGGAGGAAGAGGCCGAGTTGCAGAAACAGCTCTTGAAAACACAGATGACCCAACCAGAGAGAAGGAAACTGAGCCTGGTTTGTAATGAATACTTGGATTGTTTAATCATTTCCTTTTTAAGCAAAAGCACTTCTGAGTCAATTTTTTTGCTCCAACTGCCTGGCTGTGAATTCTGTGATGGTCACATGGAACCAAATCTTTCTGCTCTTTTTTTTTTTTTTTTTTTTTTTTTTTTATGCCTGTAACAAGCAAAAATAGGCTTTGAACAAAAAATCCTGGATTTGAGGAGTCCTTCCTTTTACCAGTCAAAGCAAGCACGTGGGCTCAGGGGCTGTTGGTGTTCAGGCACCTCAGTCATTCCTGGGAAACCTGAAATCATGGAAAAGTGCTCTTTTGCCACCATAAATGGGCAAATCTGCTTAGCTCATCCAGAAGATCAGCAGATGATGAATTTCACCGAAAAAGTGGAGCCCAGCTGCAAGAACCAGGAGTTCTTTTTGATTTTCACACTGAAGACATGCAAAAGTCAGGAGTGCCACAAGTGCTGGTTAATAGGAATAAAATCCAGTGCCTTGAAAGTGGGCAGAATATCAGTTGCTTTGGGGGAGAAATAATATATGCAATTTTTCCTATTGCTGCCAATACATCTTCCAGTTTTAGGAACCAGATTTCTTTAAACAACTGTTCAAGGCTGTAGAGTGGGACACTGGATGCATCACTGTGGAATTGTGCCACTTACTTAAAGCAATGATGTGGTAGTTTAAAATATGCACTCTCTTGACAGAGGGAAAGAAAATATTAATCACTCTTAGCAGTTTGGGAAGAATCTAAAAAAACAGAAGAAACTTGTTTCCCACAAACCCAACTCTCTTCTGATAATTCAGCATCATCTTTTTGTATCGAGAGAAAACCCACATGTCAAAATAGAGTCAGTGTGTGCTGACAGTAATTTAAAGCTTCGGGCTGTGTGAATGCAGAGGATGTTTTGGTTTTCAGGGGAGGATGGAATGTTGCAGTGAGCAAGATGTATTTGTGATGATGCATTTTCTAAAAATTAACCTTTTGGTCGTGGTAAATTGTGAACTACCATGAGTGCCATGGAATGACAAAGCGACAACAACAAGAAAAAGCATGGAGGAAACAATCCGTGCAGAAAGCTGGAATTCCAAAACAAAATTCTGAAGTTCTTAGGAAAAAATCAGAATAGATTTACTTTCAAGTATGTTCTCTTTAAGACCTTTCATCTTCATGAAAATATTGAAGATTTTTTTATTTTTATGCAACATATCTGTCTTTAAGGAAAAAAAGGAGGGGGAACTTCTTAATTTTTCAAGTCTGATTTGGGTAGAGATTAGTCCCTGTGTCCTGTAAAATTACGATAGCTCTTCAAAGGTTTGAGGAGACACCACATCATGGTGTTGCTGGCTGGAAGGAATGATTTCCATGTATTTCCTGGCTCTAAATTGACACACTTTTAAGCTGGTCACTTATTTTGATTCATGCTGAAGAAACATTTTCAACTAGAGCTGGTGTAGACACCACTGCACCCTCCCTACTCTGTCACTTGTTTGATTTCCCTCTGCTGCTCTGTAGGGATAACAAGTAACAAATACTGAGCAGATTGGATTTTGTGTCTCTTCATGGTTTTGCTAAAGATAAGATTGTTGTGACTGAATAGGGGACTAATTTTGCAATTTTTTGCAACACACCCTTGACGTCGGCCTTCCCTGTGTGCAGTGTAGCTCTTCAAGATGCCCCAGCATCCCTTTTGACAAACTGTCCTGAGGGAATTGTAGGTCTGTAACAAGCTGGGTGCCTTCCAGAGATACAGCTGAGGATAAATTTAGGTCAGTGCAATCTGCTTGCTTGCTTTTAATTTCGGTGGTACAGCATTCTGCTCTTCCTTTAGTGACAAAATTAATGTGTTGCCCCACATTTCAACTTATTGCTGTACTCACCAGCAGTTTCTCAGAAGATGAGATTTGTTTTTAGACAGTCTGTATGGCAAGGGGGTAATTTCCTTGCTTGCAAGGCAGTGAAAACCAGAGTGACAGAATCCTCAAGGCTGGAAAAGGCCTCTAAGATCATCAAGTCCAACCATTAAATAACACTGCCAGGGTCCTAGCAGCTATTCCTGGTACTAAGGTCATGGTCTCAGCAGTAACATTGGCTTCCTGAAGAGAGAATCACATGAGCATCTTTAGTATTCTGACAATAACAGGAGACAGAGCAGTGATAATCCTTCCTGTGACACTGTGGTAGCATTTGGGAAAGTGGAGTGGATATTTACAGGTATTTGAGCTGTTACTACAATCTAAAAAAACAGAAATTTGCACTGCACACATGAAAGCTCCAAATTCAGCAGTGCAATGATGCTTGTGAGAGCAGAGAAGAATAAACCCTAAACCCTGCCCAGCTCACAAGTACAACAGACAAACTTGGCACTGATTTTTGGAGCAGTTCCACCTGTCCCCACGCAAAGGCTGTGAAAACGCACCCTGGTGCAACTTCAACAAGTTCAGTGGATATGTCTCGATGTTCTACCCAAATCCTGTAACAAAACAAGCAGCTGCTGTGTGCAGACTTGAGTTGTTCTGGTGCATTAAATCAGTGCTAACTGTTACTTGCCCTGACTGGGTGACAGGACTGCAGAGATTATTACAACTTTCCCAAAGTCAGCCTCATGGAGTGAATTGTTCCAAATCCATAGAAATCATGTCAAGTGTATTGATGGGAGTTATAAAACAACCTGAACTCAGTGCAGAAAAAGCTCCCTTGATATAATAATGTCAGCAGTTACATGTTATACTAATGTTTATGATTGGTTTATTTAAGAAGTTGTAATTTCTGTTGTCTGTGGCTCGGTGGATCCTTCTCAGGGGCTTTCATGAGCCAGCCTTTGGCAGCTGCCCCTCCAGTGCTCTCCATCTGTTTAAGTTCAACCCCTGTGCCCTGTTGATTTTCCAGCTCAGTTCTTGTCCCCTGCCCAGGATTTTGTCACAGCATTGGTCACCGCTGATGAGCACTCCCCACCCCCCCGTGGCACAGGGGAGCTGCCTCAGTGACCAGCTGGGGTGATCCTGTGTGGGTGGGGTGCTGACAGTACACCCAGAGACACTTCTGTGCTTTCACAAGTTTGTTTGACAAAAATGTCAGGGCTGATGCTGCTCTGTTGTGGGTCTGATTTGTCACAGGGATCCTTTGCCCAAGCCTCGGTGACTCACTGGGAGGGAGCAGGTCACTGCAGCCCCCAGGGACAGCTCCTTCCTGCTCTCTCTGCGCTCTCCAAGGGTGCTGAGGAGTGGACAGAACCTTCCTGCACAGTGAGACTCATTGGGGATGCTCACAAGTGGAAGAAAATCTTTTTAACCTCCACAGAAGGGACTTGAAACCAAAAGAGCCGAAGCCTTTTGGAAAAGGCGACTTCAAATGAATGTAGGCATCTGCTGCAGCAGATTACTCACACTTACTCATCACAGCCTGGAGTTGTGTATTTGCCACGTGCGTGCGTGATGACTTGTAGCAATGAGAATGGTTGTGTGGGGGTCACGTTGGGGACACCAGGCTCCTTGTCCCTCCTCTGGTGGCCTTGCCAAGCCAGCGTCCCTTCCACACGCACCGAGTGGCACTCGGCCATGTCTCTGTGGGCTTGGGAGCAGTGAGACCTCAGCTGTGGACACAAACAGCCGTGTTTGTTTGCTGGTTACTCTCAGGGCTTTTGTTTTTCCTTTATTTTCACATTCATGTAGTGAGGCAGTGCCTATAAAGTCGGGATTTTTCTCCTCAAATACATGAGGTGTTTGCAAGGGTGGGATAGGCACAAAAACCCCCGAACAATTCAAAATGCCCCAATAGGAGGTTCAGAAGAAAAGGCATCACAGCTTGGTTGTGTCCAGCAGATACAGAGGATCTGGTGTAGGAAGAATTTCAAACTCATGCAGATCTCGTTGCAAAGAGTGGCCCAAAATGATGGGTGTTAAGACCAAAATGTTTGGGGCAGAGGATGTCTCTGACCCTGGCACCTTCAGGCATTACAGGCTGAATGTACAACAGCAAAAACAAACACCCACAGCTGGCACCAGATCTTCTAAAAAGACATAAAATTCTTGTAAAAACCTGTCTGTAAGTTGCAGATGTTGGGTTGGAAAGGTATTTGCAACCCCAACTCCTGTTTATTGAGTAAAGCTTTGAAAAATCAGTGCTGAATTCATTTCATGCAAGTGAAATTCTGGCCCTGAGCTTTTCTTCATAGGGCCTCCAAAGAGATGGATTTCACAGCAGTACATTCATTTAAGTCAGCTAGAAGCAATTTTAAAAATTAAACATTCAAAGATTTCAATTATTAAAAAACTACCCTTGCTGGCTGGTCAATCTTCATCTCCTAAATCATATTTATTTTAATTAGTTTGCAAAACTTGCTGGGATACCTGTGGTTTGCCTGGCAATTCTTTGACTTGGCTTGTTTGGAAGCTGTTTGGCAGTGGGTGATTTAAAATTTTATCAGCATAAATATTATTATAGAATATTTATAGAATATTAATATTAATGGTTTTACATTTAATTGCATGAAGGTAAAAATTAATTTTTCAAGTAGAAACCCATTTAATTGCCAGCATGCTGATTTTGTTCCATGAGTACCATTTAGTATAGGGCTTGTCCAGCATGGTTTTGGTATAGAGATTTTGCTATTTCAAGTATTTTGGCTTGTCAATTTGTATATTATTGCTGGGCACACATTTATTTGCCTGGCTGGTTCTATTTTATATTAATTTTAGGGGTTTGTATTGCAGATAAATCAGGTTAGCCTGACAGCAGAAGAATAAAATGCTTAGCTGGAGCCAGGTCTGTTGTAGTTGATGATCATGTGAGCTCTGCTGGTGTTTGCTGGTCTCATCCCTAGAATGTCAGAGAACCATGGAAGAGTTCAGGTTAGAAGGGACATTAAAAGTCACCCAGTTCCAATCCCCCTGCCATGGGCAGGGACACCTTCCACTATCCCAGGGTGCTCCAAGCCCTGTCCAACCTGGCCTTGGGCACTGCCAGGGATCCAGGGGCAGCCACAGCTGCTCTGGGCACCCTGTTCCAGGGCCTCAGCACCCTCCCAGGGAAGAGTTCTTTCCCAATATCCCATCCATCCCTGCCCTCTGGCTGTGGAAAGCCATTCCCCCTTGTCCTGGAACTCCATGACGTTGTCCAAAGTCCCTCTTCAGCTCTCTTGGAGCCTCTTTAGGCACTGAAAGGAGCTCTAAGGTCAATCCAGAGCCTTCTCCAGGCTGAACGACCCCAATTCTCTCAGCCTTTCCAGACAGGAGAGCTGCTTCATCCCTTCAATCTTCTTTGTGGCCCATCTCTGCCACTGTGGGCTTGAGCTTGTGCTCACCAGCACCTGCCAACCTTCCTTGTTTACCTCAAATCACATGGGGTTTCCTAGATGTGGAAAAGCATCCTCAGAGACGAGGATCAAAGTGTCAGATTTATTTCACTTGTTGCTTGTTTAGCCTTCCATGACAGAGAAGCTTGGCCTTAAAATATTACAAGCAGCAGGTGCTGCTCAAACAGAATAAACCCAAACAGCCCCAGTTCTCAGCTGACCCACTGCCTGCTGGAGCCTGGGCAGGAAAAAGCCTGGCATCCCTCCATGCTTCCCATTCAGCACTCGCTGTGTGTTCTGCTGAGCTGGGATTCAGCCTCGTGTCCAACACACAGAAAGAAAAGTCAGGAAATTGTATCAGTGAAGGCAAGGCTGGAAGATGTTTTGTTGTTCTGGTGCTGTCATGCTCGTTTTGCCTTTGCTCAGTAGCCTGATGCTGTGGTTAGATAAGGAAAAGCTGATTGTTGGGACAGGAACCTGCCAAGGCTGTAGGAGATCTGCTTTTAATTCTCTGCTTTCATTCAGGTTTGCTCTCTGAGTCTCTGGGCAAGTTGTTCAATCCCTCAGCTTTTCTTTTCGGATGCAAATGGAAAAGCAGGACACTTCCATGCATCACAAGAGACTGCATTTGACACTGAAGGTGTTCAGATAAGCTTTGTCTAAAGCCAGTGCATTACATGATAAAAACCAAGTAATTAGTAATAATTCAAAAATCCACCACATTAAGTGAATTTGAATTATATTTTGATTTTTGCATTTACTGTCTCTGAAAGGAATTGATTAATGTTGGCAATGGATACTGAGATTTTTCAGATAGGCTGCTTCTGAAAAGATATGGCTGGCATAAATTTTAAAAGGGATTATTACTGGGATGCACCGGAATCCAAAGGACCAGTGTCAAATCTGTGCCTCGTGATCTTTTCCCAGCATTGAGGAAGCTTGTGAGGCAGAAGTGGCACTTTGTGACAGAGGGTGATGAACTGGGGGTAACCTCAAACACTCGTGAATTGTCACGCAATGGCTTCTGTACGGCCTTGCCCTCTGCCAAGAAAGCTTGAAAATTAACGCACTCTTTTCTGAATTCTGGCCTAAGACTTCCCTGCAACTCTGTCTCCTCATCTCTATAAACCCAACAAATATCTGTATTTTCTCCCAGGAGTGCAGTGGTAGGTCCTGGGAGATTTTATAGAGTGAAACCAGAGAAGCTTCTCTAGAACAACAGCAGGGACATCCTGAGTCTTGGAAAACATTACAGCTTTCTTTCAGCCTTTCTTAGACAGCTTTATTGTTCAGTGCTGATGGGCCCCAAAAAGATTGGATGTGACAGAAATCCCTGTCTGCAAATCCCAAACCCGAGGAGATGGATCTTGGTGTCACCAGGTAATCACACAGACAGAATTCCCCAATACTTCTTCTGGCACAAGGCTTTGCTTCAGCTGTCGTGCTCCTCTGATGCACTGCCACAAAAAAGCCTCAAATTTCTGTGCCTACACGAATATGCCACGTGTGTATGGAGCTCCTCGATTCTGGGAAGTGCTGTTCCTGCTGCAGACAGGCTGGAGCATGGGCAACACACCCAGCGGCTTCCTGGGGTTAGCAGCCCTCCTGTGCCACACACGGGTGGGAAAACTGCAGCTCTCAGGGAGATTTAGCGAGCTGGATGTTCTTCTGCTGGTCTGGAGCTGTAGAAGTGTCTGGGATCTGATGATGCTTGGTCAGAAGCCCTGAGCATGAGGCTTTGCTAGTTTATTTCCAGATCCTCTGACCACAAGAACACACACAGAGTTCCCCTACCCCAGTGGGATTTTAGGCAGAAGGTGCCATTCCTCAGGGGAATCTGAATTTGCAGCAGCCTTCTCAATAGTATCAAAATCTAGGGTTTTATGGCATTGAGGAAAAAAAAGGGGAAGGATTTCAGCCCCTGGAGGCAGCTTCGCATGGTAGCGCCAGTGGGAGAAGGATCTGGTCCCCTGTGACATTTTTATGCTGCTTCTTCCTTACAAGCAGACAGAGTTAATAGTGTATGGTGTGTACCTTCCTACATTGCACTGATTTACCTCATCCATGACCCTCTGAGGTCCTTCTATCCTGCCAAGACTGGATGCAGTCCATTGGGATTTTAATTGCATTCTGCCTCTCCAAAGCACGTTACTTGCTGCTGCTCAAGATGGAAAATGTGCAGGACTACTTGTTTATGTTTTCCTTTGGGAGAAGTTTGAACTTTTGTAATGGTAGGGAGTGAGAAAATCAAAATATTTTAAATAAAAGTCCCAGCTTAGAAATGTTACTGTGACAGCAATGTTTTCTCATGCCAGTAAAGCGAGCATGTTCTTTTAAAACCTCCTATATGTAGCATGATTTTCTTACAAAAGTCTGTTACAGTCTGTCCACTGTTGTTGTGGTTTTATGTGACTTTAGTACTCTGTTTGAATTTCTTTGGCAGATGTTGGGCAGTGAGTATGGATGTGTTGTGTTTGTCCTCCTAATCTGATCTGTGCAGTTGAAGTGAAGAAAGTTCTGTAGTACTTCAGAAGCAATGATGTTATTTGGTTTGTGGCATTGCCTCTTCTGGCCATTTAGCCTAATTTTGAGAGATGGCCAAGAATAGCAAAAAAAACCAACCGTGCAAAGGCCACACAAAAACCCCAACAAAACAAGCAAGCAAATAAACCCAGTAAAACCCCCAATATAATTTTGTGTTCATTGAATATGTACACTGCCACCAGCTCTCTCCTTCAAACCCAGGACTTTTGCTCTTAAGCTTTCCTGTTTCTAGTAATTCAGAAAAAGCTATTTTCCTCTTTTTGGAGTTTTGCTGTTGGCCATTTTATAGAACCATAGACAGGTTTGTGTTGGAAGGGACCTTAAAGTCCATCCAGTCCCACCCTGCCATGGGTAGGGAACACCTTCCACTGTCCCAGGTTGCTCTAAACCCTGTCCAACCCGGCCTTGGACACTGCCAGGGATCCAGGGGCAGCCCCAGCTTCTCTGGGCACCCTGTGCCAGGGCCTCAGCACCCTCACAGGGGAGAATTTCTTCCCAATATCTGATCCAAAACTACTTTCTTTCATCACCCTTGTCCTGGCACTCCATGTCCTTGTCCAAAGTCCCTCTCCTTCTTTTTTGTCAGCTCCTTTCTTTGCCAGAAGTAAATCTGCCTTTCTTCGACTTAAGAATACAGAGAAGCTGAGGGAAGAAAACAAAATTCTTTGCAAGAGTCAGTAGAAACTTATCCAGCATGCTGAAGTCACTGTTTATTTTGTTGTGTGTCATTCATCATTTTACAGCCAAATTCTAGAGATGCCAGCACGGCACTTCTCAGCTCTCCAGTAAATCTCCTACCCCAGGAGCCCTTCCACTGAAAGGCTGACAATTAGGATTTTCAGAGTGCTGCTAACTTGTTACAGTTGTTTACCAAATACTGAAGTTGTGTGCATTACAAGTGATAGATGTACCCTTCTTTTCACTACGATAACAAAAAGTTCGGTCTGCTTGGCAATAGTCAAGATTTTTCCATTTAATCTAACATGAATGGCAAAATCTATTCACTGAAGGGGGCTGGTGAAAGAGCTGCAAAGGACTGGTTTAGTGTCTAAAACAGAGCTGGGTTTGTTCAGACTTTTTTTGGTTTGTTCCAAAATCTTAATTTTTTTTACTTTTGGGGGCATTAGTATGGAACATCCTGAAGTGATTTTCCAAATCCTTCTAAATATTTACCTCATCTTTCTTTATAGGTGTGTAAAAAAAAAATCCCAAAACTCTATTGTCTGTTTTGTACAAGGCTTGGTGAACTGGAGCTGATGGCTTTACTCTTGTTCCATCCTTGTCCCTTTTCGGTCTTCATTAGAAGCCTGACTCTCTTTAGTGAGCACATAAAGGCTGGTTTGTCCCTTCAAACACAGGCACAGTGGGTTTGATGTGTGTGTGTGCTCAGAGGTAGTTTGCTAGAATTATTAAATTATTTGAGTTTAGGTTATTGATTTAGTTCATTTTAAAAGAAAAAACCAAACAAACTGAAGTTGTATTTGTACAGGAGCAGTACAAGGAGAAGTTTTTAGGTGTGTCTGTCCTTCCAGGTGCTCCTGATATCCAATATTTACACTCTGATGCTTCTCCAATACCTGCCCCAAAGGTGCCTGCTCTTCTCTCCAGTGCTGAGAGCTTTCCTTGCCCTGATTTGACTCCCAGCCATGGGAATGTAGCTTAGCCAAGAACCTGTGCTGAAGAAGGGCAGCTCTAGAGCCCTGCTGGTTGCACATGGTCAGTTTATATCCATAAATATGGAATTTAATCATCCTGGACTGACTTCACGGTACAAACGTTCCTCCAAGCCACAACTCTCCTCCCAGTGCCTGCCTGACCAGGTGTTAGGGGAAAAAACAAATCACCACTGCTCTTCCTGAGTAACAAATCTGAGAGGAGAGGTGGGCATTACCTTCTCCAGCCTTGCCCAGGCCTGCACACACATTTCCATGGCTAATGCCCAAGCAGGGTGAAACTCCATGGCTTTAAGTCCAGGATATAGGAAGCAGAATTACACATCTCCTCCTACTCTTCTTTAGATGGATGCACACAAGGCATAACTGAAGTATTTGGCTTTTTTAGATGAAAGGGGATTTTGCTGTAAATCAGATAACATTAGAAAAATCAGCTATTGGGGATTGATCAGGATGTTGTAGGAGTGCAATAGTCCTGTGATCAATTATCTCACTGTCCCTATCTCTTGCTAATAAATACAAGAATAACTGCAGGCTCCAGTTATTCTTCTATTGAAAGAAATGGAAATTTTGCTGGTTGAAATCCACAGATGTCTCATCCTTGAGGATTTATTACTTTTTTCCTATCTTCTCTGATAATAATAATAGCAGAACTAATAAATGCTCTGCAGCTGAAAAGATGGTCTTTGAACACTGCATAAATCTGTTCTAGATAAGCCATTTATCCCAAACTCTGCATATAAAAGGAGAGGAGAGCAGCAAGTCTCTCACCTCCTGGAATCCCAGAATATTATCTCACTGGGATTTTGCTCCTATTTGCTAGGCTTTTTGAATTTTCTGTTGAATCCAGATTGGCATGACTTTGCCAAATGGGATTTCCACTGCTAGCAGCTTTATAAGCTTGATTATGTTAAATAGTGTGCAGTCATTCTAAGTTATGAAAAGTAACTTACTTATTCTCTGTCTTTTTCAAGGAGTAACTGGGTGACCTCTTACAGAGTGCTGGTGAGCAATGACAGCCACGCGTGGACTGCTGTCAGAAACGAGTCTGGAGATGTGGTGAGTAGAATGAAACATGTTTTATGAAGAAGAGCAGAGGTAGGAAAGCAGGGACTGGCCACAGATTACTCAGTGTACGACTTAAAGGCAGCATTTCTCAGTGGTCCCATTGATTTTAAGAGCAAATCCCAAGGTACAGAAATGGACACAGAATTGTCCAGGGGGAACAGCACTCATCAAAGAGCAGTTCTGGCCTGAGCCACCATCAGCCTGGACCTGGAAGGTGATTTTATATTTTTATTATCTGTTCCGATTTGGCCAAATTTAGAAACACATCCTCTGAGAGAAGGCAGGCTACAACCATCCCTCCCCCACCAGGTTAGGGAAAAAAAAGAATTTTCCTCGAAGGAAAGTGAAAGAGATAAAAACTATTTATTTAACAAACACACAGGAAAAGGGATAATGATGCTAAATGATAAAACCTCTCGCTCTGCTGAGAGAAACCTGGGAAAATTCAGAGTCCTTTTGTAGATCTCTCTCCCCCTCCTTGGAGCTGGGACGGGGTGGTGGGCCCACCTCCAGTGCCACGGCCTCAGTAGAAAGTCCTCCCAATATATTCTGATGTTGAAACAGTCCAGCAGAGAGAAAAGGAAAAAATGAAGTCCCAGGAAAACATAAGTTCAACTCTCTGGAGGAAAAAGAGCTGAGGAAAAAAAAAAACTGCCAAAAGCTGGCTGGGAAGAAAAGCAAGCTGGGTGCTTCCCTTCCCTCCCGCTCTCCTGCCACAAAAAAAGTCTCTAGCTCTGTGTGACCTTGAACAAGCTGCAAACTGCTTTGAAAAAGTTTTGCTCAGTTTTTTCTCCCCCCTCTCAGGCTCAGTTAAAAGGCATAGAAAGGCACAGGAATTAATTTCTGGCATAGGCAGCGATATGGGATACACATCATAAGGTCACCCCAAGACATTACCAGAACTGCTAAGAGACATTTTGAAGCACTGATGTTGCCTCTTCCCCGTGTTTGGCCTGCCCAGATTTTCGAAGGGAACAGTGAGAAGGAGATCCCAGTGCTGAACATGCTGCCGGTGCCGCTGGTGGCGCGTTACATCCGCATCAACCCCCGCTCCTGGTTCGAAGAGGGCAGCATCTGCCTGAGGCTGGAAATCCTGGGCTGCCCCTTGCCAGGTAAGAGCCTTTATCAATTGCTGTTGGCATGGCTGCTGTGCCAAGACTCAAAAATTTCATTTCCTTTGGATAGCTTTGCTTTTGGTATAAAATTTCTCTTTAGTGAGTAGAGTCACGCAAAAAGAAACAGAAATATCTGCCCAAGCTAACAGACAGGATAACTTTTGATCTGCAAGCCATAGTATCTGTAAGTGCCTTTATTAATAAAACAAGATTGCGTGGATGATCTAACAAGATTTTCTTTGTTGTTTGGGCTTAAATGCAGTGCAACAAATCTTCCTGAGTGCACACGTACAATGGAGGCAATAGGATTATGTATTGGGAAAGCTGGTTGCAGATGTCTCAAGCTTCTAAGGCAAGAAATTACAATTACATAACCTGATTTTTAATTTTTTTATTTTTTCTTCACTATATAGGCCATAGGACTTCTCTGAAATATTTTGAAGGCAAATCCTTTTGCTGAACTCATACTTAGCTTTCAGGGAGGAAGGAGGGGAGTAGGGGGTGAAAGGAATTTCTAGGATATTTCAGCATATTAAATCCAGCATCATCCCTGGTAAGTCCAAAGTGAAGGGAAATTGTCCTATGTTATGCAAGGCTACTAAAAAAAAACCAAACCAAAATCCTTCAATACTGCAAATTCTGGCAAAGCCATGATTCTGCTAAGCACATTGTGAATAGTCTTGTGGGGGGTTAATGTCTTCGTTTCTGTGTGTACATGTACATAAATGTTGAAAAAAACCTCTTTTCTCAAATCTTTTCTAAGTTGCTCACTACTCACTCCACACCTCTCATCTGCTTTTTTTGGTTGTTTTTGATCTCAGATTCTGGCACCATGGGGATTTTTTTGCCAGAGTCTATGAATAGTGTTTTAAGAAATACTAGAGACAGAAAAAACTGCCTTTCCATTGGTGCTTTAATTGTTCCTGCCTCTGTTCAGAACTTGCTGCCTCCAGTTCCTCTGGTCATGTAGGGTCTTCACATGCCAAGCAGTCATAGCTTATTTTTGTCCTTTGGATGTTTAAACACTCAGGAAAAAAAAAAAAAAAAACCAACAAACTTTTTGGGGCATGGAAGGGATAATTCTCTGCCAAAGAGAAGTGTGGGGCAAGTATTGTCATAAAATTCAGTCTGTAGTTGTGTTATCCAGAAGCACTGAAATTTAGCAGCATGTAGATAACTGCTGTCAGTGGGTAAAAAATGCATCCTGGACTTGATGGCAGTGACCAAAGGTGCCCTGTGCATGTGAACTTCCCTGTTTTTGGGAGGATTCTGATTTCTTTTAGCTGTGGGTTTAGAACACTGCACCTCTGTGGGTTGCTTGTTTGCCATTGTGATGGGCAGTTCCACAGACAATATTTCCCCTCAGCTCTTGAAGGAACTCTCAGCAGTGATTTATCCCAAATTCCTGTGGGTTTGCAGAGGATCCACTCTCTATAAACCAGGGTGCGAGGCTGAAGGGAAAGGAACCTTTCTTCAGCACCATGACTTTTTACTGGCACACAGGACACACACAGAGGGCTCCAGGGAATGACAGAGATGGCACCCAAACTGTTTTGTAGGGTAATTTGTAGGGAAATCCTCATGATCCCTTTCTGTTCCCTAAAACTGCATCTAAACAGGAAAAAGCAAACATGGCAGGATTTGGAAAGGTGATTTTTGTTAAGTGCAGCAGTTTTTTACTCTGGATTCTTACTGGATTTGCACCCATCCAGGGCCAAATTCTGCTTGGCAGTGTTGGCATTGGTTACCCTTCAGCTTCACGGGGCTGTGTCAGTGGGTGAAGCTGGGAACACATCAGTACTTTCACCACTGTCCTGCTGAGTGCTCTTCCAGCTTTTCACAGATCTTGGATTCGCATGGAAGCAGCATCAGTGTGTCCTCCTGCTAGTCATTTATTGAGTTAATTGCCCGCAGTGGCTGATTCAGTATATTCCTGAAAGAAAATACCAGAATCATTCATTGAGAAACACAATGGGAGTGGGGTGTGTTCATTCAAAATGTAATTGGACTGAAGAACTAATAGGTTTTGATAAGTGCTGACCCATCTTTTTAGCTCAGAAAGAGCTGGCATTTCTTTCTCCTTGCTCATTTTGTTCCTCGCACGCAAGGCGCCCGGAACAAAGCTGTTCCTCAGGTTCCAGAAGCCTTTCCATGCACGTTTTCTTCCTGCAGGATGGGGCTTTTTTTTTTTTCAGCTCCCTCTAAGTGGATTCCTCACCACTTACTGGTGCCATTTTGCTCATTCCAACTTAAATATCCGGTTGGTTTGGCTGTGGGAGCAGTGGCTTTGTGCTGCTCTAACACTTTGTCTTGACTGTGGGACTGGAAATCAAAGGCTCTTCTTTTCTGACCACTTCTTTTTCCATAAAAATGACCAATTTTCCTAAATTCTCCAAAATCAGGAAGTGGAGCTCTGTTAGTTCACTCACCTCTAGCCTTTCCAAAGCCCAGAGACACAGGGAAATACCTGTGGGAAAATACCCCAACAGCTAAAGGAGGGTGAGAGGAAAGAAACCCAATTTTCAGGAGCATTAATTCCTTTTCATGTCTTCTAGACTTGTAATTTTAAGGTTTATGTCTTTATTAGTCCCTGAATATATTAAACCATTTGCATTCAGTCTGTGCTCTGTATCAGCTTTCCATCAAGCAGGCTCACGAGGGAGGGTAATAAAGGAATAAGGAGAAAGGATAAAAGATAAAGAAAAAACCTTACTAAGATATTAATATTCTAGGAGAGGTTAGCACTGTCAGAATGAGATGGAAATGGTTAAAGACAGCTAGAACCCATTCCTGTGGGCAGGGCTCTCTCCATAAAACCTGCTGCACATGGTGGATGCACCAAAAATCAGATAAATCATGAGAAAACACTATTTGGACAATTGGAACAGAGAAGTCACTGCTTGTCTACTCAGTATTATGTAAGATAATTGTAATTTTTATCAGTGAAATGCTTATCGCTTATCCATAACGTACATTTTTGTTGTGCCATAGACTAATTTGGACAAACAACCTTTTCTAGACTGTTACAGTAGCTGTAATAAAATAAAAAACCCCCTGTGTCATCCAGCTGTGACAGTGCTGTCATTTGGGCAACAGAAGGGATTTGCTACTTCACCAAGGGAAGGACACTTCTCCCCGGAGGAAAAACACCAGAAAATCCTACCTATAGCAACAATCAGTGCTGCCATGTCTCACTGGGCAAAAAGAGGACAAAAACCACAAGTATTTAATTCCCTCTCTGCTTTCCAAAAATGCTGGGTATTTACACAGATGGAGACTGACACACACAATCTTTTGCAATTGCCTCAGAGGGATGGATGTGCTTTCCTTGCCTTTTCTTTCCCAAACCTAAGGAAGGTCAAAAAGAAATTGCATATGATCAAAAGTACCCAGAGATGGGAGAGAGAAAATTGGTTGAGTTCTTCATGCATTTATTTATATTGTAGAGTATTCAAGGCATGAGGCAATTATTTTAATGGAATAAATTTGTGATGAAATTTAATTTTTAATAGTTCTTATATAGAAAACTATCACTGGTACCATGATTATGCCATTACTTTGAACCCAAGATAAAAAATGAACTTTAACAACTCTGTAATGGAGTACTGTGTGTTGCAGTGGCTTCAGTCTTATTTTTATTGCTTCTCTCTTAGTGCCAGGCTAGCTGGTCAAGTCTAGACTTGTGTTCATTTTTTGATAAAAATGTGGCTTTCTGCAAATATCTTTCATTATAAATGGTCGTGTAAACAGCACTTCTAAATCCAGCAAACTACTTCTGAGAGTAAAAGGAGAAATTAATCAATTTATAGTTGAAAACAATTATTTCATTGCTGATTTCATGTGTGATGTTAATGCTCACAAGGCTGCCATGAAATAGATCATGTGGAAAAAAACTTAGGATCACCTGATGTGGCTGCCAGCAGATTTATTTCAAGATTGCACATGTGCTGTCTGTGAGATGTTCAATTTAGTGAAGACAAGTCAAATTCACTTAAATTACACGGAAATTAAAAAAAATCAGTCATTTGCAAAATAGCACGTTGAGGTTTCAAGGCAGTCTAAAGGATTTGGATCAGAACATTCTTTCTATCAAAAGCTTCTCTCAATCACTCGCATTGCCTTCATTATGTCCTGCATTTGGAGCACCACTTCTGAGAAGCTGAAACCCACTGGAAGCATCAGGGCTCCACTGGCTGAGGTGCTGTAGAGCTGTAATAAGTGAAAATCCCCTTTTATTCATCAACTGCCGAGCAACTGATCCTTTCTGGAACTTTTTTATGGGCAGTTTTCAGAGCCCTCATGCTGCAAAGTAGTTGGGCATTAACCTACTTGGAGTTCTGCATCCAGCCCTGGGATCCCCAGCACAGGAAGGACAAGGAGCTGCTGGAGAAAATCCAGAGGAGGCCTCAGAGATGATCAGAGGGATGGAGCAGCTCTGCCATGAGGAAAGGCTGGGAGAATTGAGATTGTTCAGCCTGGAGAGGAGAAGCCTTTGGGGTGATGTAATTGTGACCTTCCAGTACCTGAAGGAGCCGACAAGAAAGAAGGAAAGAGACTTTGGACAAGGGCCTGGAGTGACAGGACAGGGGGGAATGGCTTCCCATTGCCAGAGGGCAGGGATGGATGGGATTTTGGGAAGAAATTCTTCCCTGTGAGGGTGGTGGAGCCCTGGCACAGGGTGCCCAGAGGAGCTGTGGCTGCCCCTGGATCCCTGGCAGTGCCCAAGGCCAGGTTGGATGGGGCTTGGAGCAGCCTGGGACAGTGGAAGGTGTCCCTGCCCGTGGCAGGGGTGGCACTTGATGGACTTTGAGGTCCCTTCCAAACCAGGCTGTTCTGTGGCCCTATGAACCTATGATTTAACAGCTTTAGTCACTTGTCCATCCTTACAAAGAATAGAAGGGTGAAGGGAACAAGGTGCATCTACCAGCAAACTTCATCACTTCTACCAGTGGTGTAACTACAGATTATTATTGATATATCCCTCTGTATAAATGTGAGTGCCACAGTTCTGCACGATCTTTTCTCCTTGGAAGAAAAAGAGACTTTCTGTGCAATTTCTGCGAATAAATCAGTATATTTCTATTATATCCCTTCTGTGGTTTGAGTTTCTCAATCTCTTATTCTCTCTTTTATCAAAAAAATTTTTTTGCTAAAGTGGATCCATCCAGCTGTGCACAAGCCTTGTTTGCCTTTCTACATTTTAGCTTTTAATGTTCTAATCTATATTCGTGTTGCAGCAGAAATCCAGTGATCCAAGCAGGCTACAGCAGAGCCTGGCAAAATATGAGTGTTAATTCCCTAGGGAACTGTCAAATTGAGCTCTGTTGTTGAGGAAGGGCCAGAGATACAATCATTCTCACTGCACAATTTTTTTAAGTTTCCACCAGCTCTACAGCATTCACAGCTATTCCCATGATATTAGTGTTTGATGTATGGAAAAAGAGCCAGGCTTTGACAGGAATGGGATTAAAGTATCAGGGAAAAAAAAAATCAGTTGCTGTATATTTTGGCTTGTGGTGATAGAGAAAACCTTCAACATCCTGGCAGTTTTATGATGTTTATTTTTATATTTTTACAATGTGGGGATATTTTTTCAATTATGAAGACATTCTGTGGGGCATTAAACGCATTGTCTCTTTTGAGAAGATGTGGGGGGTTTTTTTATGATTTCCATTTCTCATCCATTAGTATATTAATGAACAATTTCTACAAATTAGCATGGGTTTTGATGAGACAAGATTTTTTTTTGACATTTTTCAGTTGTATTTGTAGAGCAGCCTTCATGTGACCTTCCAACATCTCTACTGTAGATTAGGAAATGGAAGTGGAAAAAAGGATGGGTCCTGTTACTGTGAAGCTTAATGGAACTTGCATGTTTCATTACATAAATAACTTAAATAGTGCAAAAGACCCCCCCCAAAAAGTTAGAATTTTATGGGAATATTTAGTGGGTTTAATGTCAGAAATATGAAACTTGAAAATGTTGTAAAGTATTTTGCAGTGTTATGGGTTTTCCATAACTTCATTAAGGGTTTGTTGCTGTGGGATGGTGCCTACGTGCTCGTCTGACTCAGAATTATTCTTTTTTCCCCCCAAAAAAGGCACAACTGGCAGGTGATACTGTTTAAAACCATTTTCCTTCTCCTGAGACCATGTCTTTTTGTGTTGCAATGAGACAGGATGATACTTAGACTTTTTCATATTTCACTTTCCCCCCAATAATTTTAAACCAATGAAGATGATTTTGTGTGAAGGCAAACAATTTTTCATGGAAGCCTGACAGCCACTGGCTTGACAAATGATTACTCAAAATTCCAGACATCCCAGATGTGGCCACTTAAGGAATGTGTCCGATGTTTTCCAACTAGACTTGTTTGTCTCTGAAAAGAAATCAAAATAGATTAGGCTAGGAGCACATTTATCAGGAACTTCAAAGCTGAGCCATCAGAGTCTTGGCCTGGTTTTTATTTCCAGGTGAAGGGCCTGGAATGCCAAGGAGGCAAAAGATTCTTTTCTAACCACATATCCTCCTTTGGTGCTTCAAAATGCACAAATTATAAATAATAGCCATAAATAAGTGAATAAGTAAATTTTTAAGCGACAAAGGCCTCTGACTTGCACAAGAACTGCTTTGGAAGATAATTGGGAATGTTTACTATGCACAGTTGTTCCTTTCCATGTTTCACAAGCAGCGCATAGGCTTGGAAAATACTCATCAGGAAAGCTAAAATTCCTTGCAATAGTAAATTAATCAAGTGGACACAGGATATTTACTGTGGCTTTTTCCTCTAATTTGATTTTTCTCCTACTCTTTTAACTTGCATCTGACTCATCATTTCCCAATGACTTTTTCCCTCCTCTGCAGCTTAAGGCTGCCCTTCTGATTTTCTGTTGAAGTTGAGTTTTTTGTGCAGAGGAGCTGTCTGGAAAGCTGATGCCTCCTCCTTGCTTTTGTTTGGATCTGTATGAATTGATTTGTGCAGTGATTAGAAATATTTAAAATCAGTTGGGTTTTGAGTTTTGCTTATAGAAAATCTGTTTTAAGTACACACGGGACTGTGAGATTCAGATTTCCACGTTCCTTACATGCATTGTGCCAAAGCACCTCCACATTTGAAATTCCTAAGCAGGTGAAAACTCTTCTATTTCTTTTCTCAGATCCAAATAATTATTACCACAGAAGAAATGAAATGACAACCACTGATAATCTGGACTTTAAGCATCACAACTACAAGGAAATGAGGCAGGTAGGCAGAGGCTGGTGTGTGATGGAGGGCGGATGGGTGCAGGCTTTTCAGCCCTGTGGAATCTGAATTCCAGCTCTTGAAAATATTATTAAACTCTGTCTGCAATATGTTTTAAAATATTTTCCCTGTTTTAGTCGACTAAAAGCAACAGTCAAATAAAATCCCAAAGTCTTGATTTGTACATAAACTAACCTGAAAAATGTGACACTACATGACAGAGGGAGTATTTTCATATAAGGTGCCACTCTTTTTCTTCCATGTGTAATTGAGTGGTGAATGACACAGTGGTTTCTCCTTCTAGATTTGACTCTGGTTTAGCCATCAGTTTTCTCAATTATTTCAGTGGGTTTGGATAATCAGAATAAACTCTAGAGTCCAATTCCATATTCACAGTTGTGAAAATTAGCAAAACTTCACCAAAAACACCAGAAAAAAACCGCCTGTTAATATAATTTTAACTCTACCAGGCTTGTTAATCTTGTTTCTTTTAACTTCACACAGCCAGCCTTGTTCTTGGCTTTGTTATTGTTTTTAATCTTGCTTCATATCACCACAGACACAAGTGTGTGTTATCCTGAAGAAATATTTCTGCCTGCTTTCTCTTCAAATATAAAGATAATATGTTTGGACTTGATCTGTGTGAATCACTTGCTGTGTGCTGGATTTTCAGTGTATTTATACTGCATGAATCACCACTGGTTTTTATTGAGCAATTGCGTACTGAGTCACACATTTATTTTGGTAGAGATTTCATGGCCCATATTTCTTAGCACAAAGATTAGATGAGTAGGAACTCAATTGGCATAATTACTGTCAAGAACAATAAAATAAAATGTATTTATGTTGTCATTGCAGAAAGACAAGTTGGTCAGGTTAGAAATATCTTGGGGAAAAAAACCCCCACAGCTTTAAACCAGAGTGTTTTTGCACTCTTCATACAAGTGGAAAATCTGTGACAGTGGCTGAGAGAAGTGAACTGTGTGCTCTCCCAATTTCTGTTTTCCTCTGTGTCAAAATAATTAATTTGTTTGGAGCTCATTGGATTTTAATTGCTGGTGGGCAGAATATTGTAGGTTGCATTGCAACAAGTCTTATATTCCTAAAACTATTCTCAAAACTTCTGTGCAAAATGGAATAATAACTGCCAGAGACAACTTCTTATTAAAAACAAACAAGCAAACAACATAATCAAAAATAACAACCAAAAAAGTTCCCAACCCCCAGAAATATACACTATTGTCACTTTTCATAGCTACTTCACCACTAGCCATCTCAGAAAAATGCTGTTCTTTGAAGTGATTTATTATAAATACTGAAGGAGGAGGAAATGGTGTTCTCTGGGCCAGGTTTTGGAAGCATTAAATTACATTGCAATAAATCAAGTATTTGTGAGATGGAGGGATTTTCTCAGTGTCAGGTTATTTTAATAGAACTCTCTGGTTAGGAAGATGAAATTTATGGCTCCAGTTTTCTCCTTGTAAAAGAGCATTCAATATTCTTCTTCCAGTCAATGGGACCACCCGCTGTATCTTGTGTGCAGAAGTCAGGATTGGTTTACAGGCCAAAATATTTATCATGTGCTGGTTTCTATGTCTATATTTCTATGTATCCATGTGTCATAGGGCACTGGTACATGTTTTGATTTGGACATTTGAGTACAACCTTGTCTTTGAGACAACAAACCCAGATCGCAGGTGAAATATTGTGCCATTTCTAGGAAATGGGTATGAGAAGATCAAATACGAAATATGTGCATTTTCAGCATTGCATTTCCATAAACAATTACCTCCACTGCATTACGTGTTACCAAAAGAGTCCCAGTAAAGCTTACTACTGAGGCTCTAATGCAGGAAAAGTTCTTTGACTCAGAAAATGATCACATGTTTGCAATTAGAGAGAGAGTGAGGAGTTTACCGAGGCCAAAGCAAACATTTCCACTGAATGTAATATACTTTGAACTTGGTTCTGGGCATTTTTCTCACTATTAATGGGCATTTCCATACTTTCAACCACTCTTCTAAATTGATGTTCTTGGTATCCTGCGAGCACTGGAGTGCCAGGCACGTCAGGAAAGCTTCTGCTCCGTGGAAGTTTCAGAGGCAGAAGATTCTGCGCTGGGTCTCAGAGACAGCTCTGAGACAACAGGCCCACATTCCCCATTTCTCAGCTTGTGGAGCTGCACGGATGCAGGGAAATATCAGCCAGCTGAGTTTCCTTCAATCTGAAGAAGATGCGAGGAGAGAAATTAGTAAACCCAGGTCTGGGTCAGTAACATTATTTATACAGTACAGTTTTAGCCTTTGGCTAAAATAGAACTGCTTTTAATACAATGTCTCTACTTGCTGGCAGAGTGAAAAAAAATAAAATTTCTATTGGAGGGAACGTGGCAATCTGCAAAATAAATGCATTTCTGTGCACTGACACCCTGGGTCACAAGTCCCTTACCTACAGTACATCACAAAGTGTGGTTGTTTTAATTACTCTCCATTATTTTAATTACTCTCCATTGCATAATGTTTTAAAAATGTGATAGCAGAGCTATAAATTCATGAACTAAACATAAAACTTTACAACTAAGAAATAATCAGAGAAGCAAATGAAGTGTTTATGCCATATCCTATTTAGAATGAAGCAGTTCATAGTGGGTCTATTTTGATGCTGCATTGTCTAAATATGTCTCTTTTTTTTTTGTTGGCAGCTGATGAAAACTGTGAATAAAATGTGCCCAAACATCACAAGAATTTACAATATTGGAAAAAGCAACCAAGGACTGAAGCTGTATGCTGTCGAGATTTCTGACAACCCAGGAGAACACGAAGTTGGTTAGGATTTTAGTCTTAACTAAATCTGTGGAAGGGTGTTGGGATTTGGCTTTTTTCCCCCTCCCCTTTCTCTGTGTCTGCACTAATTATCACTGATGGAATTATGTTCAGGGCAGCAAAGATTTCAAATGTATGTGGGAGGAACCTCAGTGCTGCATTTCTAAATTGGGAAGAGGAGGGTGAGCACAATTAGAAGAGGTTTTGAATGTGGGATCAATTTTTTAATGATCATTCTTTACGCTAATAAAATAAAAGTGAATTTTAGTGCTGGGGGATGGTTTTTAGTTGTGGGGATTGATGTAGCTTTGGATAGAAATTTACCTTTTTCATGTGGGGTGAATGCATTGCAAGCAGGGATAGGCCAAACCTCCAAATAACTTTTCGTTTGTGAGGGCTGGGGTTCAATTTCTTACCATGATACAATCCTTCAACATAGAAACTCATTGAGTCTTTGGTGTTTCTCACTATCATAGTGCCTGGGACAGCTGCTGGAAAAAAAGGAATTTTGTGCTTTGATGTATCCATGACTATCCTGATATTCATGTTTATATACGTTTAAATTGGTTGTTAGGAAAGCTCTTTTCTGCCCCAAAGAGCTGCTAGCAATGGCTTCTTCATGTGATTTGAGACTATCAGAACAGTTAAAATCTACCTCTAATGTGCCCAAATTGAGAGTATAATTAAAAATATGTTTAATCAAAAATGGGTTTTGGAGGTTTTACACAATGGCTTTGGATATCACAGATACAAAAGCCTGTTCTAAAATAGAAACAGAAAGCAATTTATTTCTCCAAAGTGACATTTTCACCTCTCCTCTGTGCAGTTAAGACATTTCTCCAACACTCCTTAAGTAGGATGTTGCTGACTGGCACCAATGCCATCTGATAGAGATTTGATTTGCTGCTCTGACTACAACTCTGCTCCGTGGTTTTTCCACAGGGGAGCCAGAATTCCACTACATTGCAGGAGCTCATGGGAATGAAGTGCTTGGGCGAGAGCTAATCCTTCTGCTGATGCAGTTCATGTGCCAGGAGTACCTGGCTGGGAACCCACGCATTGTGCACCTCATTCAGGACACGAGGATCCACCTGCTGCCCTCGGTGAACCCCGATGGATATGACAAGGCTTATAAAGCGGTAATAGGATTATGAACACATCAAGGAATTCTTTTCATTCCAGGAGATGAGTCAAAAATGCCCCTCTTGTCATTATTTTCTTCAAAGCCCACATTTTACAAGCGATCAAAATTTAAAAATGAAAAGATGAGCACATCAAAGTAGACACAAACCACTGAAACAACTCAGGGAAAAGCCGAAAGAAACAGAATTTTATGTGATGTTGGCTAACAGGAGAATGAACATGGAAAGAAGGGTCACAATGTCTGCCAGAACAAACCATCCTGAGGTGTACAGAGTGATGGGAACACCATTATGGAAAATGGAAAATTCGTACAGTCTGTTTCTCACGAGAAACCAAGCTCAGCACGTGAAAATTTGCATTCCTCCGCAGCTGAAATTTAATAGTGTGCCTTTAAGGAGAGCACAGTGTGTTGGGCATCGTAATAATTCAGTCTGGATAAAGACAGACACCAGGAAAAATTGTAGGGGCTGGTCAAATGCACCGGAAAACCTTCCAGAAAAGTCTGCAGAAGACTGGAACAGAAAAGTCAGAATCATAGTCATGGGAGGGGATGTGTGCTGTCTCCATTGAGAGACATATTTTGGCTAACCTCAAGTAAATTTTCATGGGTTTTCCTTCACCTCATTCAAAATTTCATACAAATTTTTTTTTAAAAGTGCCAGTTATATTTATTTCAGTTAATTAAATAATTCATCTTTCATTTCTATGTATAAAATTATCTCTGGTACATTCCCAAACACTCTGCACACTCTGCAGGGGCTCACAGGTTTTTCTACTCTGAATGAATATTAATTTTAATTTTCTTTCTTTTTCTTTTTTTTTTTTTTTTTTGTTTTTAATCCAAGGGTTCAGAATTGGGGGGCTGGTCTTTAGGACGATGGACTCAGGATGGCATTGACATCAACAATAACTTCCCTGACTTAAACTCTCTGCTCTGGGAGTCAGAAGATCAGAAGAAGAGTAAAAGAAAAGTTCCGAACCATCACATCCCGATCCCTGACTGGTACCTGTCTGAAAATGCCACTGTGAGTAAGGCTGGGAGAGGGGACACAAAGGCTGGGATGTGTTGGGAGAGTGAGAGTTACATTTCTCAAGAAATGAATAACCTGGGGATAACGTTCCATACCTGACCTAAACTGCCTGTCACTAGTACCCTGTATGTCAGTGGAAATAAAAATGCACCACAAAAGGACCATTTTCCCCCAAGGTTTTAGAGGCAGATCTTGAGGAAGAAACTCTTTCCTAGAGGGTTTTCTTTTCCCTCAGCTATTGCAAAAACCTGCAGGACTCAATAGCGAAATTTAGGCAGCAAGGTAGGCAAGGAGAAGCTCTCCATGAGCTCAGCCATGTGGATCAGGCTTCTCCCTGGTTTTGTGGTGTAGATGAGATCTTTGATAACTCACTCACAGATTTCTTCTGGGGTTTTCTTACTTGCTCTTATTTGAAATATATTCTTATCTCGAAAAACACGGCAACAGATCAGGCATATGCAAAACCAGTGCAGTGGCTTGTGCTGAAGTGGTTTATTGGATCATCGTGCCAGAAATTTAACTTTTTTTGGCCTGACCTTTTAAATACAATAGCAGCTATTAATAGCAGCTTCACTGGGGCAGTTTTAGTAGTTTAGAATCACACAATCAAGGAATAGCTACAGTTTAAAGGGGCCTCTGGAGATCATCCAGTCCAACCCCTTGCCAAGGCAAGGTCACATGGATCAGGTGACACAGGAACACATCCAGGTGGGTTTGGAATTTTTCCAGACAGGGAGACTCCACGACCTCCCTGTGCAGCTGTTCCAACGCTCTGCTACCCTCATGGAAGAGTTCATCCTCATGTTGAGGTGAAACTTCTTGTATTTTAATTTATGGCCATTACTTCTATGTTTAAAATCCCTTATTTTGGAAACAAAAAGAGGGGGAGCAGTGTCACCACCTGACATCTCTGTTAGTTCCTGCTCTTGGCCTCACTCGACATAGATGTTCCCATTCCATAAATTACTGACATGAAGGTTTTGTTAGTTCTTAAGGGATGTCTGTGACCTCCCAAGGATGGCCAACACGCACCATAATTTAAAGAAGGCCTTCTCCTTGCCCACATGCCTTCTGCTGGCTCCTCATGCTCAGGAACTCCCAGCAGGACTCCTGAGCCTGGCCTCCCTCTGAAACAGCATTATATCAGATTCCCAGGCTGAATCAAAGCCGCTTTTTCTTTTTCTCCCAGGTGGCAGTGGAGACACGGGCAATCATAGCCTGGATGGAAAAAATCCCTTTCGTGCTGGGTGGCAACTTGCAGGGGGGAGAGCTGGTGGTGGCCTATCCCTATGACATGGTGAGATCCATGTGGAAAACCCAGGATTACACCCCCACCCCGGATGACCACGTGTTCCGCTGGCTGGCGTATTCCTACGCCTCCACGCACCGGCTGATGACGGATGCCAGGAGGAGGGCCTGCCACACTGAGGACTTCCAGAAGGAGGATGGCACTGTCAATGGAGCCTCCTGGCACACTGTGGCTGGAAGTAAGTGGTAGGAACTCCAGTTAGTGTTACCTTGCTAATTAGGGTAAAGTCATCGCTGCCTGGTGTGCGCTGTGGAGGTGGTGGTGGTAAAATGTGTGTTTTAAGAGGAATATTTCCTCATTTCATCACGTATCAGATGTCATTACGGTCATTAATACCTGGTGTTTGCTTCTTTTCCAACCAACTTTTCCAAAATGCGTGTGCACATGGTTAGTTTTAAGAACTCTGTGCACTCAAGGCAGTTTGTCAGGAAGAAACTAACCCAGTCCAAACCCACTGGCAGGGGGGACCCTGTCAGCCTTTGCCATCTCACAAGGTGACAACAAGAAAACTACTGCCCCACATCAGAACCAGTGTCAGGGCTGAAACAGTGGCTTCAGGGAGAGATTCCAGTGGCTCTCAGATAAGGAAATCCTGGTTTCAGCCTCCTGCTGACTGAACTCAGCCACAGATCAGCCCCCATTCCCATTCACTCGGAGCTGTAATACGCCATAAAAAGCCTCTGTTTGTCTGCTACTGTCCTATTTCTAAAAGACCTGGACATCCTTACACTTAAATTTTGCATGGGCTCCACAGGCATTCTTCCAGGATCACTCACAGCCTGGATCGATCTCCATACACCCAAGTCTGCCACCATGCTAAGGAGCACAGAGGGGAAGCCCTGGCCCCTGGTGCAGCCAAAACCTTGGTTTCCAGGAAAGCCTAATTAGAAGCCCATTTTTAACAGCATTAGGCACATTTGTCTCTCTGGATGTGCACTTGGAGCAGGCTGGGAATCAGAAACTCTGCTGATTCATCACAGTTCTGCTCAAAATCCTGGTGTTTTATAAGTGCATCAGTCAAACAATATATTCCCTGAAATTAGGAAATGAGACAGGCATCAGCCACCAGTGGGCTGACAACAGGAACAGCACTAATGGCAAACAGATGCAGGCCAGTGCCTGTGCAGGCCAGGTTTTGCTGGAACTGGCTCGTGTTTGGAGCTTGTGGGCACTTCCACTGCATAAACATTTCTGGATTTTGGACATGGCTTTTATGGCTTTTATGTTGGCCTGTGTGAAGTTAGTGCTGGCTGGCCTTTAAAGGCTACAGTCAAGAATTAGCTTTACAAATATTTTTTCAGGAGTTTAAAAAGTGTTGGATGAATTTGGGGGAAATGAACTCGTAGGCCTGACAGTACATTTCTATGCATTTCTGCAAATTCTAAAGCACACTCTGAGAGCTAACTTGACCACTTAGTTATCTAATTTAGGAGTTTAATTTTCCTAAGTGCTACAAGAAACATCATTATGAATCAATCCAGAAAAGATGGCATTGGCCTTGTCACTAACAGCTGTCACACTGAGTTACCCTAAGTAAAGATGGACAACATAGATGCTGAGTATTACCCTGATTTCTTAGGACCAATTACATATTGGATTTGTTTCATCTGATTTGTTTTATTGCTTGATTATGTTTTAATTATGATTTATGTCCTGCTCTGTTACATTATAGTAAGACTTCCAGTAAAGTGCTTGCAGATGCTCTCCCACCCATCCTTTGGTGTGGGTGGCATCTCCTCTCCGTACCACACCTTGAAACTGTCCATCCCCTCTCTCCTTGCCCATCTGTGTCCTTGCAGTGGTCCTGCACAGAAACTTCTCACTGCTCATGCCATGGGAAAATTTAGATGGGATTTTTCTAATTTATTTTCAGCCCCCAGAGAAGCATGTGCACCACAGATACCCAACACCTCCTCATGCCTTTAACACCCAGCCATGTTATTTCCTGCGCATTCTTTGAACAGCAGTGAATGCAAGTTCTTCAGCAATCTTACATATAAAGTTTCTGCACTGGGTGAACTGCACCAAGGCAAAAAAGAGATTGGTTTCATTTTATTTCCAGTGGTTTTGAGGCTGGATTTGCATGTTCAGGCAGTAGGAAAGAGCCGCTCTTGGCAATGTTAAGCCATTTTCTTAAATACATGTATTAAAACTGAGCAATTACTGTGTGTGGCAAAACATTTCACAGCAGATTAATCAGAATGCAATACAGTATGTGAGGGGAAAATAATTGTGGCTGTTTCTCAAGTGGAGGGGAAGCACGTTTATGAAGAGTAGCATATGCCACTGGCTGATATTTAGGCTTTCCCCATCAACAAAAGTGAAAAGTTTAACATCTGTGTTATATAATCCTCCTGCTCTGCTTCCAGAAGGCACTGAGGGCTCATTAAATACTTGACTACTGCTCTGTGGTAATTGGACAGGAACAGAGATTTTGGTTTAACTCTTCCCAGACAGAAGAACTCAGTGAATGCAAATCCTGTTAATCTCTGCCATTTAAAACATAACAATTAATAGTCATTAACGAACATATTTTAAAATATTTTCTTATTAGAAATGCAGGTGGAATAAGAAAGGAAGCTCACAGAATTTCTTCATCTTGTGTTCATGCTCTGTATCTTGTTATCTATGTGATAGTGGAGAACTGAGAAGCAGGAAAAATAATGGTGAGAAACAGGAGAGAAACCTGGAAAATGGAAGTGTTTGAGATCTGTCTGTAAGGACACACAGCTCTTTAGGGCTCAGGACCTTTGCAAAGGTTACAGTGGTCCCTGTAATGCAGAATTAAACTGAAACTCCTCGGAGACTCAGGCACTGAGGCTCCTGGGGCTTGATTAGGACATATTTCTAATGGAAATCCCTAATGCAGAGCAGCAGTGCAGATCCCAGTCTTCTGCAACACCTTTCGTTTCTTACAAACTACAGACACCATATGTAACATCAAGCAATTGATTTTTCTGGCTTTTGTATCAGTTAGATTACTCAGGGAGGAAAACAGACTGAGGAACTATTTCACCAACTGCTCTGATAAATCACTTTCCCATAACAATCCCTGTGACCACGTTGCTCTGTGTCCTGGCATTCAGGGTTCTATAAATTGGGTTAACAGCTGCACCTCCCTGCAGCCCACCCTAGACAATTCCATTTCTAGGCAGGGCACTCATAAGGGAGAGCTGCTCCATGGGCAATGTCCAGGGTTAGGGATGCTTAGTGCTTTCTTAAAGCAAAGCACAAGTTTTTGCTGAAGAGAGAGACCTTTTTCTTGGCTGTGACCCCATCTTCTCCATCAGTAGAATCCCAGGATGGTTTGGGTTGGAAGGGACCTTGAAGCCCATCGAGTTCCACCCCCTGCCCTGGGCAGGGACATCTTCCACTATCCCAGGTTGCTCCAACCCCTGTCTGACCTGGCCTTGGACACTCTGGTGCTTTGCTACAGGATATGTGGCATCTCTAAAAACCTTTTGCCCCTCCAATTCTGCAGACCGAGCCAGCTGCATGAATACCCAACTTGTGTTTGCAGAAGTTACATTAATTGGCATAAAATCTCAGGTCTGATCAATAGATGAAAAACGAAATGAAATTGTTCCCTTTTTCCCCACTATTGACAGGCATCAATGACTTCAGCTACCTGCACACCAACTGCTTTGAGCTCTCCATCTACGTTGGCTGTGACAAGTATCCCCACGAGAGTGAGCTGCCCGAAGAGTGGGAAAACAACCGCGAGTCCCTGATTGTTTTCATGGAGCAGGTATTCAGCAGAGGGGTAACTCCTCTCAGATTGAGAGATTAAGGTTTCTACTATTTCTCCTGCGTGACTAATTATGTGGTTATTGGTATTTTTGATAGACATATCTCTTCAGCCAGGCTGGTCTGACTTCAGGGAATAAAAGAATGAAGCTTCTGAAAATTTGATGTGAGTGCTGAGCTTGCTAGAAAGGGCTGCTAGAAAAAAAACCCCATATTGTGTCTGTTGCTTTATCTGTTCTTTGTATCTTGAATTTGATGCCTCAGGAATCCTAACAAAATTCACCAACTGATTCACAGGTTAATGCCTGAAGGGTTGCTATGGGGTTAATAATGATATTTTACAATTTTGTGAGCCATAAAGTAGGAATACGAAAATATAATTCACTTATGGAATTAATGATTCATTGTAAGCTCCTGGGAATACTACTGCTCATTGCTGTGCAATATTTACTTGCTTTTTTTATTCTCTCCACAGGTCCATCGTGGCATCAAAGGCATCGTGAAAGATGTGCATGGAAAGGGAATTCCAAATGCTGTTATTTCAGTGGAAGGTGTTAACCATGACATTCGCACAGGTAAAAAAGACCCAATAAAAATAAAAAACAACCCCCCTAAACCATGTTCCTGAGTACCACATCCACATGTGTTTTGAACACTAATGTGATGTATTTTTATGTCTTTCCTGGTGTTCTGTGTCCTTCATCTGCTTCCACTTTCATGTGCTTTGCCACTGAGGTACAGAGTGGCAGATTTGGACACATAAACTGATTTCAGGCTATGGAATATCATAGAGCTTTGTGATTTCCAAAGGTTTAATGTTTGCCACAGGAGGTGATCTGAGCCAACAATGAATCTTGGAATATACAGTTTATGATTAATTTCAGTGCGACTGTGTCTCCATTGTAAAAAAAAAGCATTGAATGACAGATATTTAATTAGGCAATAATGATTCTGCCTTAAATATTTCAAAATGGGACCACTGGGAAATGACAGTGGGAATTAAAGTAATCAGCTGCTTTTTCTTGTCTAGGAAGCCTTGGCAGTGCTGAAATTCTGCCATAAAGCGTGGGTTGTATTACTCTGTTAACAGAATTAATGTGTTGCTCTGGTTGAGGCTGAGTTAATGCAATATGTGATTAATGTCCAGCTCTCTGTACTCTGGATTGTCATGTGAAAGAAAAATAAAGTGCAATAAATGTGCAAGATCCCCAAACCCACCTTGTAACACTCGGGGAATCTTGCAGCTATTTACATCTTGACTTATTGTTGAGCCTCCGTGGCTCAAGGCCATCTGCACTTGTTAGTAAAAATAAAAGTACTTATCTCATTCCCTTTAATTTTTCTTTTTAATGAGACGTTTAAGCTCACACTCTGGAATCACTGTGGAGATGAGAACATAAAAGTTCTATCTTGTTTCATATTATCCAGATAACAATACACGTCTCATTAGTCCCTGAAACCAGAGGATTTGTGCTGGAGCCAAAAAGCTAAAATGACATGTATAACTCCAGAGAAAGAAGGCAAATTGTCAGCAGTCTTCTTTCATTTATACCTTTTAAAATGAAAAATGTATCCATTTAAACCTCTGAGTTGCCTTGATGTAAAAATAGGCCAGGCAGGAGAAGAATTATGGCCCCTATCTCTATTCACATGAGTTTTGTTTCAAGTGAGCTGAGCTCTGCTGTTTCACTGATGCATTAACATGGTCAGCTGCCCCGTAGAGCCAGACAAAAGTTGTCTGTAAAAGCCCTCTAATAACATTTAAGGGTTTGAGAAAATTTCTTTGCCTCTTCCTGTGGACTGGAATAAAAGTGCACGGTTTGGCTTTCTCCTGGCCATACAATATCCCTTATGGACCGAGGGATGCTGACATTCAGCTAACACCACTAATGGGCTAATTGAAGCCATTGATTCCAAGAGCCAGAGCTTTGTGGGAAATTATTCCATTTTCCCTCGATGCAGATGTAACTATTGATTAAGTCTGAGTCATTCCATGTTGTTACAGTCAGATAAGGACTGGAATCTACGAGAAAAACTCTGGAAAAAGAGTTCAGTTGGATAAAAAATTGCACTTTTCCCCCACCATGGTGCAAAGGCAGTTTGGGGGGTTGCTTTCTACAATTTGGGAAATGCCAAAGTATGTATTGATGGAGAAATGTGCAGTTTCTTCCTGGTGAAACACTTCTGTGTCACAGCCAGACTTCAAAGACAGATGTTTTGAACCAAAGCATAATTAATTTGATTTCACAGCATGTCCAGAGAAGTTTTTATGAATGTTTTGGTAAGTTTGCTGTGATTTCAGTATACCTGATGTACCAAAACCCAAGGATTTTGAAATAGCATTTAGTAATAGTTAATATCTTTATATATTAAATATTTATTTAATTAGTCTAAGCTAAGCACAATTCTGGTATTACAACTCTCCAGCCTCATTCCTGGCTGCCTGGTCCATACAGAAAAGTTGAGTTTAAGTTGTTACATGCTTTGGGTATGCAGCACTATGGCCAGGTTTCCTGGAGAGTCTTTTATAGGTAAAAGAGCATTAGAAAGATTTTCATAATGTATTTAGATCAGTGGAATTCAGTACATTTAAGTGGAAAAACTGCTTTTGCACTTTTACAATTGCATAATTGTAACTAAGGTCTGTCCTACCAGGCTCAAAGGATATTTCTCTTAGTTGTAGAATATATGGAGTAATCTGACATATTAAATTCATAGCAATGCTATCTTCGTTCCTTAATGCATTGGTTTTTTATCCAAGCAGACATGGCAATCCTTTTCCAGCCCCAGTAGGTGGATATGGATGCAGTCTGCCTCCAGCCTGCTCCCACTGGAACCTATTATTTCAGCAAACCTATTATTTACTAAATTTATCTGTGTTTTTAACTGTGTTTCTTTTTGCCATCTGTTCTGATTTTTTTTTTTTTTTACCTACTGGATTTAATCTGATTTTCAGAAAACCCCAACCTTTTAGGCTGGTATTAAATTCTGGGCACTGACAGCTGACAGAAATACTCCTGTCTGCTTGCTTGTAAATGGAAAAGAGGGAAAGTGCATCCTGCTGAAGGCTTAATACCCAGCTTTGTAATAAATTCCCAGTGGGGTGTGAATGTGTAGGTTTATTCCTGGCCCTGTGTGGGGTTGTGATGAACTGGCTGTTAAATGTGTCAGAAAAATGTGGGTCAGGTTTGCAGCCCTGGGGCTGAAGCCAGGCTAGGAGCAGGGATGTGATCACAGGCACACACAGGGTGATCCAGAGCCCTTTGCCTGCCCTGGGGTATTGCCAGAGCATTTACAGATAAAAATGAGCCCTTGGGGGTGAATATGAGGAACCTGGGCAGATTTATGGTTTGGCTTTTTGTTCAGCTTCCAACAGACCCAGTGGTGAAGGAGAACTGAATAAAGAGCCTCTCTTAGAGCCTTTCCTAAAAGCACCCAAGTCCTGAGAAACAGAAAATTTGGACCTGATTATCACCCTAAATGTGGTCCAATTTGCTGAAGGGAAAACCTGAGCAAGTTGGGATTTAAGAATGGACCTGATCAGGTGCAAATCTGGCACACTCAGACTGCACTTTCAGGGTAAAGTCGATATTGCCATTTGTTAACACTTGCTGTTTGCAAACACATTTTTTTTACCAAACTCTAAATTAAAATACTGTTTCTTTAAACAGAGGCTGACCAGTCTGATCATTTCCCAAATGTAATACTTTTATGCAAATCATCTTCAGTTTTTGCTACAGTCTGCACTGCCAGTGAGCCAAGGCTGGTGTTAGTAAGGCTGTCAGGTCTCATCAGTGCTAAAAAACCTCAACCCCTCCTCATGCAGGAGATGTTCCATTTCTATTTATACATGGAATTGCATATTTGAATATGTACTTTCATTCACAGGCAGTTTTTCCAGGACAGAGTGCAAAACTAATTTTAGGTAATAGTTTTTCCCCTTTTTCAATTCACAGCTAAGAATACTCAGTGGTTAAAATCATATTTAAAAGAAGGCTAAAACCATCCTGATGCACATATGGGTACATAAAATGGGTATATCTGAGATCATTCATGAGGAAAAAGGAGAGACCAAAAACTCCTGATTCAATGAGGTGTTAAAATACATTTTTATGAGTAGTTTAGTTGATTACAGGAGCTTGGTTTGAGCATTTACATTTAACCAGGTAGTTAAACATCCTAGTGAATTGACCTTCATAGGAAAATCAGTGTAGTAAACCCCAATGTAAGGCTTCATAGCAGGGGATATTTACTTACATCTCAAAGTGAGTTGATATTATGTATTGACACACTTTTCCCAATAAATAGCACCAAAATCTGTGTCCTGGCTGTCTGGTCAGGGTCATGTGATGTGGGTATTTCATTAGAGCTCCTCTGCATCCCTCAGTTACGATTAATTTGGGAAAAGTCTTTTATACCCCATGGGAATCACCAGATTTTGCTTCAGGCCTTTCCAACTGCCAAAAATCTACAGCTGGATTGGAGCCTTTTTCATCATTTGGAAAATATGACTGAGGAGTGTTTTCCTCTTGGGTTGGAGGAGGAGGGATACTTGTGATGGGGGCAGCCCCTTGGACAGCCTCCTGGTGTGAGGATGAAAGGTTCTGCCTGTGGTGTCTTCTTACCCATGGCCAAGGACTTGTCCTGGGAATGGTGCAGGGCTGGGAGTTGGACTCAGTGATGTTTGTGGGTCCTTTCCAACTCAGTTTATCCCCTGTGATTCTGTGTCCTCATTTAAGGGACTCAAGTTGCACCAGGGAGGCTTAGATTCGATGTTAGGATAAATTTCTTCATGGAAAGGGTTTTCAAGAACTGGAATAGGCTGCCCAGGGTAGTGATGGAGTCCCCACCCTTAGAAGTGATCAGAAAATGTGTGGATACGGCACATGAGGACACGGTTTAGTGGTGAACATGGTGGTGGTGCTGGTTGGTGGTTCGACTTGGTGATCTTTTGGGGAGGTCTTTTCCAACCTCAACGATTCTATGCCTTTATAAACAACACTTTCCTCAAGGAGAAAGGACCAAAGTCCTGAAAACCGTGTTTATCCCACCAGGAGCCGACGGGGATTACTGGCGTCTCCTCAACCCGGGCGAGTACGTGGTGGGTGTCAAGGCCGAGGGCTACACCGCCGCCACCAAGACCTGCGAGGTTGGCTATGACATGGGGGCCACCCAGTGCGACTTCACCATCTCCAAGACCAACCTGGCGAGGATCAAGGAGATCATGAGGAAGTTTGGGAAGCAGCCCCTCAGCCTGTCCGCGCGCCGGCTGCGGCAGCGGGCGCGGCAGTGGCAGCAGAGGCGGCGATAGAGCTCAGCCCCAGCTCTGCTTCTCTCAGCCTGGCTGTAGTCGTAGTGAGAGTTACATAGCCCATCTCTTCATGCATTTTTCTCTGCACGAGGCCTTTCTGTTAGTGGAGCTGGATGGATGCTGGGGGGAGTTCTCCTTTTGGTGGGAAAAAAATCGGAAATGAAGTTCAAGTCGAACCAAAAGGAGCCCCGGGTTGAGGGGAGAGACAGGGAGAATGGAGGAAGGTGTTTTGAGTTGACCTGGAATGAAATGTTTTGCTTGTTGGGTTATTTAATCATTTAAAAATTGAAAAGAAAGGATAAAAACAGCAGCGACAAAAAAGAGATAAAGAAGAATGAAATGAAATTGAAATGAAAAATTGAAAAATGTATCTAAAGTATAAAATTGGTATATTGTTGCAACTCAAAAAAGTTTTGGCACTCTTTATGTTTTATTCTCATGTGGGAGGAAAAGCTGAGAGGGGACAACTTCTGTTTAATGTGATTAGAACTTGTGTCAAAATTCCTCTCTTTCTCTGGAAGTTCCCCTTTAGACAAGCTCTATACTTCAGGAAAAAAGTCTGCAGTGAATAACCCACCTTTGCTTTCCTGCTTGGGTTGTTTAGATTTAAGGATGCTTTGTGCTTCCAGAGTTTAATGCCAGGAGGGTTTCCTCCTCGGGATTTTTAAGGCTGCAGTTTTACTCCATGAACCAAACCTGACAAAAAGGTTATGGGATCAGGACAACTGCAGCACTGTGGCGTGGCAGTTCTTCCCTGATGTGGGAGAAGGACTTGAACAAAGCTTTTCCTGAGGATACAGCCAGTTGTGTCATGTGTGTGAGAAGAGAGGCTTAGTCACTGAGAGGTGCTTAATTCACAAATCCACTGATACCACCTTTTTTCTTGATTTTTGGCCTGACTTGAAGTGCCTTTTGTGTTCCTGCACATCTCATGCCGCTGTCTTCTGTGACATGCAAGGCGTTCTGGGTTCCTCTGCATGGCCTGCTCATCTTGCTGCTGCTTTTCTGGCCTTATGCCTCATTGGGAGCAGGATTTGTGCTTTATTGTTGGCTTTTGAGTAACAAAATCATACAGCAGGACAGGATTGGGGTTCAGGAAAGATGCAGACCACATCTAGGAAAGAATTACCCAACACTGGACACAGTGTCAGCTGATGAAAATACAACTTTTCTCCATTAGCTTCAATGTTATGACCCAAATTATACCTAAAAACCCAGGGTCAGCTGCATGATTTTGGCCAGTCTGTGACTAAATAAACATCTCTTAACATGCTTGGTAGAAAGCCTGCAGTAAACTCTTCCAAATACAATTCTGTTTTAAACATTTTGATTGCTATTTACAGTTTTTGCCAATTTGATAGGATTCTTGGAAAAGACATTCAGCAAAATATCATTGAAATTGAAGGAAAAATAAAGAGCAAGTAGAAAACTTACTGTAAAAATACCATGGGCCATCTGTATTAATTATTTTTTTTTTATTGTCAAGGAATGTAGGAAACACATAAAAGGCAAAAGACTGCAGAATGAAAAATATAATCATGAGCCCTCGCATAGTAAATAATTGTATTCTTAAATTTCCCAGACAATTCCAGCCCGTGCTTGTCCTGCAGATACCATTAAATAACAGCAAAGGCTCCAAGAAAACAGAAGAGTGCATTTTTAATTTTCTGTGACTGAAATTATGGAACACCTCCAAGTCAGTATCATTTCAATTAAGTAATAGAAGTAAACAACTCATCCAATCATTCCATCATGTGGAATTATATTTTACTAATTTCACCCTATTTACCACCCTTACAGTGTCCTGTATGGCACATATTTTTGGGTAGCAAATACAACTGCGGTTTGTGAAGAAGGGATATTTTTTTTCTTGAAAGCTGAGAAGGGATTAATGATGTCTTTGTGCAGGTAACAACATGAAATAATTTTGGAATATGGAATAATGACAGCAGGCAATTTGTTTGCAGTTAAATTTGACTTGATCATTGGCATACGTAGATTTCATTATCACCACAATAGACCAAGACCACGCAAGATTTTTTGGGTTATGAATGGAGTTTTTTGGGTGGATTCTCTCTGGAGTCCCACAAAGGCATCTTGCAGGGGTGGTTGGAATGCACAGGCAAAAGTGGAACAAAATAGCCAAATTTAAATTGGATTGAAGGTGGAAACCACTGTCTTTGTCCTGGCAGGAGAGTTCTTTCTACCTTGAGATGATGGTGTGAAGAGTTTAACTTTACAAACCTCAAGGTTCCTGGGCTTTGTTCTCAGAATTGAGGTTCTCTCAATGAGAAATTATTTTTCATTTGATAACAAGAAGTGGATTTGATGGGGAATTCTTGGACATCCATTGGCTAAGATTGGATGGACTCTGATTGCTGAAGGCCTCAGGTGCTGGGGACAGTGGCTTTGGTGTTCTTTCCTGGCTGTCACTAGTGCTTACACGTGTTTGGGCACAGCAGAACTGGGACTACTGCAGGTGACTGTACTCCATTTTAGTCCAGGCATTCCTAAATAAATGGCCTAATAGCTGTCAAGTGGACTTGTCTGTGCAATTATTTTCTGATTGTCCAGCACTGGAAAACACTCAGGCTCCAAGGAATTTTACCAGGAATTTCAGATAAGTGAATATCTCGTGCCGAGATGTTTATGCCTGCCCTGGATGTAATTACACCAATCTGATGTGTACTCCATTTACTGCTGTAGTTATGCACTTGGGAGTTAAAATGTTCCTTTCCTTTGAAATACACAACACCATTATTTAACCTTCAGACAGACCCAAACCACAAACCAGTAAATCTGGATACTAATGTTTTCAATTTATCTGCCTTTTCCATCTCTTTAGAACAGGTAATTTTTTCTAAAGTCTGTGCTTTTAATCTCTTTTCTTCTTAGTGTTGTAGGAAAACAGACAACCCTGCAGAAATGCCAAGAAATAAAACTTGAGGGTGGATACGGCCCTTTTGTAATTACAGATCCATGTGTACAGCCTTTAACAGTTCTCTTACGTGAGAATTTTGCTAAATCTTGATTGTCCCTGATATGAAAGAGAAAAATACAATCCTTCCAAATAATAAGAAATTCAGCTGCACAACCTCACCCTCACAGGAAAGGTTAAACAAATGAAAGGTTAAAACAGGAGATATTCCACTCTGCTTGATAATACCAGCCATCAGTCATCTGCTCCCATGCAGAGCCCTGACAATCATAAAACACAGTGGGAGCTGCCTGGCTTCTCCTTAACTATCCCTGTCAGGTTATCCAGCTCTTCATTTTTATTGGTTTAATTATCATCTCATTTTTCCTCATCCCTCCTGATAACTCCAAGTACAGTATTCTCTCCGAGACAGCTCTCAGTACCTGCAAATTCCAGACTGGTTTGGGTTGGAAGGACCTTAAAATTCATCCAGTTCCACCCCTTGCCATGGGCAGGGACACCTTCCACTATCCCAGGTTGCTCCAAGCCCTGTCCAACCTGGCCTTGGATACTTCCAGGGATGGGTGAATCAAGCTGGGAATCTACTGATATTATATCTGCTTAAACACATTGGTGTAAATGTAGTGTAATTTGGTAATCTCTAATCCAAGTTTAATTTTCTGGCAGCAGCAGAGTTTTAGGAATATGTGAGTATGACTTTTACCAAGAGGTTGAACTCTGTGTGGGTAAAACATGATGAAAATGAATATGAATGAAATCAATGTCTATGCTAGTTAAGAAATACATTTTTTCATAGGCTATTTTAAGCCTGTCACATATTTTCAGCTTCTGTCACCATCTACTTTCCCTTCTCTTACCCGTGTGTGGTTGTGGGTTTTTTCCTCTAACTTCAGCTCATTATTTTCATGGAATTTGGGACATCTCCCCACAGTGTGGATTTCAGCAGTGAGTGACAGTGATCCAGCCAGATTTACTTGTCTCTTTTATCACGCTGCGGCAGGTGGTTGACCTTTCTGAGAAACACCAAAACAGAGATGAACTTGAAACAGAATACAAGTGGTTTCACACCAATGCCTTCCATCAGTTAACCTTTAAAAACTGGCATGAGATACATTTGCTGTGGGTCTGAAAATGCCCAAGTTTGGAGATTTTTTTACATTTTATTTCATAACCAGTCCCTGTGTGAATTTAGGCAGCAGCCACAAGCCAGAGGGGGAAGTGTAAAAGCACAGACAAGTTGTATGAAGTGTGGTGTGTCCTTGCTGCAGGACAAACAGCTCTGTGCACACTTCCAGCCCTCCAGCCAGAGCCCAGAGAAGCTCTGCTGCTTCACACTCACTGAGGATACAACTTTCCAAAGCCTTTTTCCTCTCCTACTGCAGCAGTTGCACACATGGAGAGAGGGTCAGTGATTTTTACATTTATTTCATGGATACTTTTAGGACCACTTTTGCCTGTGCTGCTTTGTGTTATCATAGTGACAAACATTTTTTTGGCTCCTTCTAGTCCTCAATAAACAGCTGTGAATCCTTTTGGCATCAGGTGATTAACTTCTAGAAGTTTTAGTGTTTTGTTCTGATATCTCCTTAATATTCCAAGTTTAAATCATATCCATACATTTAATCTAAAGTGCTAACTGGTCTTTAATTTCTTTTTGAAGGTCATAAAACTTCAGATGACATTTTTGTATTTCATTGTAACGCTGTAAGATTTTTTAGCAGCAAAATTTACATTCAAGGAAGCCATCACAGTGAATGCAATCTTGTCACTAAATAAGCATTCTCTGCCATCTTCCATTGATAAAATCAACATTTTGCAGCATCCATGGTCACTCTGTAGCTAGGTGAGGCTCACAAATCCACCAAGTCCACGCTGAGATTTGGAGGCCAATTTGTTGATCACTTTTGTGGTTTCTCTGTCCTCTTAACCTGACAAGAGACTCTATTTGATTTTAATAGAGATTACAGTTTCCATTAAAATTTTAAACATTGCTCACATGCTCGTGGTGTGCTCCTTGCTCAGTAGGAAGGTAAAGGATATTTTAATACATTTCATGTATTTCAGAGGGGCCATATTGACTCAACAGTTTTTGATGCAACATTTCAGCTTAATATGGAAATGAATGTTTTCATAACTAAAAAATGACAATAACTGGATTTTGGAAAGCTTGTAAAAAGACTCTAGGCAGTGAGCACAAAGGTACTTTACAGGTGTAGTTTTTAAAATTTAATCTGCCTTTTCAGGTGTTTGAGTGCCTTTGTTCACCTTCTGGGGTGTCACACTCAGAGATGTTAAATCCACCTTCCCCTCCCTGGTGTTGGGTGATTTCCATAGGCTGGATTAACCAATATCCCACAGTTTTCAGCTCTTTACTAAACTGATTTTCAGACCAGACACCTTTTATATACTTGCCTCTCCAGGGGAAGGTCCAGCCTTCATCAGGGAAGGTCCCTGCAGCATGACTGGAGTGCCAGCTTCCCATCTGGAGAGAACACTTGCATTTCCACTTTACAACAGCATTTTTAAAAGTGGTTTTTTTCCACCAAAAAAACTGCAAAAGAGCATTGCACTGTATATCCTGAAATACTGGTGGTGTTCAGAGAAAACAGTAACAATTCCCACCTACTATTATTACACTAAGTAATCTCAACCATCTGATATTTTAATTATTCTAGTCATTAGCTCTCCCTTAATTTGCAGCAGCTGCTTTCTAAAATCCAATACATCACTTATGTCAACAGCACAATCATTCTTATTAACTCTGCTGTCCCAAAAGCTGCAAAAAAGAGCATTCAGAGTAAACTGTCATTTGGAGATTAAATATTCATCCAGCCTTATTGTCAGCAAGTAAAAATATGAAAAATGGAATTACTTTTGGTGGTTTAGATGTGACAGAAATTCAATACCTGGGTTAACAAGGAGCAATGGCAGCGTAATCTCACTTAACCAGACCAGTGGGATTTAAATCTGAGATCTGTTTCTTACCACAAGGATCTGGTCTGGTCACATGGCCTCAGTGTAAAAAGTGCTAAACTCACATTGCTATTAAGAGAGTTTTGTGAGTCCCATAACTCACAGGTGAATAGAATCATTAATTTGCATTGGTCACAGCTCTGGCTCGGCTCAGGGAGCAGCTCCTGGGTCCAAGGTTGTCCTCACAAGCAGAATGGGTAAATTTACAGAATAATTGGGAGAGGAGTGGGAAGTGAAGGGAAAACCAGATTCTGTTTCTATGATCTGCCCTGTATCTGCCTTGTTTTTCTATATTTGGCTAATGAAGGGCAGCTGGAGCCACTGTAATGAACATAATGATTTCTGGGAACATTCAAAACCCCAATGATTGCACTGAAGGACTGAGACAATCAATCAGCAGCTCCAGCAGAAAGACATAAGCTGTTAAATCTCCTTATTCAGTTCAATTCTAAATGGCTTTGCTGCTGTTGGTTGCTATGTGGTCATTTTTAAACACTAAAACAAATTCCTTGAGTGTTAGAACTTTGAGAGTTGTTCTTCAGAGACACTTATCTGGTTTTACTTGCCCACTTTTTGTGACTTTTGCCCTAAAAAGATCATCAAGGACCAGTTTAATGACTCTGAGTCACTGTAAATTTGGGTACTGATGGTCCTGATGTCAACACCCTCAGTCAATGCACCCTCAGCATTGTGTGCAGAACATACCTGATTTAGAGAAAATCCAGCATTTTAAAATCAGTTGCTCTCTAATGAAAGTGTCCTTAGAATTAATTGTTGAATTTCCATCTCGGCTTCAGAAGCAATGCATCATTCTTAAAGCAGTACGAGTCTCCAGAGGGCACTTTTCAGATTATCAAAGTCTTTAGACGTATTATTAAGACCTTGAATGATGCATGATTGATTTAATATAAATATAAATCAATAGGGCTTCCCTAGAACTCATCCCTGTCTTCTGCGGGGAACTTAGTAGATTTTTGGGTCTGGTGTTTGGGAAATGAGACCAGAAAAAGTGTGAGATTGGAGCAGGAGAAAGAGAACTACTTTTACAGAGGAAAAGCTGAAGCATGGAAATGAGGATTCATTTCCATCCTTGAAATCTTCTACTCCCCTATTTCTCCTGAATAAATTTGCCTTTTCCTGAATTTTTACATAGTCCTTGTTCCTGAAGCAGCCACTGAGGTGAACAACAAAGGATGTCTTAAGTGGTGGCATTTCAAGATTCCCAGTGCAAGCCAGAGAGTTCAGAATCAGATGGTGGCAAATTATATTTCAGCAAATGCTGATAATTAGTTTATCATAGAACAGAAAATTACTCTGAAATTCGGGATCTGGCAGAAAGCTGACTTGGTATTTCCCCACCAAGAGACCTGAAAGCTGATAAAAGCCCAGGGTAGGAAAGGGGATGGTCAGAGAAGCATTCCTTCAATGAGTTTGTGATTTGACATGAACTGTTGAGGCTGTTGAAATCAACTATTTCAAATTAAAAATAAAATAAATGCCAGTTATTAGAAAGAAAAAAGTTAAACTCTGGATGGGAAGGAAGGAACAAACTAGGATGTTAAGAATGACGAAGTAGAAATGAGTGTGAGCCACACCAGCAGTGGGGAGTGTGTTTGTGTGCCCTATGTGGGCACACAGGCTCCTGTGCTTACTGTCCATAGACAGAAGCAGTGAAGAGGGCAGGCAGCCCTCAGGGGGCACCAGCACTGCAGAGCTGCCAACTGTTCCACATTAGAAACCCCAAATTGCACAAATGCAGCCTTAATATAGTAACAACCAGAGCAGAGTGTAGGAGTCTCCAGTGTGTTTATCAGCTTCCCTGATTGTATCTCCTCGAATTTCAGCAAGCCTAAGAACTCAGGATGTAAAATAGTGGTTATAGCATCCCTCCCACCATCGAAAAAAGAAAAGAAGGGAAAAGAAAAGAAACCAAACAAAAGCCCCCACAGTGCTGAAGAGAACCCCGGGGTCTCCTGTGACTTGTGCATCTGAAAATGTTACCTTGCATTATTTGGGAATTTGGCCACAGTTCATGTGAGGTTGTAAAGAGACTTTAGAGAGGAAACAAGAGCAGGTGCTCATCTGCTGAAACCATACAAAGCCTGCTGATGTCAAGATCAAACTGCCCAACCCCTTTGTCTCTGCACTTGATAGACTTCCTTATCAGTATCCCAAAGCTTGCCAAGAGTTACTCTTTATCTGATTCCCCCAGGGAAAGCAGGAGGATTTTCTACATCAAAGTTCATGACCCGTGCACACCTGGATGTTTATAAAAGGTCTGGCACATTGTGGGTGCTGCTGTAAACAAACTACTAATAAAAATGTAATTTGACATGTTTTCTTAGATTTATAGAGCCTTTCAGAGAATAGAATTGTTTAGGCTGGAAAAGCCCTCTAAGATCTCTGAGTCCAACCATTCCCCCTGCCAAGGCCATGTCCCCTGTTCCCTCACCCATGTCCCCAAGTGCCACATCCACACAGCTTTTAAATCCCTTCAGGGATGGGGAACTCCACCACTGCCCTGGGCAGCTGTGCCAGGGCTGGACAACCCTTTCTATAAAGAAATTTTCCCTAATGTAGAACCTAAACCTTCCCTGGCCCAGCCTGAGGCCGTTCCCTCTCCTCCTGTCCCTGTTCCCTGCGAGCAGAGCCCGACCCCCCCGGCTGCCCCCTCCTGTCAGGGACTTGTGCAGAGCCACAGGGTCCCCCCTGAGCCTCCTTTGCTCCAGCCTGAGCCCCTTTCCCAGCTCCCTCAGCCTCTCCTGGGGTTCCAACCCCTCAATATCCCTCTTGTCATGAAGGGCCAGGTACTGGACGCAGCATTTGGGGTCCTTCAGCAAGGCCAGCACAGGGGACGGTCACTGCCCTGGTCCTGTGGCCACAGCAGGGACAATAACATTTTTTTTAAATGGTTAGCACTGAGGCTGCTCCTGTGGCACTGCCGCTGTAGAAAAGCTTTGTGCACACATGAATTGTTCAAGGTAAGAACTCTGATAACCTCCTCGAAGATCAGGCATTGCCACCGGCTGAGGTGCTCCCTGCAAAGTGCCCCCTGGCATTTCAGCCACCATTTGTCACATCAGCTCTCTGTAAGCAGCAGTGCTTGTGCCCCTCTAGCCCAAAATACCTGAAATATCTTGAATAACTTCAGTGACTCAGCAGCTCTCTACCCCTTCAAAAAGGCAGGGGGTAATTTGTAAGCAAACAGAGCTAAATTCAATCAGCTGTTCACAACAAATAATTTGAACATCTCTGTGTGTGCAGTTAAAGCAGATCATCTTAATGTGAAAATGATGGCAAGTACAGAATCACTTTAATAGGATGATTAAGAACTGTGGGCTCCCGGGGAAAGCAGCGCAGCAGTGTGTGCACCTGCATCCATTAAAAGCAGCAAAATATAAGGAATAACAAGCAGTAACCTGCCAGCCAATCTGTGGGGCTTGGGAAGAGCTGGTGGGAATTGGGGTGGACAGGGAAAAGAGAAAATACATGGTAAGGGATGGTGAAATGAAGTTCTCGAGCATAATGCAAAACATAAAAGGGTGTTGCTGTTCCTGGCCATGGAGTGGAAGCTCAGGGGTGGAGAGGTGAGCTGGGCAAGGGGAATGAGACTGGGAAGCCGTGGGGCCACACTGGATACTTGCCTCGCCCTGAGAGACTCTAAAATTGATGGAGATTTCAGAACACACATGGAATCTGGGCTATGGAGGCCGAAAAAGTAAAATTAGAAAGGCACAGGTAGAATCTCTGTCACCTAATCAACTCAATCTACTCTGCTTATTTTTACCATAACAAGAACAAGCCTCAGTCCCTGGAAAAACTCTCTGAAAGCTGCCCAAAAAATAGAGGAGAAAACAATCCAAAGTAACTACAAGTTCTTCTGAGATGATCTCACTGTCCATGTATATTCATTGTTTGCTGCTAGGCAGAAATATTCTTTCAGTCCTCTTGAGGTAGCAGAAGTGGAAATTACAATTACAGAATACTAATATCTTTTCTAAAATTAATTGACTAATTTTTAACAGACAATAGATTTTATTGCCTTTGTATTATTCCTTTGGAAGAATACATTTGTAAAGCCCATCCATATTTATATGTGCTTCAAATATAGAAGTATATATCTATGAAAAAAATGCATAGCTGTATATTCCCTTCCTCTTCTTTCTTTTGCATTGCAAAGAAGGGACAAAGCATGAGTAAAAATATCTTTAACAAACCGACCCAGGCTGCAATAGCTGTGTTAAGGCTACCAAGGTCACAGGAGGAGGTGATGCTTTTGTGTGACTGCCAGTGACAAATATCAACACTAATGTGAGCTTATTGACAAGCACCATGGTAGAGATGGCCAGGAAAGCAAGGCAAGGGCCCTGCAGTACACAGAAACTGATAAAGTGATTTTTCATCTAATAAAGGATGCTAGTATGTCCCTCCTGGGTTGGATGTATGTCCTTGATTATCAGGCAGCACTTCTTTACATAGAACATCTACCTGCTGCTGAACACACCATTATTTAGGGCATGGTGTGAGTTCATCATCATTTACATTTTTCTTTAGATTCAGATACCATCTGCTGCTCTGTTTTCTTTTGCCTAATGTCACAGTCATAAGCATGTAATTACCATACTCCTACTCTTTTTTTTTCATGTTCTTATTCATTTCAAGCTTAATTTCAGTCAGTTTTTGTCTTTAGCTTTCTTAAACCCTGCAATTATTAGAAGACACTTAATGGGATCAACAGCAACGTTTCATGCTGCAAAGATAAATTTTGAAATGGATTAAATGAGGACAGATGACAAAGTGCTGAAAGCAATCTTTATATCAGAAAAAAAATGGAAGGAAAGAGTAGCCTTGTAAAAACTAACAAATGATGACTTTGTATATATTAAAACCTCTAAATCTCAGGGTTTTTTTCTCATAGTGGTAAAACAAGAATTTGCAATCCTGAAAAAGTGTAGGCCTTTGTAAATATTAATGTAGGAAAGAGCAACCTTGGATCTGCTCTTCCGTGCAAGTTCAGAAAAAACTCAGCGCGGGTCAAGTTGGACCCTCAGAGTCCTGCCAGGTTTGCTGTTTGTTTCTGGGTTATTCTGTACCTTAAGGGGCTTATAAAAGTGAGGGAGAGGGACTTCGTATACAGGCAGCTCATGACAGGATTAGGGGCAATGGTTTTTAACTGATACCACCCTCACAGGGAACAATTCCATCCCAATATCCCATCCAGCCCTGCCCTCTGGCAGTTTGAAGCCATTCCCCCTTGTCCTGTCACTCCATGCCTTGTCCCAAGTCCCTCTCCAGCTCTCCTGGAGCCCCTTTAGGCCCTGCCAGGGGCTCTAAGTTCTCCCTGGAGCCTTCTCTTCTCCAGGTGAACACCCCCAGCTCTTCCAGCCTGGCTCCAGAGAAGAGGGGCTCCATCCCTCTGACCAAAATGGATATTTCCATGATGTTTGCCCAGCATATTCCAGCACAACCATTGGAAAACAGTCTGTACAACCACACAAGGGGATGAACATCAGTTTAGGTCAGCTGCTTGTTATCAAATGTCCCAGAAAACACTAAATGGCTCCTGACCTTTTCCCTTCAGATGCCTCTTGGGCCCCTGGTGCTGAGCTGAGATTTGCTGTGCTGCCCCAGTGTCAGAGACCAGAGTGGCTCAGGTCCCTCCAGGGACACACATGAGCTCTTTATTTTGTGTTGGGACTCCTACAGCTCTATCTGGGCCTCTCTTCTATGCTGCATGTGCTACTAAGTACAAAGGATTAAAATAAATATTTGCATTGTTTGAGGGGCCTTGCCACGCTGGGAACGTGCCCACTGTCTGCTGGCATTGCAGCTGCTTTCCTTCCAAAGCCAGGCCAGCAGAAGTTGGCATGAGGCTTTTAACTTGGTTCTAGCATGATGCTGGCAAAAGAAAAAAGTTATATAATGATATGGATGGCAAGTCGTTTGAAACTACACTTCCTTGCATTTTCCAGGGTAATTATTCTGTCTCTGCTAAATCTCCAGGCGAAACTTTCCAGGAATTAATATGCCTTTGCATTTGCCTTTGTACTGTGAAAGACAATATTTAGGTCCTTCCTAAGGGATGAAAAAAAGTTGTAATGGAGACCAGAGCAAAATAAAACCTCCCACAGATTCAGAGAGGGAGCAGCGTCCCAGAATCCCTCACATGGTGTTCGCAGGTTTCCTCTGCCTGTTTGTTTGAGCCTGGAGCCCAGGATGGAGCTGTGATTCCGGGAAATGCCTTTTCCCTCATGTGAGAACATGCTTGTTGTACTGAGGATTGCAGAGCCAGCTTCTCCTTTCAAAGATAGCAGTGAAAGCATTGTGTTTGGAGCCCGATCTGTGCCTTGCTCTCAGTGTAAATTGAAAGTGGCTACAGGCTGAACGTGAATAAATAAATGATTTACCTCAGCCAGCCCTGCCAGCCTTTGTGAGAGGAGGGTGTTAATCCGTGGAGACACTTGTTAATGGGTGTGCCTGGCAGGGAGGTGGGGCATGCACAGAGAAATGTGGGGAAAATAGTTATTTAAAATAACGGGGGGAAGTGGGAAAAAAAAAAGACACAGCACAAAGTTATGGTGTTGGTTAAATCAGAAATTATTTCATGTCTGAGAAGTTTCAGCTCTTCTGGGATCTCTTCTGCTTTTCTGCAGTGGAGATTTAACACCTGTAAGGGAAGCAAAAGAGCCCTTAAGAGGCCTAATCTGTGCACTGGAGTGGAATTTAATCTTCAACTCAAATCTCTGTCTGGAGATCACGGGGAGAAGACTGGAAATGTGCTGATTCCAGTGAGTGGAAGGTGTCTCTGCCCACGGCAGGGGGTGTGGAATGAGATAACTTTTAAGGTCCATTCCAATCCAAACTATTCTCTGATTCTATGCTGTTATTAAAATCCATTAGTCATTATTAAAGTATTAATGATTAATCCCTGTAAATCAGCAGGAAAACAGGTTTCAGGACCAAGAATTTGGGTTTTACATAGAAAATAAAAGACTCTGCTCAGCGAGGACCAGAAGACATTCCCTATGCAGGAAATTTGCCACTTGGGTGGTGCTGAGGAAGAGTCTTCAGCCTTTCTGTGGGAACTCTGAATGGCAAAGGATGTTCAGGGAGCAGGAAGAGGGAATCCCCCAAACCTTGAAACCAACTCTGAAACCTGCTCAGGACATCAGGGAACAGCTAAACCTAAGTACAACCATGTGTACTAAGTCCCAACATTTCTGCCAAAACTAGACATAAGCATTGTATATTCAGATTCTCCAATTATTCCACTTGTGTTGCTCATACTGGAATTAAGTAAAATTACATTGCAATGCACTTTGTAACTGTTTTCCAAAAAACAGGAGGGACTGACCAGGTCACATCATTGCCATGACACCACAGGCTTGACTTTTGCAACAATGAAGTGAAACAGACTTTTTAAAACATTAATTTTATATGAAAAAATAGCTCATGCCAAGTCATTTATCAGAATCACATTTCATTAACAGTAAACAAAATCACAATATACAGATATAGTATGTATTTATTTATATATGTCACTTTGTATTAACCATTAACTCTATGTAATAAAAATATATTACAATATTTGATATGTATCCACAAAGCACAAGCCATTGTAAACAGAACAGACAGCACAGGCCCCATTATTCAAAATCTGCACTCGGGATTAACATTGATTTTGTTGTATTCCTTTTAACTGCAGACACAGAGGATTTTATGTGTTTGCCTTTGCATGAATGGATTTGTTTCTCTGGAATATCTCTTAGGAGACTATCGAGTTTAGCTTACCCGAGACCCTAAAATCCATGTTACCTCATGGCACTCTTGAATGTGTTGTGATTACAAAGAGGTCTGTGCATCCCTTTATCCATGCAGTTTAGAAAGGTTTCATTTATATTCCCATTTCCCCCCAAAATAAATAGCCCCTGCAATTACACCCCATTGTTATACAAAAAAGTTAAATGCAATAAATTATAGCGGTATATTTATAATAATATAATCAAACATGCCCTATCTACAGCAGCTATTATCAATGTTATTTCATAACTACCTTCCTTCAGACTGGCTCTAGGTGCTTTTAGAAATAGGAACCCATCTATTTTCAATATTTGCAAAACAAAACAAAATACTTTAAATACACAGACTGAACCTTTTATACCTGTCATGATATGAATGGTCCTTACTCACCCAAGCAACCCCACTGTCCTTGCAGCAAGGAGTTGTAAAACCAGCTCCTTAGAATTTTTTTTTAAATCAAATAATCTTCTAATAGTCTAATCTAGGGGCAAATGTTTATATCTATCTGTATCTGGAAGGACTGGTAATAGGTTACATTCCTGCAAGAATTCAGAAGGGAATGATTAGTGATAGCCAAACATGGAAATTTTAATCCTAAAATAATCTTCAAAAACAAAAAAACCTGTGGAAAAAATTCTAAGGATTAGAAAAATGCCATGTGTATAAATAATCAAGGCACCTCTTAGTTACCTATTTCTATTTTCCAAGGCAATATGTGGTAATAGTTTTAAAATATCTTATCTGGGAAGCCCTATGGTTTCTTCTATAAAAAGACCCATTCTTTAGTCTGGCTGATGCAGGTGGCTTTATTTCACTTGAATGAGGCTGGACACAGAGCACAGAGAACTTGTCCCCAGCCTTGTCACTTGTTTGCTGTGTGACCCTGAGGGCACCAGTCGTTTTACTGACGTTTTCCTCACAAAAGTCATTAAATTGATGAGATTTCTTACTTTGTATTTTTTTCCCTGTGTTGCTCATTGATCCCATCAGCAAAACAGGAGGAGAATTTACCTGTCTGTGCACAAGGACTTAGTGGTCAGGAGGTAAATTAAAACACTTTGGTATCTGACAGGGCTTTTTAAAGTTTTTGTTCCAGAGCTCAGCGTAACACAAGTGCAATACAACAGAGCAGGACACTGGGATGGGCAGCGAGGGGAAGGGCAGCAAGGGGAAGGCTGCAGCCAGCTCTGCACCATGGGCCTGCTGCATTCCCACTGGTATCTCACTGGGATGCTCTGGCATTTCATTCAAAAGCACTGGATCCAAATCCCAAGGGAATGGGGACTTTCAATTTTTTGCTCTTTGCATGACTTTTAAAAGAGGTTTGTTTTAAAGCTGAAATTGTAGAACTACAGTGACTAGAAAACAGTTTTCTAATACCAGCAAGATGGAGGGGGACTTTGGACAAGAGCAGAGGGTGACAGGACAAGGGGAAATGGATTCAAATTGACAGAGGGGAGATTTAGATTGGATATTGGGAAGGAATTCTTCCCTGTGAGGGTGGGCAGGCACAGGATGCCCAGAGCAGCTGTGGCTGCCCCTGGATACCTGGCAGTGCCCAAGGCCAGGTTGGACAGGGCTTGGAGCAGCCTGGGACAGTGGAAGGTGTCCCTGCCCATGGCAGGGGTGGCACTGGATGATCTTTAAGCTGCCTTCAAACCCAAACCACTCTATGATTGTATAATTCAGTAACAATTCCAAATGGAAATCCTTTTCCTAACATGACTTTGTGTGTAAATAATCAGCCATACGGGCTCGTGCCTTTGGGTATATTGAAACCCTGTGAAACAGCATTTCTTCAACCAAAAATGTTCTTTTACTCCACGATTGCCACCCCTGCTGTCACACCCCTGACGCTTTTGCTTCTTGGCACACACATTTCTGAAGGGCACTTAAAGTCTGTAGGGCTAATCCTCCTCCTTAGAAATATAGACCTATGAGATAAACTATAGCTTCTCCAGTTCATTAGATCAGCAGTATTTGCTTAAAACCCAATAATCCTAAATACATATTTACACCATACACACCAGGAGTACAGGGAAGAAGCTGACATTTTACAAAGACTCAGCAGCTCTTTTCTCCATGTAAACTTTTATACCCCCCCAAGAGGGACAGTTGCCTTTTGGAGCAGGATGGTTTTCCTAAAAAAAAGGTCACCTGTCAAAAATTTTCACTATATTGAATGCTGAAAGCATGAAAAGCAAATTAAAAATAAAGAGATTTAAGGCTACAATGTCATTGTTCTGACTTATTCAGGTGTGGGGAGGTTACAAAGACATAATCCCTGATTCTGCAGCCACATAAGCCTGTGCTCAGTCCTCACAACCCAGCAAAGCAAACACACAGTGACTCTGGGATCAGGACCTAACTGAGCTTTCCGTGCTGATCAGTGATTTTTAGAGTCAAATAACAATGAGCTGACAGAGGTGTGAAGTCTCTGTCTTTGCTTTTAAGCTTTGTTTAATGATAAGAACGTTGAGAGTGGGGAGAAGACAGATCTAACAGCAGTGAAAAGCAATTTCCAAAGGGTTGTTCCAGAGATATTCACTGTACATGTAAAACTGTATGGGACAGGGAATTCAGAGTCTTCTTCATTTAGGATTAAGAGAGGTAAGGGAGCTCTGAAACCTGAGGCATGTAGGTCCAGAAAAATTCACATTCTGCAAGTGATCTAAACCTCTTGGACTTTGAGAATTAGACTCTCTGGTCATTCAAAAAACATGAGTAGTTTCCACATAAACCATCTGAAAACCATTAGAGTCTTCCCAAACCCAAAAGGATCCTCCTGTGGCAGCTGTGCTGCTCTTGCAGCCTCAGCCCAATCTGTGGCACAGCTACAGGGCTTTGACAGGATTTTCACCTTTTCCTTTGGAATGAGTGAATATCTGAGAGACTCGGAGAGCTCCTGGGGTGGAAACAGGGCACTGGGAAAATCCCACTGCAGCCAAGGAATCCCATACCATTGCAGCAAAGCCACTTTGTACTTCCCAACCTCCCTGACCCTCAGCCTCCCACTCACATCCATTCCTGCCTCACTCTTGGAACCTCTTAAAAATGTTTTGATTTTGAAGTTAAGTCTAAAATGTCTTCTCAAAGTTATTTTTTAAAAAAATACCCTTGCCAGAAGATTTTACTTTGGATCTGAAGCAAACCAAGATCATTTCCTAGATGCACTGGCAAAATTGAGAGGGTAAATCACTGCCAGAGGCAGGGATGTGGCTTTTGGGGGCCTTTTGGGGGCCTTTTGAGGTTCCTTCCAACCTCAGCTGGTCTGTGGTGCTGTGATATGAGTGGCTGCTGCTGCAACAGTCGTCAGGCTTCATAAGGATTTGTCTGGACCATTTTTAATCTCTAGCTTTTAGTTTTTTTCAGACATAAAGGAAGTTCTAAAAAGTCTGATTTGGGGCTACTGCAAAGAGATTGTTAGGGTGATCTTCTCAAAGAGGAAGAACAGGGATAGAACTTACTGAGTATTGTGGTTGCCTGACATTGGAAGTGAGAACTTACACACCAGAGGGACTCCCTAAATCCTGTCTACATCCTCCCATTTGTAAATACCATAAAAAGCAGGGCTGTACACATTGAGCAGACATGTATAAAACCTGGAAAAAGTCATCTAATAGACCCAATCCTCAGGTGAAACAACCATTATTTTGATTAATGTCAGGAGAGGGCCTAGTACCTAATAATTGTTCAACAAACCCTGTTCAGCCTCTCTTCGGTTTTGCCAAATGCAATTACCCAGATCTTCACATTCAAGCTGGCTCAAGAACATAACATAAACCAGGATCACAGCTCACAGTTAGGGCTCTGAAATTACATAAAAACCGTTAAAATGAACAAAGGAAAAAGCTCAGAATCCACAAAATGACACAGTGGGCTACATTCTCTTAATCATCTGCCAGTGCTCTGCCTGCCAAATTTACAAGATAGAAAGGAAATGTTAATTGAACATGCGTGTGAGGAGTAGATATTGCATATGGGTCACAGATACCAACAAACAGAAAACTGCATATTGCCTAAGCAGCTGCCCAGATTTTGCACATGCAGCTCCAGATTTTGGGCACAGGATGCAGCCAAACTTTACAAACTTTTTCGAAAATATTTAAGTAACAAATGGAAATCCCCCCTCCTCCCCCCCCTTTGCACACGTGTTAGACAAGAGAACAGTTCTGCTTCATGAGCAGAGATAATAAATACTGTGCATTACACTTACCACTGTTATTTTACCTCACTCGGTTCAGAGTGTTGTATAGTACAGATAATACTCAGCAGACAGATGGTTACTCATATCTACATTCATCACTGAGACACACACTTTAGAAAATTTTGCCAGTTGCCTATAAGAATTCAGCTGAATATCTAGCACTTAACAAGCCACAGCATCGCATTTCGAGTGTCCCATAAAATGTCATCAGGGAATGCTGGGGTGCTATTTTTATTTTGTGTTCTGAGGCAGTTTGTCAAGCACCAGCATTTACAACTCCTGCTTGCTTCAGATGGTCAAAACATGACAGAGAGCTGATGCAAGGAAGGGGAAATTATATCTATTCTCTGTTATAGGATTAATTATACAAGAAAGGCACCATGAAAGAGAGACAAATTTTTAAACACATACGAAGGGAGAGATTTATTGCTCATGGTGGGTTATAAATCAACCAGTGACTGACTGTGACACACAAGCATCATGAGACAAGTCCAGTGCTGTATTCTCCATCTTTTACTAGACATCCTAAATGTATTATGTTTTGGATTGTTTCTCCAGGGAAACTAGCTTGCTGTCTTTGAATTTGAAAGTTTGAATGTTTCTGGAGCTGCCCTTATTGACGTACAAACCTCCCATTGACTTTGGCATCAACTCCACGTGGAAGTTTACAACAGCTGTGGACTTTCCTGGTGCAATTTAGTAAAAGTGGTCTTAGTCAAACATGCTCAGTATAGAGCTTTTTATCTTTTTAAACTCAGTAATAATCAACTTTCTAACATCCTGCACACTACTACAATCCAATCATCAATATGTCTTGAATTTCTAAAGAAACAAGTATTGAACTGGGAGTTTTTATCTATTCCACCTGAGAAAATTATGTTAAGCCTAAGAAGCAAAATGATTAAACTGAGACAATTTAATCTGGCCAAGGGCGCGTTTGAATGCAGTGCTGTAAAAGCTTACTTAAATTCTGTGGCTGTAATTACGTGTGGATTTTATTGTAATTATGGTATTTTTTTCTGACTGAAATTAATAAATAAGCTGAAAATTTTTATTTACATGGTAGCTGATAATCTTCACATAATAACTGAGGTGTTACCCCACATTCACTGACTTTGGGGTGAGGCCCCTCACTGAGTTCCCAGTCTGGGCTTTGAATCAGAGGCCAGAAAATCCAACAGTGGGCATTTTTTGCAACATACCAAGCCCTTTTCTTGCTTGAGAGAAGGTGCCAACTAAAAAGTAATCCCACATTTTTTACTACTTGAGGCTTTATTTTCTCAGTATGGCATTGACAGTTGGAATATGAGCTAGGATAGATGGAAGTACAGCCAGTTAGTTGTGTCAGCTGTTATTTAAGCTACCATTGCATTCATGAAGCCTAATTAACCAAGCCTATTTTAAGATCTGGGCATGCATCTGAGTGCATGGTAAATGTTAATAATGTTCCTATGCAGAACTGCAATCCAGAGCTATAAAGATTTGTACTGAAACCTCCAGAGATTTGCACGTACAGATGTGGATTCAGATTATTGGTTCCCCTCTCATGGTGGAGAGGGGGCCTATTATTTGTGCTCCACTTGCTTTGGAAATTATACTTGAAACTCAGATTTAGGCTCATCTTTCCTTTAAGTAGGAAAAAACCCTATGATTAATAACTCCTCAGAAAAAGAGATTTGTTATTTTTCCTCTTGGGCACAGGGCCCAGATCTGCAGCTTTGGGCAAAATCCAGCTCTTCAGAGCTCAGATATATGGATGGTAGGCAGGAGGCATCCTGACCTTTCCACCCTGTCTACCATTTGTATTTTCCTGAAATTTAATGGGGAAAATATTAGTGGGATTCTGAGTAAATAACATAAAAAATTTAGAGAAGACATGGCTGAATCCAGCATAGTCCAAATTGTTTTTTCTCTTCCTTCAGTTCTACAGGATTCTTCCAAATATATATATCAGAGAAGGCTGAACTGTGCTGGGCGCTGGATGAATATTTAGAATTTTTTTTTTAAGCTTTTCCCATTAAGATGTTTTCTGCACAAAACCTTCTCAAGCCACTAGGGTGGGGTGGTTTTTGTAAAGCCATATTGGCAGCTACAGCAGAGGGAGCTTTACCTGCAGCCAGTGACAAACACAGCACAAATATCCCAGTGCAGCTTTTTAGAATAATCTTACCACGGCACCGGTTTGCTCCCATTACTTTCACGAGCCCCTCTGCTGAGGACTACTTTTCTATCTATAGATGCAGCTGCTGATGGAAATCAATGGGAGATTTGTATTTGTGGAGCCTGCAGGATCACGGATCAATAACGCTCTTCCAGTCGGGGGCAGGAGGTCCAGAGCAGCCTGTCTCCCTTGGATGTTACATGGGCTGCTGGAGGGACGTGGGCTGGGCTTCACCCTGTCCACAGCTGCCTCCCAAAACCTGGGCAGGTGAGGAGAGCTACTAGGGATGGGCCAGTTCCTGTTGTCTCACAAATCTCACTTTGTCTGTCCCATACCAGGCTCCTCATTCATTCAGCTGTGGAAGGTTCCGGTTGTGCGATTCGCCCGCCAGCGCGGAGGAGTTGATGGAGCTTCTCTTGAGGATCTTGTTTATGATGTCCTTCCACGTCTTCTTGTACTGGTGCCGTAGCAAAGAGTACACAAAAGGGTCTGAAACAGCTTTGCTGTAAGCTAAGCACTTGGAAATGATCCCCCAGTGGGCGCTGATGTGGACCACAGAGGATAGTTCAACAAGTCTGGGGAAAGAGGAAGGGTGAAAGAGTGAAACATTAAAAATGACATTAACCCACCCCAAACTCTCAAATTATTCCTGGGCAATTGCAACAAAACTAAAGAAAAGAAAGCCATACTCATGAAAATGTGTATGTCGTCCTCCTCTTACAAATTTTAAAGACTGCTAACGTAAACTTGGGGCCTGTTTGACGAAGTGCCGTTGCTTGGTCTCATGGGAGTCATACTCCACTACCACTCACATTCTAAAAACCCAGCATCAGTCTGAACTCTCAGTTCTAGGTCCCCTGCAGAGTATTTGAGTCACCTCACATGGGCTATCCAGCTCTCTTGGCCAGTCCAGATCTAGAGAGAGTTCAATGCCTTTAAACAGTTTTTCTGAGTCATAGAAACACACAAGGAAATTCATCACTGAGAGATGGCGTATCGTACCTTGAATTTAAAAACTGGTCAGTTCAAAGGGCAAGAATTCACATTTGCAACATATTTAGCAAGACAAAACTTTAAAATCATTAAGGGAGGAGGAGAGGGAAGAGCTCTATATACTCCTCATACCTACACTAGCCCAGAGAGTTCACTGTGTACTAAAAGAATATTTTTGACAGTGAAATATTGATAACTCCCCATGTCTTTGAGCAACACCAAAGGGCAGCTCTGTTCCATATGCTTCTAAGGCTGTTAGAAACTATTGATTTTTATAGAGGTCGAACAGCCACGTGCTGTCACAGAGCCCCACATGGCAAATCAGATCTTTGCTGAACCTGTCTGCAGCAGCAGATGTTGTTAAATCTGCCTGGGAAATACTACAGTTGCTCACGTTTCTCCAGACAAAGCACCACTTCCAAAGAGCTTTCTGAAGGGTGGTTCCTGCAGCAGCAATGACAGTAATGTTGGTACTTCAAGCAGTTTAAAGATGAGGGTTTTTTTTCCTCAGTCATTTTATTCCTATTCCAAAACCTTTCACTGCTACACATTGTTTAAAATAATGCTGGTGAATGGCACAGGCCAGTCAGGGGGAGGGACATTTCAGGTGACCTGGGAATGTCACATGCAAATACTTGGGAATCCTTTGTGCCACTCCACTGGTGCTGCTTGGCTCAGCAATTTTGAGATCCCAAAGAACCCCCATCTGTCCCATTTCTCTCTCCTTCCACCTCAACTAAACAAATGTTCTTTCAACCTCTCCTTGTAACTCATGGTTGTTATCTTTCCCATAAAGGAAGATCAGAACTGAGACATAAGTATCATCTACTAAAGTTTCCAGGTGGTCTCATGTGGTGTATTCTCTCTTCTTTAATAAAATGCAACTTGACAGCCACATTAATGTGTTCTAAAATGAGAATTGACAATTTGGAAATTAATCATCTACTGAGTCACATTTACTTCGTAATCTACCATGAGCCATCCTTGTTGGTCTCCACTTCATTTATTTGATGCCTACTTCACATTTTGAATTTCATCATGTTGAATTTCGTTTGGATGATTTATTTTTACTGAGTGCTTTACAGATGTGAATTTGATTATGTTTAATTAAATTCAGCGGATGCCTTGAATAACCAAAATATGACAAATTTGTGTCTGAGGGTCTGTCAGTCAGTTCTCTGAGACATTAACAATCTCCATTTAAAGCACATCAAAGAGACACTTCGGGTTGCAAGCCTAGACTTGCTAATTTTACCTTCATTGACTGATTAAATGAAAAGCCTACAATTTTATTAACAAAATCTTAAATATTTTCCTTGCGTTCCAAAAGCTTCCTTGACATTTACACATTTTTCAATTCTCATGTATTATTTTTTTATAGTAAATTACATTTGCAGTTATCAAGCAGCAAACACAGAAATGCAGCCAAACCCCAAGCTATGCATTTCCATTTCATGTACAAACAATTAAATGTCAGCCTTTCAAGGCATATCACAGAATTTATTGCCTTTGAAAGGTTTTGTTTCTCATTTGTGAGGGAAATGATATGCATAGCTTCCATTTTCATGAAGCTTTTCAGCCTAAAAGAGACATTTTTAGTGAAGGAACATTAATATTTCAGTGCTACCTGTAAATTAAATTTTACAGTATCAACTACATAATTCCCTGGCTTGCTTTCATAAGCCTCTCTTCTACTGTCTGGTCTTCAGAGCCCTTTTATTTCAAAGCTGTAAGCTCTTCTTCTGTGATATTTTGTTCATATTTTGGAAACTTATAACTCTGTAGAGTGTGTCATTTCACGTGGCTATCCAATTATTTTATTTCACCTTCAGTAAACAAATGAGAATGCCATGTTGAAGTGCATGACCTTGATCTCTACACATGTAATGCACACTGGAAATCCTTTATTTACCTGTGCAGTTAATCACTGCACTAAAATATTGTACCAAAAGTGTGCCCACCCAGCTGGGAGGCTGAAGAACACAAATGGCACAAGAATTCTGAGCTTCTTGTGTGCCCAAGCACAATCTGGGAGGCAAACAACAGTTTAAAAACAGGGTTTGCTCACCCCCTATTCCCCAGAGATGATACAACAGAATTCTAATCATCTTCTGCTTGTTCCACCATCCTCCTCTGTAACCTGAGGGCTTGAGACTACGAACTTCTGCCTGCTATTACTTCAGGATTTTTAATTTAGAGCCAATTTCCTCATGCACTGACAGCACTTATTAACTTGCACGAGCAAAGTTCTGTATTTTGGTATGAAATGCCTGGAGTTGGAAATGAATATCAGAAACTGCTATGACTTCTTTTCATTTTTCTTATGAAAAAGATCCTTGGAGAAAAGAGGTTTGGAACAAGTATATTTAATCCCATAATCAAAAATAAAGCAAAGGAAGAGATGTGCACCAACAAGTTATTTTTAAAAAACAGGAAACAAGCTATGCCTAGAAATATATAATATGGGGGAATGCACCAGTCATGCTGGTACAGAGGAAACACCGGATCAAAGACAATCAGATTCTGATACACCACTTAAGGTCATCCACTGAACTCATTAGAAGGGTGTTTTCTTGATAAAAGAAGTGCCTAATTTGATTTTTATCTTGATGTGATCTGAAAAACTCTCGTCTATCTGGAGGAGTATTTATCCCTATGGGTTCATAATCACAACTCCTTCACTGGCTCATGGACTTCCTAGAGACAGGTGTTTATTTTTAGTGTGCGAACAGGAAGATAACAAGGTTATAGTAAAACTTTGTGATTTGCTGCTGACAGCCCCCAGTTCAGGGAGTACTTAAAAGCATGTTTAATTGGAGTGCATTGCTGGTTAGAGCTGGCAGAGGCACTCCCTCTCCTGACTTCTGTCCACTGCTTGAACTGTGATTGATTGTGTCTCTCTTGAGAACGCAAAGCACTGGACAGAGTCCAGAAATTACTATTTTCCCACACAATTAAAACCAAATTCTCCCAATTCCCTCAGTGTCCACACCCTCAGCCCTGGCTGAGGCCCAGGGAAGGAAGGGATGATTGTCCTGGGACACCCAGCCCTGCAAGTGTCCAGCAAGGTGTCTCAAGGAGCTCAAGAGGAACTTCCCCTCAGCCTGCTGTGCAGGGATCCCCCTAAACATGCCAGAACTGAAAAGGCCAGGAATGTGGGAAACATCAACCCTCCTGACACATCTGGCCAGCTCCCACCCTGCCTCAAAACACCCTCATGCATCCAGGACCCTGTGTTTTACCTCTCATCATCATCACTCTCTGTGGAGAACCTGTTCCTCGGCAGGAGAACATTTAAGTGATCCTTGTACAGACTAAAGGGAGAAGGCTCAGGATTTTTCTAACTCTATCTTAAGGCTACTGGGACACAAATTGGGACACCACAGAGTGAAGAGGAGGTGGGGAGGTGGTGCCTGAGTGCTGAGATGCCTTTGGAGGAGTGCAAAAATACTCCTGACAGCTCTGGTTAGAGCACTCGGTGTCACTCAGGATGAGCCGCCAGCTATTCTGTGACTGGGAGGATTTTCATTAAGTTCAGAGACCCAACACGAAATGAAAATTAACCATTTGCAAAATGACAAATACTTTAATAACTTACACCTTGAGAATTAAGGCTAAATGTCCTCAATTACAAAGCCTTTCATACCATTTAAGTGCGTGGATTGCAGTGGTGTCTTGTGGCCACTAAATGAAAGTGAAGGCAATTCTAGTAAATTACTTTTGCTTTCTAATTCTGGAAATTCAGGATATTACACTGAATAGGAAAAGCTCAGGGTAGGCTATGTGTTCAATTATATTCACTCTTAATGCAGCTTTTTCAATGATTTTTTAAAGGTAGATCTGAGTTTGACTGAAGTCAGTCCCACTAATTTCTACTTAATAGTACTGGAATAGGAGATACTTTTAAAATAATTTTTTTCTCTGTTTTGCACAGCAGCATCTCAGTTTTTCCAGAGTCTTTTAATAAAGAATGCAAGCTGCAAATTTCCTTCAACAGCTTGATAACTTTTTTTTGGAGAGACTCACTTTCTAATACTTTATTTTTTCATAGGAGTAATTTAGTGTTTCCCACGAGAGCCATTTCCAGAGATAAGCTGGCGGATAGCCATCTGACCATAAATCACAAAAAGTTTTGTTTAAGTCTGTGGACTGTGTTCACACCTCAACTGGATGTTGTTGACCAAATTTTCACAGTCTGAGCTATTGAGGCCAGTGTTTCCCTGGAGATCAACCCCTGGACTGGGGAGTCAATCGGAGCAGCAGGTGACAACTGAAAAAAGGTCTGCAAAACCTTATGGACTGATGTGCCAGCTGCACATTGACTGGGCTGAGTGAGCAGAATCTGGCCCTCAGACTGCATCAGGACTGAGTGGAGAAGCACTGTGACATTTTACATCGTTTGTTAGCTCAGTAAATGCAACCTCTGTCACAGGAGTGGAAACGGCGCATCAAAATTTCACAGGAGCCTGTAATCCTGTTCTGGCTCAGAGTGCCCTACTTCCCTAAGCTAGGAGTGCATCTCAGCAGCCTTCTCCAGGATGTAGGTTCACACTTACCTTGTAATTACATAAGGTGCAAAGCAAAGTATGAAAGTACCAATAAAGGTACTTATTTTCTTCGTTGCCCGCTGCCTCCGTCTCCTCTGTTCTTCGAGACAGCGCTCTCGCACACTGTGTGACATTCAACACAAACAAGAGCATCAGTCACAGCATCAGGTAACAATCTGCAATGGCTTCACTACAGAATGATGCAGAATTTTTTAATTGCAAAAACCAATAGCAGGTGCACTGCATTTAAATGGGGCAATACCAAACGTTAATGCATTGTCTGATCATCTTACCCTCCACAAAATTACTGACAGACACCTGACTGTACATTTATGTGCACACCTCTCCATTATATCAATTCATCTATAGTAAAATTGGTGGAATTTATCCTTGAAAACAGTTGGAAGCTCCTTTTTGAACTACTGTAAGCTGTATTTGCAGGCAAGATGTTACTCAGAGATTTGGAAAATATCCAGGGTGGGACAGGCAGCAGGCTACTTCCCTCGAGGCAGCAATTCCAACACCACTGCCATGGAGAGGAGAAACTTCCCAGCAAGATAAGCAACAAAACAACAAAATCATAATGGGAAAAAGAACACTCTGAACCTTCAGGCCAACGTGGGAGCAATCACTGTATCCCATAGCTGTGAGCTGCGTGGCCATAAACATTCCATCAGCCCATGCAGATCTGCAGGGCTGCTGTGCTGAATGCTCTGAATGCTGAATTGTTTAATAAATCCACAGTGCTGGGATATCCTCATTCCTCACCTCAAACCAGCCCCATTTCCAACTAAACACGTACAAATTAGTCACACCCTGGGTTTTTCCCTAGCTGTGGCATTTTAGGACAAGAGCTTTTCCTTGGAGTTTCCTGTTGGTGGTCTCAGCAGGCCACCAGAGAGCTCTGAATTCCCCTGGTGTGCCTGCAAGGAGCACAGGGCTGAGGCTTTGCTTTCAGTGCAAAAAATCTCTGAAATCAGCACATTTTCTTGTGAAAACAGGATTAATGTGAAAGCTCATCCTCTTCCTCTATCTGCTTGAGTGACTCCTGTGCTCCTTACGATTTCTGAGGGATGTGGATGATTCCTGTCCACTCCAGGCAGGTGGATTGGGCAGCACTGGTATCTCCCACAGTGACAGGACTGCCTGTACCTCAGTCAATCCCTTTGCAAAGGGCCCAGCCAAAGCCAGACTGCCACCCTGGACCCCTCTCTGTGCACATGGCAGCGCTGCCACGTGTTGACTCCTTGCACAGATCTCACAGTGACACAGTCACTTCTCAGGCAAACTGAATGGTTTGTCCCATGTCCTGTATTTATACATATATATTAAAAAAAAAAAAAAAAAACAACCAACCCCAAACTGTTTGGCATTGGTCTTTCCACTTTTGTTGTAAATTTTTAATTGATGACTCATCTCAGGCTCCACTCTCTCATAGCTCTGAGGCTCATGGCCATACCCTTACATTATTTACTTCATCTGTAAATGTTTTATCAACATCCAAACACATGTTGTGTCCTGAGGATCTCAGTGTGTTTCAGTGATCTCTGTGGCAGTGAGCTCCTTTGGTTGTGTTAAAGAAGAAGTGTTTCTTTTGTTCCATTCTAAACTTGGTCTTACACTGCCGGTCCCCAGAGCAGCTATCATGACGTGATGAAATAAATACTGGAGGAAAAGTTTGTTCTCCAAACAAATTGTCTTTCTCTTAAAGAATATGACACTTTTAAAGGTGCTACATGTTCCATATGTGAGTTATTTGCAGCTAGAAATGACAGCTGATAAGGGAAAAAAATCCGCCTTTTCAAGGGAACCTATGTGCTCTCAGTTCTGCAAGAGCTGGGGAACTTGGAGTATTTTTATGTGCAGAAAAATGATCTTAGAGTTCTGTGAGCTTTGTTTAAGACCTGTGTTCTTAAATTCATAATATCCCAAGCCCATGGCAATACAGGGAAGTGAATCTCCAAAGCAGGTTCAATTAAGATGTTGTTGGGAAGGAGAAGGTGGTGTATTTTTGTCTCTATTTCCCTATTTACATCTTTTCCTTACTGGCACATGCAGAGATGTCTCTCACTTCCAGAGCTCACCCATGACTGTCCTGGTAGACTTAAACCCATTTCTTTTGTTCAGCATTTCCAGATGCATCCAATAAACACCACATCACAGAGGAAAGTATTTTATCTCACTCCTTCATGTAGATAATGTACACAGATGAATATTTTGCTTTTGCACACACTTCCATGCATTAAGATAAGAGACATGTGAGTTTCAGTAGTGACATCAGTAATAGAACAGGATTGTTGACTAAGCTTTCATTTAATGATTTTAATACCCTGGGAAATCTGAGATATATCCCTTTGAAGGTTTGGTATTTTAAACAAAGTTTATGAGATGCTGGACCTTAAGATGTGTAGAGCTGGATACACCAAAAAGATAATATAGATAATTTGAGTTAAGAAATACATGGGTTAAATCTCCCACAATACCCAAGATAATTTGGTCTTAAGAACAAAGAAAAAGCAGGATCCACTAAAAAAGCCTCAGCTAACTTGAAAGGACACGTGCCCCAAAAATTTACACAAATTTGTAGGGTGTTTGGAGGTTTCCTTTGTGCTCCTCTCAAATGATCTTCAGGAGATCACTCGTGTCTCTCCAAGTCACAGGTAATAAAGCCATCTGTCACTAGACCCCCCTGGAGGTGGATTCTGAGCCATGGGAAGCAGAAAATTGTCTGTACTCATTTTCCAGTGTTGAAACTGGACCCTGCAAAGAGCCAGGAGAGTCAGAGTAGTCTAAGGTGGGATTGCAAACTTTGCTCTTTCCTGTGGACTCTCCCAGCATCCACGGCTGCGCTCTCAGGTCCTACAGTGCACCTTGAACTTGCCTGTTACATAATGCAAATGATGCCTTTGTTATGTCAGACATTTCTGAGCTGACTCTTCCAGCAGAGCTGCAGCCCCTGTGCAGAGCTCACAGGAGGGAAGGTGACCTGAGATCTGCCCCTTTCAGCAGCAGGAGCTGTCGCTGGTTAAAGCAGCCCCTCCGCGGGTCAAATCAGCCACCAGTTCTGCAGTGTAGAAAAGAAGCCAAAACTCTCCTTTCTTAGAGAGAGGCGTCAGAATAACCTGATGCCAGAGGTAAGAGCCAGTGGTGCAGGTTGCTCACAGCAAAGTGCCTGTACAGCTCAGTCTCCCCCGAGGATAAGAAGCATCATTCCCACAGCCCCGCAGAATCCATCCCGCAGTGAGAGGATCACAAAATGCACAAACGCCCTCAAATCAACCTCAACCACAAAAAATGCAGAGGAGGAGAAATAACACTGAGATTTTTGCCCTTTTGCTAAACTTTGCTGTGCAGTCCAGGCATACTTTTAGCATTAAGCAAAATGAATGCAGCTTAAACCAGCCCTGGTGGGTTTATGGCACTTTCCTGGGAGTAACCACCACATCTCCTCATGCTGCAGGAACTAAGGCAGTCGAGGCACAGTTCATCAACCAGACAGCAAGCAGGGCAGGGGGGAGTTTTTTCCTCAGTGTGACTTGGTGAATAAGGGAAGATTTATACCTGTATTTCTCAGGAATGGCAACGAGAGTTGCCCAAAGTTCTGCTCTGCATTCTTGGTCAAGAGACAGCTCAAACAGCTCAACAGGAGAATTCTGAGCAAACGTTTCTGTCCCTCTAAAATGGGCTGTCCTGCCCTGATCCTTCCAGACTTATTTGTCTTAGCCTCAGGCATCGCCAGAGCATGACCTGTTTTTGAGGACAGCCACATTTGCTCTGAGCCCTGCAGCTCTGCTCCTGGCTGGCTGCGAATGGAGAGGCTGCTGTTCACCTCCAGCTCGTGGAGCCAAGGGGAGCAGGGATGGTCAGATGGGAGGTGTGGTGTGGGACTGCCCTCTCTGACCGCTCCCTGCTTTCCTCTCTGCCAGGCAGATTTCTTCCCCGTATCACACAGCGAGCTTGCGTCCCTTCCAGATCTATGCATTGATTATTCATGCAAGATTTATAGCTTGTGCATAATCCCTGGCCTGACTTTTGCACACATTCCTCTCCCTGTTTGGTGCTTGCCTTCCAGCCCACAATCCTCCCAGTCCCTGGGAACTTTTTTCCTCCTGTCTCGAGGCACAAGAGACTTGCCTAAAATCTCTCGTTTGAAATGAGCTCTATACATCCCTTGTTTGTCACATTAACATTGCTACCGAATTCTCTCTCACTTAAGGTTTAAGTATAGGCATTCAAGTGCATGAATATTGCAGCTGTAATTCCCTTAGGATCCTGCCTTCAGGAATGATAAAGTTACAGAGAGCACAGCAATAGGAAAACTGATGGGAAAAGGAGCAGCAGGCAGCACTCAGCTTCCCTTCCAAACTCCAAGGGACATGTGCAGCCTCCTCCCTCTCATGGATCCAGCAACATTTTGGGATGACAGTGCCCAGAAAATGCAAAGCTATCAACCACTAAATCCACCTTTGGAGACAAAGGGCAGTGATCTGATCACTGTCTCAAAGGGAAGTGCATGCTTAGCCAAAACTGCCTGTTCCTTTGCTCTCCCTCCCAAAACAAGTCCTCAAGCCTAACAAAAAATGAGTTCTGCAATCAGAGAATTAAACCCAAGTGAAAAGAAACATGCAGAATAGAAACTGTCTGTGAGGATGCTTGTTTTCTCCCCCTCCCCATCCCCTGCTGTGAGACAGCTTAGTCTGTATTTAGCATCACACTGAGCCCCCTCCTCACTTCTTTTGCCATGAGCAGTTGCTGAACACACGGGAACCTTACCTGGGATGGATGTCCACAAGCAGCACCAGGGTCTGCATAGTGATCACGTCGATCCGCTTACAGTGGAACCGTGCCACCTTCAGCACTTTGAGATATGTGAAACACAGGACTACAAGGGAGAGGAGGAAGCTGAGGGCGTGAAAGACCCCAGTGAAAATCACAAACTGTGTCCTATCCTCCGGTCTCTTGTTGTAGAGCGTGCAGGAGGCATAGAGGTGATGGAAACCCACCCAGGAGAGAGAAGCTGCCACTATGGGGAACGATGCCGAGTGCAACCACGTGTAGCTCAGTATGAGAGCAGCGTCCCGGTACCTCATTTTGGAGTGATAACTTAGAGGGAAGACCACAGCAATCCACCTGTCAATGCTCAACGCTGCCATGCTCAGCATGGAGTTCGTGGTGAGGAAAGTCTCCAGGAAGCCCACAACGTGGCAGACCTGATCTCCTGCCGGCTGACTCTTGTAAATGATCCCCGCCAAGGTCAGGGGCATGCTCGAGACAGCCATCAACAGGTTGCAGAAGGTGAGGTTGAGGATGAACAATCCCGGGACCTGCTTGCGGATGTCGGCGCTGTACAGGAAGCACATCAGCACCAGCACGTTGGCCAGCAGGGCCACGAGCATCAGCACCACCACCACGAAAGCCAGGAGCAGCTCCCAGATGCTCATGGTGCGTCCAGTCACAGGAGGGACATCTCCGAAACTGCGCCGCGCCGGCACCGGGGGACCATGGCGAGAGGTGCCCCCACCTCGCCCTCCTCCCCAGCCTGCTCGCTCCCGTGCATGCCCTCCGTATTTTTAGAGGAGCTGCAGTTTTCTCCTCCAACCTCCCCCTCCTCGCTGCTCCTTTCCACGTCAACGCTTCCCGAGACGTGCACAAAAGCACTGGGAATGCCCATCAAACTGCAAGGAGGGCTTAAAAAATATCAGCAGGACTGAACCACTGTCTCCAGCCGGTCCATTTTGAGGAGAGCACGTTATTCTGAGCAACTGCTCTCCTGAGAGCCCTAATTACCAGCCCCAAGCTTGCAAGCAATCCACCGAGTGAATTGTGCTCTCTTTCTCCCTTGCTTTCTGCCTCTCTCTCCCTCTCTGTCTTTCTCTCCCCTCCCCTCTCCTCCAACCCTCACTCCCTTGCAGGCTGAATGTAACCTGCTTTTTATGATCACAGATAAAAACCCCATTAATGGATTAAAGCATGCACACTGCTGGTGATTCGCAAACGTGATTATGTCATCCCTGCTCCACAACCCCTCCCCTTCTCCTTGCGACTGTGACTAGACTTTCCTCAAGAGAAATCCCATGCTTTCATTTAATTGATTTAGCCATTAATTTGCAAACAGCCTTGTAACCCAATTCCTGCACTCCAGCGTGTTCCCTACATTTCGGTGCATCACTTGCAGTGTTGCTGCTTGCTCTCAGCCAGGGCAGGGGCTTTCTTTTCTCTTCATTAGCTGTGCTTAAAGAGATGGGGGGAAATGGATATATTCTGCTACTTCTCTGGAGCTGTCATTAGGTGACGGGAGTGGTTTTACTGCTCTGGTTCAGCACTTTGCAGTTCGCTGTCTCCACATACGATGCTGAGGAGGAAACTGATTGCTTGCCCTCCTCCTTTAAAAGCAGGGAAATCAAAGCCCAAATGCCAACGCCACATCCCCACGGTCACAGAGCAGGTGAGGGGCAGAGGCAGCATCGTGCTGCGGGTACCTCTATTCATTCAGCTTCTCTCCTCTCCAAGAGTTTTTGCTTCCTCCTAATCAAAGCCTCGCTCCCTGTGAGGCTGAGCACCCTGTGAGATCAAAACTAAAAAGCAGCTTGGCAAAGGAAATAGGAATGCGTCTGACTTGCACATAATTAGGTGTCAAAATTAAGTTTGTTTTAAAGGACGGAACGGGAGCTGTTTTCCAGTTGCTTTTCCTGTCTCTTTAAATCAGTTTTAACTGGGGAGGCTGAGAGTTTGTGAGCAATCAGGACAGCTTTCTGATCAAGGCAGCCAAGCTTTAATCTGTGCACAATAAGAAGGCAGAAGATACCCTGCAGCACGGTTATTTGGGCTGAGTAAGTGCCTCTGCACGTGCATGAGAGCTCGATGCTCGGGCAGTTTTCCCTCTGAGCCCTCCAGAGCTGCGCATCTCCATGAGCAGCAGCTGTTCACTGCAGCTCGGGAGCAGAGCTCGCACCCTGCACGCTGCCAGAGCTTGGCATGTTGTAGAAAAAAACCTCTTTCACTTCAGTTTTGGTTTGTTTTGTTATCAAAAGCCAGGTTTTAAAGGGCTGGTAGAGTCATCAAAGACCACAAAGGAGCAGCTCAGGGTGCAGAGCCCAGGTCTGTCCGTCAGCCCTGAGAGCTCCCTGTCTCCAGAACACGACTCCTCATGCTGAGGGGGTGAGGAGAGGACTACAGTGTCTGCCTCTTTTCCAGAGTCAGTGAAGTGGTGGAGTCACCATCCCTGGAAGTGTTCAAAAAATGTGTGGATGTGGCATTTGAGGATGTGGCTCAGTGGTGAACGTGGTGGTGATGCTGGATAGCTGGCTGGGCTTGATGATCTTAGAGGGATTTTCCGACCTTAGTGATTCCATGAGAAAAGCCTAAAGGTGACCCCTTCTTCAAATAAGAGGGGTTTTTACCCTCTTAGGAGAGGTAGACTGAGAAAATGAGGGAGAGGATGAAGGTTTTGCTGCTGCTTCACAGCACCAGCACATCAGCAAGTTTCCCCCTTGGGTAGGAAGCAACAACCCTGCTTGGAGGGGTGTCCTGCCATCAAGAGCCTGAGCAGGGTGTCCATGGGACAGTCATGAACAGATTAAATCTCAGCAGACAAAGGCAGCTACAGGACCACAGGAAGGTGCTCTGTGAGTTGGGGGTCACTGTGAAGAAAAATGTGGGAAAACTTGCAGGGATACTAAGAAGAACAGGGAAAAATAAAGGGAAAACCAGGTGATATATGAGAGGCAGGTACTCTGTGACAGTGGTAAAGGGGAGTCTCACCCCCACTTGGCATCAAGGTGATTCCTGAGCCTTCTTCCCACACTCAGCCTCCTCCTGGGCTCAAATGACCCCTGCAAGGACTGGGGAATTCAGGCTTTTTCCCTACCTTCAATGCACGAGACCAAGGGTTTATCAGGGCGGTTTCCTGACACAGCATGCTGTTATCCCTTCAGTGAGCTGTGGTGCCTCCAGGATTGAAAAGCTGTGTGCCTGAGTAATTCCCTGCTCTGACGAGGGTCTGGCATTGGTGTCAAGCCTGGGTGAACAGTGGGGGATGAAATGTATGCCTGGAGAAAAAGGATTAGGGATGACAGTCGGGAAAAGAGGATTCTCCCTAAGCGATAGATGTGAAATAATGGGAGGCAGAAGAGAGAGTTCAGTGAAGCTGTGATGGAATATGGAAGGTCAGGTTTGGCAGAAAATCTACAATCAAGGGGAAAACCTTTGTTGATTTCAGGAGGAAGCTGAATTTTTCTCTTGGTGAGGGATTTGAGTCTCGGTGTGTATTTTGTATTTTGTATTCTGAAGGCCCAAGCGATTTACATAACTAATTTCCCTGTTGCTAATCCCTGCAGCAGAGGAGGTTGCTGAACACCTCTGGGTTTATTTATCATGTGTATCCAAGGGAGCACGATGGACCCACCAAATGGCTTCGTTTTAGACAAATCAGGAGGAAAGAATCTGCTGGGCATCTGTTGAGGGTTAACTGCAGCTGGCAACTGAGCACTGCACAGGCACTCCCCCTTCCCCAGGGGAGGGAATCCTGGGTTGGAATCCCGGGATGGAATCCTGGGATGGAATCACAGAGTCATTTGGGTTAGAACTGACTCTGAGACCACTGAGTCCAAGGAAGACGAGGAAGCTCTTTAGGCACTCGTGTAAGTTGACTTTGGTCTCTCTTCAGCCAGACCCATGCAAACCCTTGGCAGGGTTTTTTGATGGAGACAGAAGCCACAGGTCTGTCCCTCTTGGGGGTGTCAGAGGTGACCTTTACACCTTCCCTGTCACCTTCACTGATGAAAAATTCATTTGCTTCAGCTCCTAGCCCCAGATTATGAGCATCACTCTGGATTCTTGCCTGGCTCCTTCCTCTCCAGCAGGTTCTGTGTGTGGCACACTGGGATGAACTGGGATTTCCTGGCCAGCCAGGTGGTTTCTCATGGGCCACCACTCTGGGGATGTGGGGAGAGAAACCCTCCACTGCTTCACCTCACAGCCCCTGAGCTGAGAGTGCCAGGACAGCTCCACAGCTGCTCTCCAGAGCCCTCCTGGTGAATTATTCACACTCGGGCTGTCACTGCTGCTTTGCTTCATGGAATTAAAGAAACATCAGGTCCGGAGGCACATGGCTGGTGCTCCTGGCACTTCTGCCTGCTGGATGGGTATTTAAGGACTCTTAGGGCAGCTAAGGAAATCAAATCAAGGCAGGAAAAGCAGAAAGCCATGGGAAGCTTTGAGTCAGGGAGGTTTGTGGGTGGATGTGTGCGTAGGTGGATGGCAGAACTCTCCCTTTCCCCGAGCTCCTTTGGAGCCAGGTGAGAGCTTCCTTCCTGGGGACCAATTAGGGGGTGAGCAAGCTCAGTGACTGGGTGCCTCTGTGTTATTCTGGCAAATGCAGGAGGTTAAATGACATATTCCAGCATGGGGTCTGGTTCAGAATTTGTATTTTAGAATCATTCCCTATCAGCACCATCAGTGATGCAGATATTGAGTCACACTTCATCTTCATATGGAGCTCTGTTAGAACAGCATTCTTTTAAAGGAGATAGTGCGTGGATGTACCTGCTTTATTTGGTTTACCTCAAAGACAAAAAGGGGGGCTCAAAATAGAGCTTGGTTATTTGATTTTAATTGCACTGCCATTTCTCACCTCAGGAAATATTTAATAACAAAAAATAATTAGCTACATTTTAATGTTTTTAAAGATATAAGAGACTCCTAGTTTGGTTTTCTGATTTTTTTTTTTTTTGTGTTCTCAACCTATTTTTACTCCTCGCCTCTTGCTTAATGCTGATGAATAAAAGAGTAACTAATGGGAAAATTAACATCTTCGAGGGAGGTTGAAAAACTCCAATTAAACAAACAAAATTCCATCACATTTAAATTGGAATAAAATTAGTATATCCATAATACTGCAGCCTGTAGAACAATACCATTACTTTAGGTTAGATTTATCCAGCATGCACCAGCACCCTTTCTGTTTAAAGCCCTTCTAGAAAGGATGACTTCCAACCTCCAGGAACTGTTGAAACATTATAGAATCTTAGATGGTTTGGGTTGGAAGGGACCTCAAAGCCCATCCAGTGCCACCCCCTGCCAGGGCCAGGGACACCTTCCACTGTCCCAGGCTGCTCCAAACCCCAATGTCCAGCCTGGCCTTGGGCACTGCCAGGGATCCAGGGGCAGCCACAGCTTCTCTGGGAAATCTGTGCCATTATCCCATTGCCCTTTCTCTCTAGGATGCTTTTTTGCAGCAGCTGAAAGAGAATTGCCTTTGCAATCAGAGCTGCCTTGTGAATTGATGTAGCAACCTGAGCTTTGCCTTGCCTTGGGAAGTTTGTACTTGGGGGACCTGGAAAGGGCTTGAAGAGATTTAGGAACCTGTATCCAAGTGGGAAGGTGATGGAACTGGAAGGTTTTTATTCAGGGAAAGGAATTAAGCTCGGGGTGACCTCTCATAATGCCACCTATGATGTGCTGTCACTCTGGGATTTAAACTGTCCTGGGCAAGGCACTGGATATTTGAAATGCAGAGAAGAAAGGAAGACAGACAGTTAATTTAAAGACCCCAAATATTCCTGGTTGTCTGAAGGCAGGTAAAGCAAATTAATTCCCAATTTTTTTGGAGGAAAGGCAGGGTTGAATTTGCTAGATGATACATTTTATATTGGTCCTATAAGTGATATAAGTGATACAAGTGACACCTGTCACATCTACACTGCTCTAGATAGAACTTGTTCGCTTTACCCTGCACTCCTTCAAAATGTCAGAGCAGAAATCACTTTTGTCACACTTGCTCTTTTTAGATGTGTGGTATTTCAATTTCCTCTTGTTTTAAACCGGGCTGGCTCCTTCTCACTCAGCAAAGATGAAAATAGAGGCTTGAACAGAAGGCTTTCAAAATGATACATAGATGTCAGTGCCTGCTTCTATATAAAAAGTCATACATGAGCATGCACCCTTGTAAACTTCCATTTAGCAACTAGCTACGTATTTTATTTTTCATCATTTCTTCTACTATAGCAATTTTATGTGGATATTCGTATCCATCCACTTCTCTGCATGACATGGCCATTATTAATCTTGTTATCTTGTGATTGCAGTACTTGATTTTTGCATCTTGGTCGGCTTGGGGTTTGGTTTGTTCTGTTTTTTTTTAACAGAACAGAATAGCATTTCTGCTCTATCTAATAAGTTCTGCAGGGGAGGAGGTTATGATACATATGGGGATGATCTAACCAAATATGTCTGTTTTATTAACGAGGGATATTTGGATCTTTGCCGCAGGCTGGGTAGAAGAGTTTGGGTTCAAAAATACATTTAATTTCCATGAGCATAAGTGTTTCTTGCAGAGCTTGGTTTTGCTTTGCCTCCCTTACTCTGCTGGGATTTTGGACTCCAGGGCTCAACTCCTTGTGTGTCACCTGCAAATTCTGCGCCTGATTGCTTAACTAATTTAAATGTACTGGAAAGCTTATTAATGCCATTCCAGCTCAGGGAAGGAGACATCCAATTCATTCTCTGGGAGACTGAAAGGCTCATTGCAAAGCAGTCTATTAAAGGTTTAAGCTATGTCCCTGTAACAGCTCTTTTGGGCTTGTGATTCCCTTGGATCTGTGATGTATTGACAAGGTTTTATGAGGCTTTTTTCACTGGCAGCTTTTCTACAGGTCCAGGAGGTTTAAGGACTTTGAAATTCTAATTTTAATTATTGATTTAACTGTATTACGGTGGTAATGAAGGAATTATGCAATCCCTTCAATAAACCCAGCAGCCTTTTAAAAATACATAAGTTATTTCCAGGCCATCGTTTGGGAAGCACTATTAATGAGGTGTGGCCTGCCCTTGCCATCAGTTTAGCTGTTTCATTTTAATATGCTATTAGTTTAAAAGGGTTTTGGTTGGAACCTGTAAATCTAAGTCAATACAAGCAAAATAGAATCATAGAATGGCTTAGTTTGGAAATGACCTTAAAGATCATCTCATGCCACCCCCTGCCATGCACAGGGACACCTTCCACTGTCCCATGTGGCTCCTAGCCCCGTCCAACCTGGCCGTGGACACTTCCAGGGATGGGGCCACCACAGCTTCTTTGGGTAAATGGAGGGCTAAAAGAGATTACTCACCACATGTGGTTTCTGTGTTAATGCAGAACAATCCTGTGGCCATTGACCACAACCAGCAGGTTCTGAGATTGGCACTGGAAATCACCACAGATGCAGCTGTACTGGCATTTCCTTGTCATCCAGAAAGATGGATCACTGGCTGCTCTTTGAAAAAATCTTGTCTTCTTGTATCAAATAATTAAGATCAATTAAGATTAATTAAGATTAAGAAATAAACTGGAAGAGCAAATCCTGAGATCCTTTATTGACAGCAAACAGGGCTTTAGTTCTGAGATACCTCATTTGTAGCTCCACCAGTTGCTTTCTACAGCTGGGAGCAACCACAGCATTCATTTTATGGCAGGTCATGTGTGATGGCTCTCCTTGGGCCTGGAGCAGAGCATGTTCCATAAAAAAGTACAAGTGCAAAATCGGTGAGTTATGCTAAATTCCACAAGAGTTAATCATTTTTCTCAGGTAGTAGCTCAACCCAAAGAGTGCTGAGGTCTGGTTTCAGGAGTATCATAGATTCAGCTGCCACAGCAATCTGTGTTCAAGAGCTCAGCTACGTCCCTCATCTCTCCACTAGCGTGGAACATGGGGATAAAACTCCTCCAGAAAATTCACAGCCTTTCAGTCAACTCTAACCCTGCTTTGTCATCTCCTTTAATTTTTTTACAATGCAGTAAATGTTTAAAATAACCCAAACAATGAAATAGGAAATACTGGCCACTTTCTGCTGTTCCTCTCAGTCCATGTGGGTTACCTGGAATGAAAGAAAACTCAGACAGAGACACAGAGCCAGACTGGTGTCCAAGCTCAGCAAGCTCCTGATGGAAAAAATTGGAGAACTCCCCAATCCAGAGCAGTACTTTGCATTTATGAGCTGTAAATGAACAGGGCTACCTTCAGTTTATTTTTACCGGCGACTCCTGACCTGTCTTGAGTGAGTTCTTCCCATGGAAAAAGTTAATTGAATCCACATTCATGTAGACTATTCCCAAGTCTACTGGTTAATCAACTTGTCTTTTTAAAACACTCCTCTGATAAAGGTTCAGAGAAATCATGAGAAAAAAAAGAAAGCAAACACACAGGAAGATATAAGATTTGTGGAAGGAGCAAGTGAGGACAGAGACTGAAGTGAGCTGTTACATCCTTTGTATCATAATATTCTGCAACATTTTTTACTTTTCTTATATTAAATTTCACCTGATAGCTGAGATTCCAGCCACAAAAATCTAATTATAAGGCAGAAAAGAAGAAAGTGATGAAGTTTTGTCTGTGTCCTTAATCACTCTTTGATTTTTATCAAGCCAAGGCATAACAAACATCACCTGCAATTATCTCCCACGCAGGAAGATGACTTCCTTTTGTCAGGAATTCCTGTTGGCCAGACCCAGGAGCCCTGGGTTTTTATTACTCGGGGCTCCAGGAACACCTGCATTTTCTTGGCAAGCTCTGGAGATGAAAATGTTTTAACTGTTCATGTTAAGAATTTCCTCTGCAGTCCTGAGTGCTTCATTGATCTGGTAACTGTAAAGAGAGAAAAATGGAAGGAGCTGCTGACTGATTTCTTTTCCCAGTGTTGAGGATCTCCTGCTCTTCATCACAAGTTTCAGCTTTATTAAATTAACTCTAAGTCCCCACTTTTGTTGTTTGTGTCATAGCCAACCCCCCTAAAGATTTGGACAGAAAGCTACAAATGGGGATTTGTGTTCCTTACAAGATGCTGATTTTTTCTTCTCTTATTTTTGCTGATTATTTTCACTTTCTTAAAGAAAATTGTTCATTATCACTAACAAAAGGGTTTTTATAATTTCCATTTAAAATCAGTATAATTCAATTAGCTTCAAGGAGTTGTTCCTCCTCATCCTCTGGGCCTGGGAGGTGAGGAAGCAGTGCAGGAGGAGCATCTCCACACCTGGAAACACAGGAAATGTCCCTCAGCCCCACAGTCAGATGATGCTGGAGCTTCTTTTTTCTTCCAGGTACAATTTTTGAAATGGAAACAATGTCTTCAAAAGTGGCTTTAAGTTCAGAGAAGCTGAGATTGTCTTAATGCAAATCTCTGCAATTTTTCCTCATTTGCACACAGTGCTGTTGCCTTGGATTTCCAGCTATCATCGTTACTCCCTCTGGACATTGCCTTCCCCCCGTTTGGATCCCAGCTGTGTAAGGTCACAGTGGAATTTGAATTTGTTTTCTTCTAAACTTTCTTGCAAACCTTCTGACATTTCTTCCCTGTTAGTAGAGGGAAGCAACCAAAACTCAAACCTCTGCTACTGTCCTTCATTTTTTTCCCTCTTTAACATCCAACAGTCTGCCTTTAGTGCTGACTTGAGGGAAGGGAAGGGAAGGGAAGGGAAGGGAAGGGAAGGGAAGGGAAGGGAAGGGAAGGGAAGGGAAGGGAAGGGAAGGGAAGGGAAGGGAAGGGAAGGGAAGGGAAGGGAAGGGAAGGGAAGGGAAGGGAAGGGAAGGGAAGGGAAGGGAAGGGAAGGGAAGGGAAGGGAAGGGAAGGGAAGGGAAGGGAAGGGAAGGGAAGGGAAGTGCATTCCGATGAGTGATACTGGAGAGCACGCACGCAGAATAAAAAGTTCAATCCAACTAGTAGAAACTGCCTGTCTGCCCCTCAGGAAATCCTCTAACACACCCTGGCAGGGCAGCAGTTCCAGTGCCAGTGAACCCTTTCAGATCATGGGGTCACAGAATGGTTTGGGTCTGAAGGGACCTTTAAAGGCCATCTCCTTCCCTATGTGTTACTTGGAGGTGGTGATGGGATTGAAAGGGCAGAAAATCCAAATTTTTTTGTTTCAAAAAGTTGGAAAATTTCTGCCCATGATTTTTATGTAGTCTCTGGAATGATTTCCAAAGGGAAATCTCTTAAGAATTTGACCATTTTAGGGACAAGTAAAACCTGCATTAAAAAGATTTGTTGGGTTGTTGCAACTGGAGGAGATGAAAAAGTAATGTTGAAACAAACTTGGGGGTTTTATCAACAAACAACTTGCTTGGTCTAATAAACTGAAAGTGTAATTCCAGAGACAAACCATCTCCCTTAGCAGCAGGGACACACAAGCCCTGTATTCCCAGGCTTCCCAAAACAGGATAAAAGCTCATAATCATCCACTGAGTCAGGAACTGGCGAAAATCAATATTTTTATTTTAAAATATGATTTGGGAATTTTTTTTTCTTTCTAAGCCTCACAGGATAAGGCCTGCATTGCCAAAGCCCAGCTTTAAGATGATTTTTTCTGACAAGACATGCATCACTGGGGATATTTGTCTGTAATGGAAGTGATGGCACATGTTTATGGCACTGTGAACACAAACCTGCACTGACAGTGGCTCAGAGAAATGCTCTGTGTTCCACATGGATGTTCCTCAAAAGCCATTTTGCCTCTGTGACACCTCATGAGGGTTTAACCCACAACAAATTTGAGCCAAATTGTGTGATTTTTCCAGCATTTAATAGAATAATCTGAGCAGTGTGTAAAATCCCTGGTGTGGATGGTGATCCTGGATGTAGCAGCAAGTCTTTGCTACCCTTCCTTGCTCAGGTCATATGAGGTGTAGGGGCTGTAACTGGTGAAGTCCTTTTTCCATCCCAGAAAGGGCTGAAGGCTCTTTACAGCCTTAACTTGCTCCCAGTTATCCACAGAGATCCCACAATGAGGAAGGAGGTAAAAAACCCCTCTCTCTTCCATCCCTGAGCTGATAACAGGAAAACTGGACTTGTAATCTTGTTCCTTCTTCTTACACCTCTCTCTTTCCTGAGCATGAGAATAACCCTGGCTGCTGTAATTGTTCTTGGTAAGTTACTACAGATAGACAGAGATACAGACAGAAATACAGATAAATCCGTGAATATTCCAGGATATTACTTTCATCCACCAAAGGACAGGATTAGCTGCTGTGCAGCTTTATTAACCACTGTGTTGGATGACTTTCACCAAACAAATTTGTATTATAATGTGGGTGGAAAAAAGCACAGGACCTGCAATAAAAATTCCAAGAGGCAATACATTATCCAAACAGAACTTTATATATTTTAAGGGATTCTGGTAACAAAATGCTTGGTCTCATTTCCTTAATTTTTTAATTGTCCCACTGTAAGATGCTATACTTGGCATACAGAGAGAGCCAAGGACGTGTTTTCTGATAATCTGATTTTCAGAGGAGCATGGAATATATATTTTCATTACCCAGCTCCTGGGTCAGGAGTATCATATTAGCTCCAAGACAAATTCAGAGAAGGATTTTGCCTGTATGGGTATCAAAGGAGCATGGATTCTAAGAAGGACTGGGTTTGTGTGAGGACCTGTAGTTACAGGTGGATATGGACTTGGAAAAGTGGGAACTGGGAATAATGACACACCTTACAAAAGCAATGTCCTGCTCAGACTTCCAGCCATCCTAGCAAAATATGTTCTAACTATATCCTTGGATCACTTGGGATCTCTCCTGACTGCAACCATGCTGTTTATCTGCTGCTGTCCCTACCACAGAAAACTGCTTTAAAATATTACTAAACTCTCCTTTGGTGATTTACTGAATTTATATAGAAAGGGCTTGACAGGAATTTTTTCAGAAAGAACAATATCTTTGTTCTTTTTTTCTCTAAAACTGCTCCTCCTGTGTTGGCTGCCTCTGTTAGCCCTGAGCATTTCGTTCCCAGATGAGTGTGGCAGCACTGCTTCTTTCCTCAATACAACAGCATAAAAGGCACAAGCAAAATGTGGTCTTTTCTAATAGGATCTGAAAAGCTGCACTTTCTGGGTTAAGGTTGCTTTTTGTCTAAAGAAAAAAATCTCATAGGTAAGAAAGAGATGGCAAAGAAAAAGGCTTTCTCAGCTGATACACTGAAGAAAGTGTTCAGGAACAGTTAATCCCCCAAAAGATATTTCTTGAGCAATTCTGGCAAGATTGGATAGAAAAGGCTATTACTTATGTGTCTTGCTGTTATTTGCAGCATGGGCAGGAGTTGTCAAGACACAAGTCTACTGCATTTCAATATTTTAGGTCATTCTTTATGCTGGAATCAGGATTATTTCTCATTCATGTCACTTCTATCCCCTGTTCATTAGACATCCATATATGCCTGTAGCACACAGTATTTAAGGCCTGATCCTGAGCTTGCTGGAGTAGAAAGACTTTGAGGGCTTTTAATTAACCCTTGTTAAGCTTTTCAACAAACAGGGAAAACTTCCCAAACAGGCAAAAATAATTGGCTTTAGTTGCCTTCCTGCATTAATTGGGAAAGAGTGAGTACTTCTCAAAGTGGCAGACCAAGAATCAAGTTATGAAACTCAAATATTTGGTATATTTATACCAAATAAAATGAAAGTAAACATAACAGTCAGTTTGCAGCCAGTCATTCAGGACATTGAGGTTTGTATGATCTCAGTCACCCTAAAGTAGATAAACCAGCAAATGGAGTAAGCCATTACTTTCTCTTGATGGGATTGAAAGATGAGTGACAACTAAGCCCTGTAAGTGCCTGATTTAAAGCCTTCACCATCCCCAACACATCTTTCTCAGCAGTGTCTGCCAGCCTAAAGGGTTTTCTCCAATCAATTTTTTACATTAGTTGTTGATAATTGAAAATCTTCACCGTGTGTCTGAGAAGATGTCTCCATCTTTTCGTTCTTCAGGGGAAAATGATGAGTACATGTCTCAGACTGGGTCCTCGTGTGTGTCATATCTGCTCCAAGGAGTGTCCTGTGATCATGGCCAACCCTGTACAAGGTGAAATTAAAACACCCTGATCACCACGGAATTCACCATAGAAAATGGAGTTCAGTAAGATGCTTTATGTCTTAGCTGAGTAAATGCATTCAGGGATAGGAAAGTAAGACCAATCTAAATTTGGAGGCCAGGCTGAGACCCCTTTTAATAATGTGACTTCTTATTCCTCAGAAATATCCAAAGGAAAGCACACTGATCCTTTCTGTGAACCACATTTCAGAAAGGGAGCAGTTGTGTTCTCCTGCTTTCACTTTATTTATTACCCCAATAGCCAGAATTGTATGCAGTCAGATTTCTTGGCATTCTAATTCTTAAAAATTAATTTCTACTCATAAACATGAACAAACTTCCTAAAGAGCCATTATTTCTTTAACAGACAGAGTTTTACATTCGTATGGCTGTGACTTAAAGTGCAACAAGACTGTAGTAGGTAAGATATGTTACAATCTTTAGAGCTAATTTAATTAGTTGATTATAAATGTTCAGCTTCTTATCAGAAAATTATCAGCCTGGAAATAAATACTCTGTAGCCAAGGTAATCATTCAATATTTAATAAACTGTGTAGGCATCTCCTGCCATTAGAATTCAACAACAGCAGAATTTCAAAGAGCATTTTGGATAAAGGCTGATTCACACCCAAGTAGTTTGTGCAATACAGACATGCAAGGGAAATTTTCCAGCTCTGAGGAGTAAAACAGGATTAGGAAGCCATGACAAATGATTCAAAATAGGGTAGAAGTCCGAAACATCACCTCCAGTGTACTACAGGCTTAGCCAGCACACTGGTTTAGAAACCACTCTCTCTTCTCTTATCAACAGCCCAAAGGCATTCACCTCCCTCCTGTGTCTCCACCCTTTCCCTGTGGCTGCCATAACATTAGAAAACTGATTTTCAATGTGCTTTATCTCCTAGACTTGAAGAACCACAGTGAAATCAGCTTTGTGTCCGTGAACCATCCGGAATCCAGGGAAGCAACGTTCAGATGTTGCTGGCGTCTCATGTCAGACCAGACTGCAACCCAGAGTTTTGATTTAGTTTAACAAATCCAAATTATACACTTTGATTTGGGCCCATACAAACCTTTTGCTTCCATTTAAAAACTTAAAACCAAATGTTTTGCTGTATCCATGCTGCCTTCAACTTTCCATTCTGCAAATCACTCAGCTTGTTGACTTCTCAGCTGGACTTAGGCAGAAAAACATCAGGCTTTTCCACCGAGTGGAAAGAGAGCTGGGGAAAAGAATTGCTTATGCTAAATCTAATTGGCAGCAGGGAGTAATATCAGATTTCTGAAAAAAATGTTTATGTATGACAACCCTTGCTGCTTAACTGGCAGACAGGCTGAAATATGCAGCTGGATGAACAGTGTCAGACTTTTCAGTTTGACAAACTGGGGACAAACATTTTAGCAGGTCCTACTGCGATGGGACAAGGGGTGATGGCTTGAAACTGAAGGAAGAACAGTTTAGATCAGATTTAAGGAAGATGTTTTTTACAGTGGGGGTGGGCAGGCCCTGGCACAGGATGCCCAGAGCAGCTGGGGCTGCCCCTGGATCCCTGGCAGTGCCCAAGGCCAGGCTGGACATTGGGGTTTGGAGCAGCCTGGGACAGTGGAAGGTGTCCCTGCCCATGACAGGGGTGGAATGGGACAGGTGTTAAGGTCCCTTCCAGCCCAAACCATTCTATAATTCTTTGTTTCTGTGTCCCAAACTCCCAGCTTTCCTGAATAAAATGTCACTGGTCGCCACAGATGCTGGATCAGCAGTAGGGAGGCGACTGAGGAGCAGGGGACCCAAATCTTTCCCAATCCTGCTACAATTCTGCTGAATAACCAGAACCAGGAGCTTTGCATGGCCCAGCTGCAGCTCCCCCACAACAGCTGATGAGCACACATGTCCTTATGTAAAGGCTCCAGCTATTTAAGGAGTGTTCAACTGTACACAGAAGAATTCCTCTGTGCCATTGCATTATCCTGCCTCTTCAGCTCAGGAGAAGATTTCAAATGGCAGCACCTCTGTGCTCTGTCAAACCTCACTGCGGTCTTATTCCATATGGAAGCAGTCAAATGTGTTGAATGCAATTAAGTTCATGTTTAAAATTAGAATGAGAAGTAATTGACAGTGAAAATCTGAGAAATATTTCAGACAGAAAAGAAGTGGTGAGTTTTGCTTTCCCATAAACTTCTAGGAGCTTAAATATCACGGTGCTCTAGGAGACTTTGGGTAAAATGTTATGTTTGATTCTCAAAAAACAACATGAAAATGGTATTTGGAAATGGGAACGTTTTTGTTTTCACAATGAAATCCTCAGCAAATATTATCCTCTCCTCCTCAGATTTGTGTGACAACTTTCATGGACTCAAATCAAACATATTTATTTCCAGAAAACCCTTTCAAGAAAATTCTTTTGAGATGAGTTGACTTTGGTTTTTATCCTACACTTTTTCGTATTTCATTAACTTGACTTTTAACAGCTGGTGTTTAATGAATAATTACACAGCAATGAAAAATACATCTTGCATTTAAAGAAAGCTTTATGCAGATTTGCTAATCAATTTAGACACTGTATCTTATTTGTTTATAGTACATCTCCCAATTGGAATGTAATTATCAAACATTGTGTCTATATTTAACTGTCTAAATTGAAGGAAATAAAACAGTTGAAGCAACTAATTGTCAGCGTTACCAACCAATTAGTATTCTGAAAGATTATTCTATTAAAGCTTTTCCATCCAGTATAACTCATCTTAAACACCCCTGGGGTTTGGTGTTCTGTCCATACCCTCCAGATATTTGTCAGTTCTAGAAGCAAACTGTGGAAGAATAGGCCTGATAGGTCCCTTCAGCTATGAACACGAACATTTTAGGCAAATAAGTGGAATTACAGATTAATTCTCTGCTAGTCCCTTATTTCTTCTAACACCTGAGATTGGCTGGAAGGACTGAAGGTTGTTACACCTTTTTTTTAAAACAGATATCATAGCTGATCCAAAGGACTGTTAGAAAAATACTGCAAGCATGTTCAGTTTTATGATTTACAGCAAAAGTAAGAAAGAAAAAGAACTTGCATTGTTGCTGTTCTAAAATGTGTTGCTGATATTCTACATGACATCAAAAAGCACTTTAAAAAGGTCATTTAGCACATTAAATAAATGTAACTGGATGAATGTCTATACCAAGAAACCTGGACAAATTCAGCATCATGGTCTAAAGAGCAATAACCTCTGGCTCCCTGGTTATGAAATGAATTTAAATAAAAATAAGTGAAAGATCAGATTTTCTTCCTGTGGTCTGCTATACTTGAAAACAACCTTATCTTCCATGTTATGAGGGTTTTACAGTTCCTTAAAATGTTCCAAGGAAGAAAAAAAAAAAGATCAAAAATGAAGAAGGAAAGCTCCTGGTATAACATCAGATGGGACACAGCAGGTGGGTGCAGATATGGAAATCAGTGTATATCTGGAATGACAATAACAGTAGACCTAATGTAATATTGCTCCAAGTACAGCTATGCAGCTTAAATGAGCCATAAATGTGACATTTCTCAAAGTCCCCAGGAATGCTGCATTTCCCAGTAAAACCAGAATTTTCTCAGAACATGAATTAAAGAAGAATTCAAAATTCCAGGATTCCCTGGAAAAGATGAAGAGATGTGCTGAAGCAGTGCACCAACCACCAGGCATGGACGTCACTGATTAATCACAGCCTCGGGGGGGTATTGCTGCCACCCTGAGCAATAGTGAAGCCCAGGAGGGAATGGATCCAAAAGAAGGTGTCAGACTGCCCAAACCCCAGAAATCACTGCTGTTGGGCTCTTCCCCCCTCTCCTGGGGAGGTGCTGGGATTTCCAGGTGGTAACAATTTGGGCAGCAAACAGCAGGCATTGAAAAATCTTTGGCTGCTCCCTGGAGGCATTGGGCTTGCTGCCCATGGGGAGGGATTGCTGCTGCTTCTCTTCTTTCCCATGGCAGGGAGCACGGTGGGATTCTTGGGGTGTCCTGTGCAGGGCCAGGAGCTGGGCTTGGTGATCCTTGTGGGTTCTTTCCAACCCTGGCTATCCCGTGAGTCTCTGATTCCCCTGGATCCTCTGGCATCACTGCACTTTCAGAAGAGCAAAGGCCTATTCTTGACCTGTTACCACAGTGTAAAACGTGAAAAACTCTGACAACGTCACTTTTAAAGCATGTGTGTGAAACAGTCTTGAGGTCAGCGTCTTTGGAGCTGCCTGCAGGTTGCTTCCAAGAAGTGGGAAGGTGTTAGGAAAACACTGTGCTCCACTCAGCTCCTGTAGCACAGGACAGGTATTGTGTGCCATCAAATAAGATCACTCTATACAAGCAAACTAAGTCCTGTGTATGCAGTATGGATAGAGGATGTGGTGGGAAGAAATCTCTTTTTTATTTATGAGTTGCTACTTTTGGCTGAAGTCACGTGCAGTGCAGTAGGGGTGGCTGTCATGGGACAACTGGGGGTAGAGCAATCCAGAGAGATCAGGATTGATCCAGATGGGTTTGGATGTAGAAACAGGAGGGGAGATGCGGTAATTGCAAGTGGTGAATCCCTGGGCTGCCCGTTTCCCTGGCTGTTCTCTCAGCGACAAGCCACTTCAGGGAGGAGGTCTAACACTTCGTGGCATTCTGCCTACAGGGAGCAACTTATGGAGGTGGGAAAATGTCAACCCCTTCGAAGGAATCGTTAACTCCTCTCCAGGAGGGAGAAGTGTTAACTGCTAATGAGAGCAGAGCTGTGAGCAAACCTCCCAGTCCATTTCTCTTGCACCATCTTCTGAAGATTTGCTAAAGGCTCTTCTGCCACCTCTGCAAACACAGAGCCTTTGATCAGGGTGGGTGGGAAGTGTTGGATACCTCCCTGTCTGACCCCAAGTGAGGCCAAGCCCAGTCCCCAGCACCCTCCCTGGGGCAAACCTGGCCTCCAGCTCTGCACAGGGCTGAGGGGAGACGTGTCAGTCCCACCAGCTGAAATGAGATGCCTACAGAGATATTGGGTGGGCACTGTTTGCTTCCACCAGGTGTTTGTCCCCTCCCAAACTCATCCCACTTGGTCTTTATTAGCTCCATGTTCTTGTGCTACAGCCTGGTTATGGAAAGAGAGCACAACAGCGGAGAAATCTAATGGAAAGTTGTCCCTGCCCATGGCAGAGGGTTGGGACTGGATGATCCTTAAGGTCCCTTCCAACACAAACCACTCTGTGATCCTATGGTAGGATCCGATTCTGTGAGAATGTGCCAGGCTCATCCAACTCACATAAAGGAAGGAAAAGCCCTTTTTGGCCTCAGAGCATGGAGGTGGCTCACAAACCCCTCACTTGATGTCTTTGGTCCTTAAGAATACGTACAGGGAAAAAAAGGAGAACTAGACCTTGATTTGCTGCTCATATTTGTGGCAAGCCACAGATTTCAGTGTGCAAGATCAACTATGTCAGGCTTGTTTGGTTATGAAATCCAGATAATATCCCAGCAAGAGCCATGAAAATAACTCCAACCGTGCTGCGATTTGATTGTTCCATGATGCCTACGTGAGAGTACAACCCCTGTGCTCAGGTGACACAACAGCAGGAGGGGGATCTGCTCTCCAAACCCAAACCAGATCCAAGTGAAGAGGCAGAAAATCAGCCTAGAGCCAAAGGAAGGATATAATGAGGCATGACCCCCAAAATCTGGTCATTCTCTGTGAGGACTCTGGCAAAATCACCCTGCAAGCAGCCAGCTGAGGTGATGGGGGAGAGATTCTGAGAGGTGTGTTAGTAAGCTCTGAGCAAAGTTGCCTTAAATCTGCTAGGTTAGAAATTTCTGCACCAAGCTTATTTTGTTCATACATCCTCCTTACTTAGAAATGTATTTTAAACAGACACACTCCAATTTTAAATACTTCTATAATAATTTATGTGCCACAAACAGGGGAGATTGCCAAAAGAGTGAATCATTTTGTCTTGCTTGCAAGTGCTACAAGGTAAATGTGAGGTTATGAAGTATTATAACACTGTTATGTGTCAGGAGCTTGATGCAGGATGAGATTTAATGGGAAGTGATGCTAATAGTGTGGTAATAGCCAAAATAGATGGAAGGCTTAGAGCTGGCTGCAGCAGGAACAGAGGGGAAGCCTGTCAGAGGAGCTGCCGGCAATCAGATGCACAAATCCCGCTGAAATGCACGGATTCGGGATGTCTGATTCTGCTGCAGCTCCAAGAAAAATCCCAGCCTCAGCAAGGAAAGCTGTGATGGATCTTTTACACTCACAAGGTGTGTGATTTGGGGTTGGTCCCGTTGCAGTGGGAGCTGTGAGAGCTCTGAGTTGTGCAGAAGCTGCTCCGGAGAAGCTGCTGGGAGAATGCCAGAGGCAACTGAGAAAGTTTCACTTCCTGCAGAGACCACTTTGGGATGGGAAGGGACAGTGTGTTATCTGAGCACAGGCATTATAACCCAGGCAGCAAGAGGTTCAGGAAAGCAGAGGGCTTTAATAGTGAAGGCAGCATCTCCTTGCCTTGATTCTCCCTCACCTCTGTTTAAGTTGGGGAAAATGGTAATTATCACTAAGATTGTTAAGGGAAAGTGCTCGGAGGCCTGAGCTGCCATACAAAGCACAGGGGAAAAGCCATAATCATCAGGAAATCCCTCAAACCAGAGGATCTCTCATCTCAGCTGCTGCCAGAGCTCCAGAGCAAGGGAAAGAGCCTCCTAATTGCAGGGAATACCCCAGTAAGCTGGCCCTTACCCCAGATGGCTGAAGGCTGGTGACTTCCATGCCTATCCTAAGAAAGGCTCAATGTCACTTAGCTTATTTTTCTCTCAAGCTTTCACTCAATTCCAGCTGGTTTTGTGTGCAAACAGGGCTTCCAGATGATATTTAATAACTCAAATATAGACATTTAGTGCCATTCTCACCCCTGAGGGTGACAGAGACCTCCTTTGGGGCTCTGGAGGGGTTGGGGGGGGCAGCTCAGGTGGCAGCAGAGACAGTCTGGAAGGACTGAAATAGGACAAGCACTTAGTCTGGGCACCCAAATTGCTCCCATAGGTTGAAAGAAAAATAAACATGGTAATGTTTGCAAGGAGAAGACTCTTGCGGAGTTACCAAGGCAATGCCAACCCCCTGGATAATGCTGGAAGCAGCAGCAGCAGTGAGCTGGTGCAAGGTGAAGCTGAACAAGTCCCTTGGCCAGAGGAGGGACAGATCTCTGTGCTTGTGGATGCTTCTGATGCTGCAACTTCTCTTCCCCTCACACATGATCCCTTAGAGCCCCCTCCACCTTCTCACGGAAATCCAGTGTTAAATCCTTTGTGCAGCAATCAAATGAGTCAGGTCTGCCACGCTGAGCAAGATCAGGAGCAAAATTATGAAGGAGAAAGTGAAAACCCACCAAACTGGGAATAAATCCCATCTAAAAACACACATGGTTATTTGTATTTGGTTTTGGTTTTGTGGTTTTTTTTAAATCCATGACAATGTTGAAGTTGAATATCCAGCAGTGTGGTGATGCTGTCAGGTTTTTCAGAGCACACCATGCCAGCTGTTTCAGGGTTGTATCCCAGCATTATTATTATCATAATAAGCTCCTCCAGCCAGAGTGTTCACAAATAAATAAACCAACAGATTAAGGGCAAACACAATCCCCCTAAAAGGATGTGCTCCCTTTGCTCTGCTCAGGTGCTGCTAATAATAGAAGTATCATGGAGTGATTCAAAGTGCAGCAGAAAGGTTGAATGCTCAGGTGCACAGGGCAGAAGATCCCCGGCTGGCCAGACACTGGAATCCCATCCTCTCCAATTAACTGGGGAAGGGAGGAAGCAGCCTTGGGACACCCCTCCCGAGCAGCGGGGCTTTAAGAGCATTTCAGTGCCTGTCTTTGGGAAGGGAGCATTCCCTCAGAAGAGCTGCCTCTCCAAATGACAGGCACAATATTTATTCATCAGAAAATGTGCATTTAAGGAGCTCAGCTGGCTGCCCTCTGCTCCGGCAGCTTCAGGAAAGCCTCCCTTGCAGGGCACTCTGCTTCCCGGGGATGCCAGCCGCTCCTTTGCCACTGCTGGCTCTTTTCCACACATTTGCTTACTCTTTTCCATCCCAGTTAGCTCTGCGTAGCCTGGAGGAAGTGAACTAGATTCTCTTTCTGGGGCATCATGAAAAGAAATGTTTACAGGATGGCAGACAATCACTTCTGTGTAAATCTGGTGGCAGCACATGTGCACGGCTGTGGCCGGCAGAGATTTGATTTTCCCTGACAGCACGGGGAAAAAAGCTTCCAGTGCCCCCCACCCCAAGCCCAGGAGCACTGCACAAGCCCTGGCCAGGCATCAGCACTTTCTGTCTGGAAACAAAAGCATTTGAACTGAGACTAATTAAAGTTTATAAATCCCAGGGTTCCATTTAAATCATGTTTCGAAACAAACTTCCTCTGAAACAATCTCCATCAGTCTTCCTCCATCGGCTGCCAGATTATCAACTGCCATGTGAAAGAGAAGTTTGTATCTATTTGGAACAGATGTGTCAGCCAGGATACTAAAATATTCAAAGTAATATCCAGTTAACATGCAGCTTTCCTGAGGCAGAAAGTATTTTTCCTGTCTCATAAGGCACCAAATTGACTCTCAGCAACCAAATTTCGCTGATAGAAGTAGGATTTCATTTTCCATCGAACTCCTTGATTTCCTAATGAAGTTTTCCACACAAACTCTCCTTTAGAGCAGACATGGTGCCTGTCAACAACTCAGTCCAGTGCTGTGCCAGGTAAAGCCAGGCTGGCTCAGTGCTGGTGCATCCACATGGAACCCACTCCCCTTTTCTGGAATTCCCACCCAAACTGGCCAAAGAAATAGGCACATGCCAAACTGGAAAGCTTTCACTCACATTTATAGTTTTGAATCACATTAAAGCTAGATTCTACCATATGCACCCCCTGGGTTTAATCATAATTTTAACAAGTTTGTGCTTCACAATATTTGACTTTATATCAGTAAGACTTTGGTTGGGGCTGGGGAACCCGCTCAGCTTCCAGGTGGTGCCAGAAAACTCTTCCCTCCTGTGGGGTAAAGCAATGATCAGGGATTCATGGACACACATCCCAGGGAGCTTAGACATTGGATTATCAGATTTAGAAGGGAAATCGCTGTGTCAAAGGCAATAAGTTTATGACCTCTGTAGATCTTCAGCAAAGGCTGGTGAGGCGGATACAGGACACACCAGCAGAGGGATGTGGGATGTGTGAGGTACCTGGGAACTGAGCAGCCACATCATCTCCTGTGGGGATAGACAGGGACAAATATGGGAGCGAATCTGGTGGAAAAGGAGGCAGGTAAATATGTCATATATGAGTGTCAGCGAAATTATCAGGTGGGGAAAAGTCACTTTAGCAGGCAAACTTAGGCTTTGCTAGGATCCAGCATTCCCACCTTTCCCTTTTCTGCTGGTAATACTCAGCTCTTTGACTTTCCTCCCACCAAGAAATCCATTGGTCTTTGACTGCACATGAAGGTTTATTTTACTTCTAACTCAGCTGGAGTGTAACCATTCCAAAAGGGTTTATTTCCATGTGCTCAGTGTTAGAATGCAATTCCTCTTACAACTCTGTTTTCTTTGTGTTTTGTTTTATTTATCGAAATTACGTGTGGTTTATTCCACCGGTGCTTTATTGGGAGAGCAGCTCTGTTAACTGAGAGGCTGTTTCCACTTTTACTGGAAAGGCTTTTCTGAATATTACCTTTGGATTGGCAAATTTTCAGTAATTTGCACTCTCAGCCACACATTGCTATGAAAATTGGATTTGGGCAATGGGCACTCCCTGAGCTCCTTTACTTCCAGTGTAATGACTTTAGCTGGAAGTTGAGCATTCATCATCCTCCCAGACACTGCTTTTCTGCTCAGCACCAGCTGCAGATTTGGGGTCCCAATCTTTTAACCATTTTCATGGGAGAATACCATCACTTTGATTGATTTGTAGAGCTTGAGAGTTTAAGCCTCCATTAAGAGACTGCTGTGAAAATTAGAGAATAATTTAATTGTGCTTAGGCCACAATATGACCCCCATTTTTTTTCAAATTAAAGCTCCACAGTACCAAAAAATGCAATGATTTTTTGGTTTTTCTTTCTGTCCTTGAGCCCAGATTTGTACCTCTTAAAAGTATCAAGAGATATGTGAAGGATGGTTTTAGATTAAAAAGAATGAAGGTGGAAAAGGAATGGTGGATGCTGATTTCAAAGCCTAAAAGGAGGGATAAATGTAAAACTCCTTCTCTATTCCCACACCACCAAATACCCAGGAATAAAGCTCCTCATGGATCCCATGCTGTCACCAAAGGAAAGATCAGAGAGGTGTGTCTGTCTTACCTGAACCCATTTAAAAGTGGAATTTACCTCCTGAGCCAGCTGAAAGAAAGGAATTGCTGCAAACAGCATTTTTTCAGCTGTCCCCTGCCTTTGGATGGGGGGACATTATTGATGCTCAAGTCATGGAGCCTGAGGATCCAGGACAACTAGTTCAGATTTTCAAGTCTCTCACAGTAGTGAGATGTTTTCTGCCTTAGACTTAATAAGATTAATTAATCTTGGTAGTTATCCCTTGGGAAATATTTGTTAGGAAAACAAAAAAAAATAACTGTGTCCACTTCTGTGGGGAAAGTTGTTCCTGTAAACAAACACACTTGCAAGTAACAGAACTTAATTACTTCTCCCAAAGCCTCTGAAATCCTTGCTTTATCCTTCTGCATAAAGACATGCTGCTTACAGTAATTTGCAAGAGCTCTGAAGACCTAATTTTGCACACTCCAATTAATAATATTCTGGAGAGACAGAAGATATAAACAGTTTTTCTAAATTAATACTCATGCTTCTCTTCAAGCTTTTAATCAAAGAAGACAGCATGACACCTCCAGAGGCTTCTATGCCATTGTGTTGCCAATAACATTATATTGTTCTAGTCAAAATGTATTTTATTCCCCTATTCTCATGGTGTTTTCAGCTCCTTATAAATTGCTTCTAGTTATTAGTTTTGTCTGTGGTTGGTCTTCAGCTGGGGAGAATGACTTGGCTTTGGAATGGGGTTTTATCCCATGTATTTTTTCATCACTGCTGTAAATTATTTTTTATCAAGGATCTATTTCGTGTACACTTCTGGGGTAAAATGCCTTCTTTATTTATATCCCTGTGGATATTGTTGTACCCACAGAAGGCCCAGGAAGCTGGAAGTCCTCCAGGACTTTGCACATGGCTTTTGACACGTGCGTGAGTCCAGGAGACCCTCAGCACCAGCGGAGTTTGTGGGATGTATCAGTGGGGGCTCCCACAGACTCTTCCAGAAGTGTATTAACACTTTCCCAGAAGTCTCCCCCAGATTTTCTCCCTATTCCTGGGACAAATCCCGCATCCCTGGGGTGTGTGTGCTGGTAAACAGCGGCTGCAATCGAGTCACTTCATTCCTCATTAGGACAAAACTTTGTCAACATACCCACAGCAACAGATGACACACTGCTGGATACACCATTCCTTAGAGCTTCAGGCCAGCAGCCTTTCCAAAGGAAGGAATGTCTCCCCAGTTGTCTTGGATTCCCAGAAATCTGAGGAACGTAGGACGGGATCCCAGCAGGTACCGATTTTAACAAAGGAAACGCTGAAACCACGTCTTCATCATAGCAGGTATTGCCAGTTTCCAGAGATTCCTTGCTCACAAGAGTTTGCAATCTATTCAGGGGCACAGATGAAGATTTTTGAGGAAATCCTGTTAAAAAAACTCCAAAAAATCCCAGTGCTTTGCCATATCACTGATCAGAAACAGGAATTCTTGGTTCTGTAGTTGGGCGTTCAGGAGCTTCCCCAAATGGGGTTGCTCTTGCCTTGCTTTCCATTTCATGAGGACATTTGGGACACAATGCTCCTCAGTGGGCTTGAGGCTTGGCACTGGCGCATTTTATTTTGTTTCTGTACAGGTATACACAATATAAAGAAATATATACAAACAAATCAATATATAAATACTCACACAAGCACAATGCCAGCTTTGTGCAGCTTGTAAAAACATCATTTACCTGCTTACCTGAATAAAACCAACATTTTCCTCCAATTGCAGATCCCTTGCAATTCCTGCTACACAGTCTTCACTAATATCTCTGCAAGTGACCTTTTTTTTTTATTTATGAGAATATTTTTAGAAAAAGAAAGAAGCTGATAAACTCTTAGTAGCACTATGGATATTCACTGTTTCCCCAGGAAGGGTTTCTGATGGATCCCTGGGAGCTAAAGTGGCAGGGAAGTAAAAATGTGTGAGATTGGGCTTCTCAGTAAGGAATTATTGACAGGAGTCCTCAGAAGACACCGAAGTTGAAAGCAGACAAACCATTGCCCTTAAAAAATATCAAGGATACATAAAGGATGGGCCAAAGAGACTGTCCTGGTTCTTCTGCTTCATCTCACAGGGTCAAACACACAATGAATCGATCCCAGGAATGTGAAGATCCCACAGTCTTGATATTTGTGCTGTGGAGCTTAAATATCTTTCTTACCCAAGAAAAATGTCGTAGGCACAGAGAAATAAATTCTTCTCTTCATGTTTTAAGCAGCTGCATCTGCAGCTATGGATTGTTCCTCTGGAATTTTTCCTCTTGCAAAGTTATAAAAAGCTTTGAAAAAAAAAAAATTAGCGACCTGGTGATTTATATTTTCCTGATGTAGATTAATTAATTTGGTTTAAATTAGCCTGAGCTAATTCCCTGGTTATTCTTTTCTCATAAGTACATAATATACAACTTATTTTGACAAGTGTAGTAGGTGATGCACAAGGAAACTGTTTTTTTTTTTTTATGGAGGGTGCTGCTTTTTGGCCTAAGCAGAAGAATATCTGACTCAGAGGGATGGAAACCTTCTCCCAGTCCCACCAGTTCTTTTCTCTCTGAATGAGTGGGTTTATTTTCATGCCTTTTTATGCAGTATGGTGTACAGGAAACATTCCTTACACACTGGAAATATTATGGTTTGCCATTGACGAAATAGTAACGTGAATTAAAGAAGGCATCAACACAGTCCTTAGCCAAGGGAATAAATATTTTCCAGTAGAACTGCACAAGTTGCTGCAAAAAAAGAAAGAAACTGAATGAATTTGAATTAATATAACTCTTCTAAAGACACTGAAATTGAGCATTTCAAAAGATTCTTGTGATTTTAAGCATGTGACCAGGTTTTATTCCCGTTTCTAAGAAGACAAATAATAAATTTAATCCAGATTAAGAAAAGAGATGTCTGCTCTTATAGGAAAGATAACTGGAATATAAACTTTCAAAGGATTAGTGAAAAGTTAAAATGGGGAATAACAAACATTTTAGTCCAAAATGTTACTTGTTGAGTGATATTCAGTGTACTCTTACCTGTCTCTGTTTGTACTCTCTGCATTGTGGCCTCTGTTTTTAACAACATCCTCTTGCATTTGCCAGTCTCACACGACCCATGCAGGCTGAAATGCTTTGCTTCTAGAAGGCAAAACTGCTTTTTTCACCAACAAAAAGAGAACTCTTCCCCATTAAATTATTGATTTCCACCCACTAAATTCAAAGCTTTTTTTGCTGTTCCAGTGGACTCTTTGAGATTTTGCTCCTAGGACCAATTAAAAATATAAAAACCCTGTGACCCTCCCCAGCAAAACTCAGATCAAAAGTGGCGGTGGAAATAAAAACTACATATTTTTCACTGGGCTTTGCGTTCTTCCAGGTTGCTCTGTGAGGAAGGTTATGCTTTGATAGATGAAATTCATTTCCTCCTAATTTTTAATGACCACAGCTTGCCCGACTATTGATAGCACGAGGAGAGTTTTGTTTCATGTTGCTGTAGAAGAGGGTGAGGATCAGAGAGGCCCATAGGAAAACACTGGTGTCACAAGCTGTGCCACTCTTGGCATCATCTTGTTCAAGAACATCTCCTTTCCAGCACACAGAGAAATGAAAGAACATAAAATCTTTGCCTTCCAGCCTGAAGTTTTCTTCTCTCTCTGTCCCTGCTCTGGCTGTAGCAAAACAAGGTTGATTTCTTGCTGCCCTTGGGTTTGAAGCGTAAGGAGAGTTCAAATGCACAAAAACCCCTACTTTAATTCTGTCCTGCTACTGCCTTTCCCAACATCGAGATAAAAATCAAAAATGGACTGGGATGAAAAGATTAAAAGTGAAAAGGAAAAAGAAAACACTAAGCAAACTGTGCAGCTTTCCATTACCTCACAGGAGAGCTGGAGACAGAATATTTACAAGGGTGTGGAGTAACAAAGGGAATGGTTTCAGACTGAAAAGGAGTAGGTTTAGATTAGGTTTTAGGAAGGAATTGCTCCCTGTGAGGGTGGGCAGGCCCTGGCACAGGGTGCCCAGAGCAGCTGGGGCTGCCCCTGGATCCCTGGCAGTGCCCAAGGCCAGGCTGGACATTGGGGCTGGGAGCAGCCTGGGATAGTGGAAGGTGTCCCTGCCATGGCAGGGGTGGGACTGGATGGGCTTTGAGATCCCTTCCCATCCAAACCAGTCTATAATCCCAGGAATCTATGATCCCACTTATTTTAAAATAACACAGCAATCATTTAATATTGACTCATTTCTTGTGGAAAGTACACACCTTCACAGACACTTCCAAATAAAATTTAGAAAAGAACTGTAATAGGACATATTTGAGAGCTAAAAAAAAATGAACAGATTTTTTTTCTGGATGGGGGAATAGCTTGTCTTGAATTTATAATAATGATGGGTGGATGTTTTTCCTGAAGAAAACTAAGTTATTGGGACAAAAATAGAAGCTAACAGCATACTTGAATGCAGTACAGTGCAGAGGGAGGCCAAACCATTGCTAATAATATCTAACTTTTGCACAACAATTAAATCATCATTACTGTTGAGCACAGGGAGGAGTAAGCAATAAGAAATGTCTGAAAGGATCAGCATATTTAGGGTTGCTTGCCTCATCCCTTCAAGGCTGGTCGCAACAGCCACAGGTCCTCATGCACAAGGAAATCACTCCATGGGCAGAGTTACCTGAGTCATGGTTATTGCTGTACCTCCAAAGAAAACACCACAAAAAAGTTCCTACATATTTATCTTTTTTCCTTTATTTTGCATCTCTTGAAAATTTTAAGGGAAGAAACTGATTTTCTTTTTCTCTTTTTTAAAAAAGGAGCCGCCACTGGGAGTGGCTCAAACTTCTCACCAATTTAGTTTTTAATGAAATATATGAAAAAATGACAGAAAAACTATGGGCTTCCTTCATAAATGGTTTTAGGGTTTTTTTTAAAGAATACAAAAAATAAAGCTATTAACCAAAGACAAACTTTCCTCTCCAAAAGCAAAAGATGAGTGTGTGGATGCCATTGGGACACTCGTGGGATGTGTGACTCTCCTGGGATGGGTGACTTTCCTCCAGGGATGGCAGGAGCTGCAGAGGAGCCATCCCAGCACTGCCACAGCCTCTCTGGGGCTTCAGCACAAAGGCAAACCACGGCACATCCCTGCAAATATTTCCAGGCAAGAAACCCAGCAAGGAGTAAACTGAAACACCTCGAATGGCACCGACGGGGGCAAATTGTTTTATTTCATTTTCCCAGAACAAAGCTGTCCCTGGGAGACACAAATACAGGTGGATGAAAGCCACCAACACCTCTGCTGCAGCTGGCCTGGCTCATGCTGGCTGATTACCCAGCCCATGGAACTGACACATCACAACTCCATGGAATTATTTGGATTGTAGCATTTTCGGAGAGCTGAGTTGCTTTTCAGCTCGCATGTCACAAAGTCTGCATGCAGGAGTTTATAATTAATCAGCTATTATTCTCTCTTGCTTGATAATTGCCATATGTTCCTAAATGCTGTGTCTTTCTCCATCTAGTGCAAATCTGGCTATGCTGGCTTTTTCCACACAGACTGAAGTCCCCTGTGATTAACCCACTTCTCTCTACAGACAATCTTTAAGCCTCTGAGGGACCCTGAGTGCCTGAGGGACACAGCTATCTTCAATAAAGTTTAATTTTATTTAATTTCATTTTTAAAGCATCTCTGACCTTTTTCAACACACAGACCATAAAAATACTTTCACACATGGATATATCAAATGGCATGTCCACGTAGGTTTGCTAATAAAGCTGCACTGCTCTGTTCCTGCTGGCCCCTGGCTATACTAGCTGTCTGCTTGCCTTATTTGTGAGTTATAAATAGCCAAGGACTGCATACTCACTGTCTGGTTACATTGAACAAACTGTGATTTTAATTCTCTCCAACAAGCCTGTCTCCTGACACAGGTCTGTCCTGAATGCTCAGTCTTACCTGTTTTCCTTTATTTTTGCAGTTTTTACATAGCTGGGAGATTCTTAAGCAGAATTCCCCAGTTGTAAAATATTCCAACAATTAGCAGAGCCACTGAAGGGCATTTTTACACTGTTAACAAGCTGTTTGCTGTGAAGAAATCCTCCACATCATTTGTTATTTTCTGATTTGGTGACATTTTATATACTCAAGTTGCACAATTGAAAGGCATCAATTTGTGAGCTGCTCTTCCTGGCTTAGCAAGTACCAAGAACTCATGAAATCCTCTTTAGGTCGTGCTGGAGAAATTTCCTGCAAATCTCCCAGCCCCAGGCCAGAAATGCTTTACAGGTGAACTAAGGCAGAGAGCTGAAGGCTCGGCTCAATACAGGATTAAATTACTTAAACAAGGATTTGGGTGGAATTCAGCACCTAAATCCAAGGCTGCAAGCTGCAAACCCTCTACTCCCAGAGCTTGTAACATTCCTGGGCATCTCCCTGTGTGACCAGGGAGGTCTCTGGGGTGGTGGATGCAGGAACTGCACCTGCCCCTGGTTTCTCAGCAGTTTGTGTTAAAGTTCAGTGAGTGCTGCTGTGCTGGAGCAGGTCCAGGGCACACCTGAGCTCTGCCATCAGGTCACACCCCACTGGGAGCCTGAGGAAAAGGTCACTGCACTCTTTTAAGGGCAAGAAAATCCAGGGAGCCCAGCAGACCTCAGGAACTGCTGAAGCACCGGGCAGGGAACACAAGAACTGCCTTTCCTGTACCCTCATTTCAGGAAATTACTCTGACGTGGCTCAATGTTGGCTCTTCCCAAAAAGGAGAATGAATTCCCCAAAGTCTCTGTTCTGCTTAACTGGTTCCCAGGTGAGTAATCTGGTCTCCACCAGCTTCCTGAAAAATGGGCAAGAGGTACTTGAATGTCTTGGAAAGACTTTCTTGGGACTGCTGATCCTTGCGTGCCAAACCCAAAATCCAGACTGCTGTGCCTCCCATCCATCGGAGGATTCTGATTAACAGAGGTTCATAGAATCCCAGAATGTCCTGAGCTGGAAGGGACTCACAGGGATCATCCAGTCCAGCTCCTGTCCCTGCACAGACCCCCCAACAACCCCACCCTGGGCACCCCTGGAGCTCTGGCAGCCTCGGGGCTGTGCCTTTTCCCTGGGGACCCTGTTCAGTGCCCAGCACCCTCTGGGGGAAAACCTTTTCCTGATATCCAACCTAACCCTCCCTCCCAGCTCCAGCCATTCCCTCAGGTCCTGCTCCTGGTCACCAGAGAGAAGGTGACACCCCCAAGCACCGTCCTGCTCTTGTCCAGCAGGCCCTGGGCAGGCTCAGGGTGCCCAATGGGACACTCAGTGGGAGATGCCATCCCAGAGGACTAACAGGACCACAAGCAAACCAGAGAAGGGCAGAAACCTTCAGAACAAATTGCAGGCATGATTAGTGTGTGAAACAAGTTAGAACGAGCACATTCCTTGAAGAAATTACAGCCCCTGGGGAAATAATTTAAATGTCCATGATGAGCAATATCTCACTCCATGACTCCACTGACTTCCATCTTCCCTTCCCTACAGTTACAGTGAGGGTGAGAAAGATCAGCTCGAATTTTCCACGTGTTTATTCTGGCAGGAACTACTGCCAGTTTTATCCTCTTTATTAAGACTGGTGTGGCATTTGTGTTTTGTTCAGCCACGCTATGGGCAGCCTCACTGAGAGGATCTCCATGAAAGCTTTTCCATGTCTTTGTGCACTCGGCTGCAATGCCAACACATGAATATTTCCAAGGCAGGGCATATGCTGAGTGCAAGAGAGATCTGTTGGGCTCCAAAATTACTTCATACATGAATAATTGAGATTTTTTTCATGTGTAAAGAAGCTATCCACTGGTTTTTTGGTGTGAAAATTTATGGGGATGGTGCTGTCTGCAAATGTCTTTCCCTATTGTGTACTGCAACACCCAGTGACACAGCAAACTACAGTTCTTACTAATGCAGGCTGCCCCTTCCTTTCAAGCATTTTGCCATTATGTCCCACGTTAACATGAAAATAGGAATTTTTTTTTCTCAGAGGCATCCATGGAAAAGTTAAGTTCGCTGTTTCTTCCCCTTCCACAGAATCACAGAACCATGGAATGATTTGGGCTGGAAGGGACCTTAAAGACCACCTTGTTCCACCCCCTGCCATGGGCAGGGACACCTTCCCCTGGACCAGGTTGCTCACATCCACATCCAGCCTTTCCTTATCTTGCTTGATTTCCTGTTTTCTTCTGCAGTTGTCAGTCGGGAATTTGATCCCTTCCTCAGAAATAATGCTGTCAGATGTCATTTCTTGTGACCAGCTTCTTTCATTTTCTTTGCTCGAAATTGTTGCAGACAATTGGCATTTATGCAGCAGTTTGATGAAGTAATTTCCAGTTTCATACCCTCGTTCACTTTATTAATTTATTTGGTTTCTGCTGTGCTTGTTTTCTTTATCTCTGAAAAGAAAGGAAGCAGAACTTCCATTAAGTTTGGGCCTTATGTGGATTATCTCCATGCTCTAAAACATCCTTACTGCACAGTAATCCAGCTTCTTTCCTTTTCCTTTTCATGGTTACACGCCACAACAAGCTTTTGCTGTTTGTATTAAAATCCTTCCCAAAGCCTTTACAAAAAATTAACTTTTGTCACTTCTCATTTTATTTCCTTCCTTAATGATATGGAGCATACAGACACGTTTCTGATTATTCTTTTGTTTCTCCATTCCTTATAAACTATGATTTTTTTCCCCCAATATTACTTTCTAACACAATTAATCCCCTGGTTAGACTTGGTGCCTCATCAGGATACTCTGCCACTTTTCTTTAATATTAATTCAGCTTCAGTGGGTATTTGTGCACCTCTGATTTAAAAATTCATTAAAATCACCAGGTTATTGTGCTTAATTTCAACAACTTGCTTATTGCAGCCTGCCCTTCAGAAAATGAAAACATTAAGACTACTCTCAAACAAACTTTTCAACACGTGCTTAGAGGCAGTTTTGACCAAGAGAAATTATACTTTATATATTTATTATTTTTTTAATCATCCAATCCAGGTTTTTCAAAGGAATTCTGGGCCTTGCACAACACAGCACACATGAAGAAGATGCCAACAGCACAAAGAACTTCCCCCACTGCCAGGCTGAAATGGTGGTCTGGATTTCCTCAGGCTTTGAGTCACATCCAGAGAAGCCTCCTTGCCTTTTATCTCTCCGAGTGTCTTTTTGTTATTGTTGTTGCTGTTATTATTATTATTATCATCATTCTCCTCCTCATCATCGTTAGTAATTATTTGCCCTTCATTTTCAGCTTTTCAGTTTGGTGATTAATGCCCACAAAGGCAGCTGTGTTGCTCCTGGAAATGCGATTTTCCATCTCTGTCAACATTGGGCTCCATATGGTGCCACTTCCCAAGGACCACGCAGGATCCCGGGCTGTACAAATGAGCCTTGGCTTGCAGGGTTTGCATTTCATCTTTGATAATCACAGGCCTCCTTCCCCACCCACATTTTCCACAGGGTGCATCATCACTGTGTCATTTCTTTCTTTACGTGGTTTGCAGTGCACTTTAAATTTAGGTAACTTGAGAAGCATCACAAGAAGCTCAGCTCACGTGGTCAGTGCCACCAGACTGAAGGTTGTGTACATTTTGTAACACCTTTTAGCTAAAGAGTTTTGTTCTTACCTACTGGTCTACCCAGGAGCAGGTGAAGGGGACAATCAAGAGGAAAAGCAGTGACATCCTTTTTAGTGACACTGGAGGGGAACTCCCACAGGGATCTCCTCTGGAGGTTATCAGACACAAATATTTAATATTATAATTATTTTCTGGCTCAGGTCTCCACTGCTGTGAGGTTCCTCATCCAGAGATGCTCTCAGAATGAAGTTTCCTGCCTCAAGACTATTCCTATCTGTCCTAATGTTTTTCTGTGAAGACCTAGACAAGTTATATTTTCTCTTTGTTTTCCACCGTTTGTCTGTACAGCTTTGGAAATGAAGCTGCTACAGGGTCATCACATGGACCTGGAGGTGCTGCTGAAATCCTGCCTTGGAACATATCTGAGGGGGTTGGAACTAAATGAGATTTGAGATCCTTTCCAACCCATGCCATTCTATAATTCTATGATTCCATGACTGAGGAAGGGGAATCCTCTGTAATACCCCCATATATTATCTGCTTGACACCCACTTGCAGAGAAAAAACACAATAAAAGTCCATAATGGACATTTGAACCCAGGAACAGCTTCCCAGGGCTTGAAACTGCCTGATTAAGATCCACAATAGCAGAAAGTGCCTGCAAATATCCAAGATTTGGAAATGATACAGAGTAAAACTAACAGGGATAATAACCAGCTTGTGACTTTCTGGATTAACTGACATTCCCTTGAATAACAGAGAGGCCAGGAGTGATTGCTCCGATCACTTTTCTTCCAGCAAACATGAAATCAAGGGGGACACAGCTGGGCAAACGAATCTTGCCACCAGAGATAAAACCTGTGCACTTACAGTGATGGGGGAGGCTCTACCTCTCAGCACATCAGTTTGGGGGCTTAAAGCTGCTCCAACCATTTCCTGTCATTGTGGGGTGGGGGAAAGCACAGCAGGTTAATGCATGGTGGTATCCCTCTTGTTTAATGAGGTTTTCATGTGCCTGTGGCAAACATCACACTGGGCACTCCAGATTGGAAGAAAATCTCAGCATTCATAAGGAAAAGAGGAGTCATAACTCTTGCCTATTGCTGTTTTGTAGTAGTTTCTCTGTTTAGCTCAGTACAACTTTGCAGGATCTCAAGAACCTGTTTTTTGTAAAAACAATCATTTTTTCCACAGGTTGCCTGCAAAAAGAGACTTTATTTGATATTTTGGGCACTGTTTTTTGAGTATTTTCTATTTCAGCCCCCTAGAAAGTCACTGAAGTCACTGCTGTGTCACCTGCTGGGCCTGGGAACACATTTGTACAGCCAGAGGAGAAGGCGTGTCCCACACGTGTCTCAAACCTCCCAGCTGGTCTTGACTTGTTAACTTTCATAACCGATCTCATTAAGAAATTATAAATATGCAAAGTCCCAATAAAATATTTAATCAGGAAGCTATTGGATACAAATAACTGCTCGAGGGAAAGGTGCTGCCTCTGTGTTACAGGGGATTTCACTGACATCCTGTGTGGGTAAAGGAGATGGATGGTCAGTTGCTTTGGTCCACTATTGCTGGGAAAAAAACCCAAAACACACATGTTGCCACTCAGAAAAAAAAAAAAAAAAAAAAAAAGGCCTGTTTTCCATGCATTTTCTTTAGGAAGGAGTGGGTTTTTTTCACCTTGAAATTCTCAACCCAAACTATGACTTGTAAGGAGAATCAAGGAGTAGAGAAGCGAGGTATGACTTACTTGACTTTTGTGAGTAAACAAGGAAAGGTTTTTGATATTTGCTGGGGGGGTGGGAAATATTATCAGCAAGTCCAAATAAAGAAGAAAATTTAAAAATTGTGTTGCATCACCTCCGGAGGGCTGGAAAGGAGAGATCCATTGTGTGGGGTGTGTCTGTGTACTGGGGATGGTGGGACAGTTGTGAGCTGCCACTGCAGCCCTTCCCTCTGCCACCATCAGTTATTTGCCTCTGGGGCTGAATTCCCAAGAAAAGCCTCCAGTCTGCCCCTAAATGTGGGATCTGGGTACTTTTAGCTGTAGGGCCCTGATATTTCCCAGCTGCCTGACTCTTTGGATGGGTGTATATCTATGGCTTCAGCCACTCCGTTCTAAAATATTTAAATTCCCTGCTCTTCATTTCTGCTGGAATTTGCTGGAGAGTTTCCTCATGCTGAGAAATCTTCCACAGTGTATTATAGGCATCACAAGTAATCAGAGGAACATTCATATGGTTATGTCTCGCTCAGTTATCCCCTCGTACCAGGGAAATAATTGCACAGAAGCAATAAAGAGCAGACAAAAACCTGTGAGAGGCTGTAACCCCAGGAGCACAGCAGTCGCCAGAGGGGAATTGCTGTAAATCACCCACAAAATGAAAGCCGTCGCCATGAGTTTTTTACAAAGTCATGGTGAAGTACAAATGACATTAAGAACAGCTATAATGTGGATAATTTCGAAATCCTGCTTCATTTATAATGAATTCTTAAAGTATCTGCAATTCAAAGAGTTCTGCAAAGAGTTTCACTTTTTCCGGGATGCGGGGCCGGGAGGTGATTCCTGCCCACTTTTTCTGGGGCCGGGAGGTGATTCCTGCCCGCTTTTCCTGGGGCCGGGAGGTGATTCCTGCCCGCTTTTCCCGGGATGCGGGAGCTGATTCCTGCCCGCTTTTCCTAGGGCCAGGAGGTGATTCCTGCCCGCTTTTCCCGGGATGCGGGGCCAGGAGCGGATTCTTGCCCGCTATTCCCGGGGCCGGGAGGTGATTCCTGCCTGCTTTTCCTGGGGCCGGGAGGTGATTCCTGTCATCTTTTCCCAGGATGCGGGGCCGGGAGGTGATTCCTGCCCGCTTTTCCCGGGGATGCGGGGCCGGGAGCTGATTCCTGCCCGCTTTTCCCGGGATGCGGGAGGTGATTCCTGCCCGCTTTTCCCAGGATGCGCGACCGGGAGGTGATTCCTGCCCGCTTTTCCCGGGATGTGGGATGCGGCAGGTGATTCCAGCCCCCTTTTCCCGGGATGCGGGAGGCGATTCCAGCCCGCTTTTCCCGGGATGCGGGAGGTGATTCCTGCCCGCTTTTCCCGGGATGTGGGATGCGGGAGGTGATTCCTGCCCCCTTTTCCCGGGATGCGGGAGGCGATTCCAGTCCGCTTCTCCCGGGATGCGCGGCCCGAGGCCGCCCTCCCGTGGCTTTGCCGGGGGATGCGCGGAGGGGCCGGACGGGCGCAGGCGGACACGGAAAATGTGGGAATAGGAGGTGCTGGAGAGGCTGGAACAGGAAAACGAGGGGAAACGCCAACCAATCCTTTTAAAAGTACTCGGGAGCTCTGTGCAAAGTGTGCCGTGAGGCGCTGCCCAGAGGTCGGACAGGCAAATTCCGGCAGAGCCCAGAAGTGAAGGCAGAACTCCAGGGATGCCCTGACAGAACTGGAGTCCAACAGCAGATCCTGCATCTCTCCCAAACCAGCAGCCTCCTCTGAGGAGCTCTGCACGCGTGTCCGTGAAGAGCAGCGTGGCAGCAGCCCCAGGGCAGGGCCCGTCCCCTGTGCTGGCACTGCTGAGGGACCTCCAGCGCTGGGGACACTTTTGGCCCCTCATGACAAGGCAGACATGGAGGGGCTGGAGTGTGTCCAGGGCAGGGAACGGAGCTGGGAAGGGTCTGGAGCCCCAGGAGCGGCTGAGGGAGCTGGAAAGGGGCTCAGGCTGGAGCAAAGGAGGCTCAGGGGGGACCTTGTGGCTCTGCACAAGTCCCTGACAGGAGGGGGCAGCCGGGTGACAGTCGGTTTTTAACAGGTGGCAGGACAAGGGGAAATGGCCTCAAATTGTGACAGGAGAGGTTTGGTTTGAAAATCAGGGAAAATTTCTTCACCAAAGTGTTTGCATGCATTGGACCAGGCCCAAGGCAGTGGTGGTGTCCCCATCCCTGGAGGGAGGTGTCAATGTGGCACTTGGGGACATGCATTGGTGCAGGGGGAACAGTTGGACCCAACACTTTTTTTTCCCTTGGTCTTTTCCAACCTAAATAAGTCTATAATTCTGTGATTCCCTGCTCAGCACTGCAGCACAGGATATTCAAAGCCTGTTTTCCAGAGCCTAAAAAGACACCCTCCTTACCAACACAACTCATTAAACATTACCAATTGCTAAGCAAACATTCCTAATTATCAACTAAACAGCGCTGACATATTTCAGACAAATAAAGCTATCAAAGCCCTGGAAGGAAATTTCTCCTCTGACAGATGCCTGTGGGGTATCCAGGCACTCTCTGTGAAGTCTGGTGCACCTGTTTCACCCCTTGAAAACCATCTGATGAAATGAATTACCAGCTCTCCTGTAAGCCTGGCAGCTGCCAGCACAGCAGAAAACATGCTCGAGTTAATATTAGAGCTACAGGAAATTCATCTTCAGGAAGCCCTGAATCAACCCAGGGCTATACAAGGTGTCATTAGAGCTCAAAATGGAGCTTCCCCATTCTGTTTGAATGAAACCTATGGAATATATTGGTTCAGTATCTGTTTGTACTGAACCTTTGGCACAGCTCAAACACCTTGGGCTTTGAAGATATATTAGGCCTGAACTTTCTCAACTGTTTTTGTAACCAGAATTGTATTCACTTGTACATGTATTTTACCTAAAGGGGTATCTATCCCCTCTATGAGTTTTACAGAGGTAGCAACAACCTATAAAAGAATTGTCTTTAGCTAAGAGAATATATTTGCATTTTTTAATCAATTAATAGGTAAAACTCTGGCCTCACTGAAGTCAGCATGAATTTTGCTAATGAGTGAGGTTTCATCTCTTCTAAGACAGATCAAACGTGTCTTTCAGCAACTGTACTCTCATTAAATCCTCTTATTCCTAGACAGACAAGGTTATTCTCATCTTATATAATATGTACCAGAAATAAATATTATTTGCCTTCATCCTGGGAGTGCTCCAGGCCAGGTTGGACAGGGTTTGAAGCAACCTGGTTTAGTGGAAGGTGTCCCTGCAGGAGTTTCATAACCCTGCTTTTACCTGTGCACGTTCCTTGTTACCTCCCTGATTTAGACCCCTCCATCCTCCTGTTGGAACTCTCGAAATAAACACTTGGAAAACTTTAGGAACACGAGTATGAGTAAATGCAGCTCAGCCTAAAAGGGAGTTGCTCTCTTGTGCCTGCACGAGCAGGGTAAGGCTTAACCCTGGAGCAGCAGCAAGGAAGACAGAAAAGTCCATGGAGCACAAGCAGGAGTGGCAGCACCTACCTCAAAAGGCTTTTCCATGAAGTCTGCACCAATTTTTACCTTGGCCACAGCACCCTGCCTCATTAGAGACAGCAATGTTCCCCCAGTAATTTTACACTTCCACTGTATTTCCTTTTGTTATGGCAATCTCTTCGATTCTTAGCATTTGCTTTTCAGAATGTTTTGTATCTTGAATAAAAAATGAAGCAACAACATAAATCAAACTAAAAACACCGTGCACTTTCCCTTTTCAGACACAACTGTCTGTTGTAAGTTTAGTGCTACTGATCTGGTAGTTATTTTAACTGCTGCTTGGCTCCAGCCCTGTTGATATATTGGTTATTTTTATATATGGGAGGCCATTTGTGTGACTGATTTTGCAATTCATGCTGCCTGCCGAAGGACATCCCTCGAAACAGACCTCAGAGTTGTATTCTCAAGATGAAAGCAATTGGACAGAAGTACCTTTCTCAAAAGAGGGACCTCTATTACATTTTTTTCCCCCCCTGAATTGCTTGCCCAAGCCAATTGGTTGGGTGATTGGAAGAAATGAAACAGGGAAGAATTGATGGGATTCACACCTCGGTGTGCAGCATTAAAGCCATTTCTTATCCTTAGCAAATGGGGAGTGTTGGATCAAATTCCAGTATATGGCCCAAATACAGTCCAGGGGAGAAAATGATTATGCTTATCATGCCAGCATGGGCTTGGGGCAGGTGAAAACAAGAGCATCCAAAAAAGCACAACCAAATTGCTCAGGGTTGTTATATCAGGTTGCCAGTTGCTCAGGGTCCCTGCCCATGGGAGAGAGATGCTGCAATAACTGTAATTTCACAGATAAGTTGCATTTTAGGGGTTAATATTAAAAAAAAAAAAAAAAATTCAGGCGCCAGGTAGGAAAATATCAAAGGCTGGTAAGAGAAAGAGGCTTTGGTAAGGAGGTTTGTGCAGATTTGCTGTTCATACCCTCCTAAGATATAAAGATTTGACCAAAAGGCATCCTGACTCAGTGAAACCATAAATTTAGATAAATATAATCTCTATGTTAAGGACCTACAGTTGCAACTCCTCAAGATGCACGTGCAGGTGTGCAAGCGCTTGCCAAAAATCCAGCCATGAACACCCCTGGGGCTTGCACACCCTGCTGAACTTGGTCTGTCTGAAGTTTTGGGGAGGACAGGAGCTGTTTCTGTGTGATGCTGAATATTTCTGGCCTTCCTTGGTGAATGTGAGCAAATGAACACCTGCACTTCATCTTCTTATTGATATTATTACTTATTCTCTAGTAGAAACTCACAGCAGAGGCTTAAGGAAGATCAGAAGATCCCACAGTGAAAGGTTGCAGAGCAATCCCCCATCTGCTGCTCAGTGACTTGGAGATTTCTTGAGTCAGATATAGAGAGTACATATATAAATGACTTTTCTTTTTAACATGATTCTATCCAAACACTTTGGGGTCCTGGTCCCAAAGTGAGCCTCCACATGAAAGGATATCCCCTTTTTCTTAGTTTAAACTTGCCTTTTGTTTTCATCAGGTGCTCCTTGGCTGCTTAGAGAGGTCAGAAACCACAGATTGCTCTGCTATCCCAGGTGACACATAAATACTTCTATTTTAATTTCTGTTCAGCTCAGTGACTGCAGTTGTTTCTGTCAGATGTGGACCAAAGTAAACAATCCTGCAACAATTTAGAAGTTACAGTTGTTCTCCAAATTATATAGAAAAACAAAAGAGCCTTGTTTATGCCACCCATCTGGATGCACATGGCACAACATCTGCAGCTCCGAGGGAAGGGCATCAGCTCTGAAAGGCACACACACAATGCCATCCCAAGAAGGCTCTTTTCTGTTGTTTTCTTAATTTTCAAAGAGAGTTGGGTCTGTAAAACAAGAGTGGGCTACTCAGATTGAGGGATTTACACTGGGAGGTGACCAAGGAAGGACTGGAGGTGGCACTCAGTGCTCTGGCCTGGTGACAAGATGGGGATACGTCACAGGTTGGACTTGATGATCTCAGAGGATTTTTCCAACCTAAATGATCCTGTGATTCTGTGAAAATGCCAGCTCATATCCATTACAGTAGATTAAACCAAATAACCTGATACTCATCAATTTTGAGTTTTCTTTTGGGAAGAAAAAGAGTGGCTGCTGGCAAAGAGAAAAAATATAGAAAAATCACATAAAGAAACTACATGCAAACTCTACCATCAATTATAAAATCAGCTTCCTCCATTCCCCCCCAAAAAAGCCTCTGTGGGGTGAATATTCAGCATCAGTTTGCACTAAAATAAAGATTGATGTGATTCTCCCAGTTTATCAAATACCTGGTTTAAGCAAAAGGTATTATAGGGAAGTCACTGTATATTTTTGACACTGTGCCATTTTTGTTCAACTATCTACACTTTCTAAAAAGAATAAAGCATTTTCCTTCAAAATTTCCTTCATGCAAGATTAAGTGACTTTGCATTTTATTGTGAAATCAAACAGATGCATGGATTATTCTGCTTTGGGCCAGGGAAGAGAAGCCAGGGTGGGCTGGTTCTTACAGGGCATTTCTGACATTTTGCTTGAAAACTGCTGATCACAAAAAACTAGACCCAGGTTCCAGGTCTGACATTTGCACATTTTCTCTGGGCAGAACTTGCTTTCTCAGGGTCACACGTCACAGCCCCCAGGGCAGGGAGCTCATTTGGAGCAGGCTGAGCCAGATGGGGAAATCTCCCGTGGCAGCTGCAGCAGATGGGAACTCAGGAGAGAGATCCCACAGAGACCCTCCATCTCAAACTTCCCTCACTTGCCAGGAGCTCTGGATTTCTGAGGCCTGACCAGATGGTCTGTAAAGCTTTCAGATACAGCAGCTATAGGGGTTTGAGAAAGAGAGGGGCAGGTTAAAGTTGGTGTGATGGAGATATGTGCATTGCTGTGATATATTCCAGCCCTAAGAGCTCAGCAGGTGCCACGGGAAGCTCTTCAAATTTTAATCCAGGTGCAGAATTAAACTGGTGCATGTGTTAATATCTAACCCAAACTTCACTGAAATAATTTGGCATCCCTGTGTGTTTCCATGTGCTCTGGAGAGTTCATTCCCAGAGCTGCTGCCCAGCTTTACCCTGTTCTCAGAGCAGCAATTCCCTTCCACCTGGGCAAAGCATCCATGTGCCAAAACTCTACCTCTTTTACAGGTACCAGCCATTTATCAGGATATTCAAAGTGCTGACAGTGCTATAAAGAAACAGTAATTGTGGAATAAAAATTTCATAGAAACATAGAATAGTTTGGGTTGGAGGGACCTTAAAGCCTATCAAGTGCCACCCCTGCCATGGCAGGGACACCTTCCACTGTCCCAGGCTGCTCCAAACCCCGTCCAACCTGGCCTTGGACACTGCCAGGGATCCAGGGGCAGCCCCAGCTTCTCTGGGCACCCTGTGCCAGGGCCTCACCGCCCTCACAGGGAACAATTCCTTCCCAATATCTTATCCATCCCTGCCTCTGGCACTGGGAAGCCACTCCCCTTGTCCCGTCACTACATTTGCAGTAATTAATTTTTAGGTGGAGAAGTTTTGTATGAAAAGAAAATGAAACACAATAACCACGAGCAAAGAAACAGTAGGAAAACCACACACAGAAAAGCACAAAAAAAAAAAAAAAAAAAGAATAAAAATAAAAACAAACAAACAAAACTGAAACAATTCCTTTTTTCTTCCCGAGCTCAGCGCTCCCTCGCAGCCCCGGTACGCTGGCATTCCCGGCACTGCTCTCTCCTGTCTCTAGAGGGCTGCCTTAAACCACGGAAAAGGCTCCGAATAGCCGAATTTCAGCGCTTTCCTTTTAAACTCCCATCCCAATTTCTGCATCGTCATCAGCAGCGCCTCTGCACGAATTCCTGTCACCAGCCTGGAGCAAACGTCCTTTGCAAGGGGACTCGTCTGCAGCTCTGATCTTTGGGTCGTCCAACGCTGGACAAATGACCCGACCACTGGAGGGTAAATATCAAATCTTGGCACTGTGCATTTTGGCTCAAACTAGTGCAAAAGTGCAGGTTTCTTATCTGGCTGGTGTTCATTCCACAGGCACCTCACTGAGAAGGGTTAAATCAGCAACTCTGAGCAGTTTTAGCAACTTAAATGCAGCTCTGAATGTGTTTGTAATACCCAGAAATCAAGAAAGGTACGCTCAGGAAGAGTTTAAATAAAGAACTCTGCTGTAAGTGTGTCCTTGTCCAAAATGATGCTGCACTTTATGCCACTGCATAATAAAACAGAAAACAAATGGATTGCATAAAAGTGCATATTCCATTTTCAAATGTCCCATTTTAAAACTTGAAATGACAGCTTGTATTTTTAATTGCTCTATTTTTTGGAGAGTAGATCTCCTGAGGAATGTAAGTTTCAAGAGTTCAGTGTTTTAAAAAATGGAGTATAAATGAAACTATGTCAATCAGTAAGGGCCTTTACTCCTGAAGCAGTTTGTGTTGAAAACAGTCTTGTTTTGTAAATCTGATGCTCACAAAGAACCTGCTCAGTTTTAAAATGAAACAGAGTCAGCACATTTTCAATTATGGGGAAAGCGCAGAGGAAGCTTTTTAATAATTTGCACCACACTCAGTCTCTAGATCTCAGATTGGTACCTGAGCTGATTGAAAGGGAAAGCAAAACAAACTGTTGGATTTGTGTGGAAAACAAATAATTAATCCAAACTTTGAAGGCATTTGGAGGGTTCTTTTGAAGCAATAACAGTGTTCAGCAGCAGGGAGGGGGTCAGAGCCCTTGGGCCCCTCAGCTCTGGCTGGTTGCACTCAGGTAAGGTCATGTCTGGGCGTGCCCTGCAGCATCCAGCTCCATCCCTATTTACACCAGGACCTCCTTCCCTTCAGGAGAGCAGGACTACAGGAAGACACAGATCCCATGGGATCCCAAGCAGGTATCCCCCCACACCCACAGAGGTGCCACCCACCCCTCCTGCAGCCAAACCCCACAGAGCCACACTGGCCTCAACTCAAGCAGCCTGGTCGCAGCACAAAGACACCCTACAAGCTTGTGAGTAAGAAAACACCCTCAGAAGTCTTTGGCTCATGGCTGCTTTCAGATTCCTTGAGGATAACTCCCCTGTTCCTCTTCTTTGCCCTTCTCTTTTCAACCATGCAGCATATTTGTGTCTCCTGGGTCAAGCATCATCTCTTGGAGCACACTGAATTAACGTCATTTTCTTCCTGTGGGTGCTCCCCAGCCCCACCTGAGCCAAGCCCCTGAGACAGGATTATCCTCAGGGCCTGACTCTCCCCTCATCCCCGTGGGCCACACTCCAAGGACAGGGGTGAATCTCACCCTGACTCCCCAGGGGTCAGGTTTAATCTCAGAGTCATGAGGCACAAACAGGACTGTGGAAACCCTTGAAGGACCTTCTTCAGAAAAAAAAGGCAATGCTTGAATAATAAATTCACACATGTGAGGTAAGTATTTTATACAACAGAGATGCAAACAGATTAAATTAATTTACAGCTGTTGCATTAATACATAGCATTTCACCAAGTACCATGGATGGGATGGTTTACAAGGGGTAAGGAGCCTGCAGTTACTAAGCTGCTGTGAAGATTTTAGCAGGAGAATCAAATGCATTTCCTGGCTTAACTGAACATGGGATATGATTTCTCTAAGTACTGTCACCAGTGTTAAAAATGTGATGGGATATATCAGTAAGAAGCATCTTCAAAGAGGATTAAAGGTTCAGATGTTTTTTTCTTTTGTTTGAGGCAATAATATATTGAATTCTTTTGGACTAATTAAACTTGAAACTGATCCAACTTGCTGGGTTTTTTTTCTTCTTCTTTTTGGGTACAATGCTTCTTACAGTTTATAGCTAATAGGCAGGTGAGCAAGATAAGTAGCAGCGAACACCACTTGATGCTGTTACTGCCTAAGGGAGAGATGGGCAGCCAGTTGTAAAGGAAGAGGCTGTTTGACACACATAGGAGATGAACATAATGAATTTTCACCTGAGGAGATAATGCAATGACTTAACCCCCCACAAGAAATAAGACCTTGGTGTTCCAGGAAATTTCTTATTGAGGAAGTGTTTCAGAGATGACAGCAAAGCTTCTTTGTGGCCGCCTAAACACTAAAAAGCCTGTAGGTTGCTTTGCTGCTTGGTTGAAATTACAGAATCAGAGCACTTGACTTGCATTCAGGCTTTGCTAATCCCCGTGGAGCTTTATCCCCTGTTTGTCATTAGCTGACTGCATTGACAGCCTCCCCTGCCTGCCCTCCCTAACCAAAACAGCAACAAAAACTCCTTTGCATCAAAGAGAATTCTCTTTCAACTTTGATCACATTTCTCGTGCTGCTCAAGCCTGTTGCTAAGAGAAACTGCGGCGGTGAGGAATGGGCGAGTCATTATTATAATTACTCTGGTTACACCCCAGTGAGAACAAGCCTCTCCCAGCGCTCGGGGAATTATCCAGCAGTGCAGGCTTTAATTGATAGAGTTACTGACAGCCCTGCTGGGTTGGAGCTGCAGGAGAACCCAGCCACAACATCAGCACGTGGGGCAGGAGCTGCTGCCACGCTGGACTGGACCCTTTCTGCCAGCTACAAGGATGTGCACGGCCCTGGCTGCCAGCACTGGGGATTTATGCCATCAGAACACTTCTTGCTGAGAACTCAGGACCAGCATCCTGAGCTGTGCTAAAATATCTGCTGTGCTGGTGCTTCTCAGCCTGACCCACCTGCACAGAGCTGATGGTCAAGGCAGGAGGAGGAAAGGTCTCACTTCATGGAAAAAGTAGGACCCAACTCTTCTGACTGTCACTTGTTCCACTGGCCCAGCCACATCCCCTGAGAGACATTGTTTGTTAGTCTGGAATCTTTTATAAAATCTAAAATATGTGCTAAAAAGCACTGATAAATACCAAGCAGAGACGATGTGGTGCCTTGTAAAGACACAAAGTAGGCACCTTTACAGCAGACAGGCATTGGACCAGGCTGTTTGGTTTAGTATGGGATGGGGGGATCTGGAGCACCTTCAATGTAGTTCTGCACATTGCTTCTGCCACTTCAGAAATGTTACTTAGTGGCTTTATTGAGTTTAGTTCTAAAGGAAAAAGAATGAGATATATGCATGCAAGAGGCCTTTTTCTTACCCTCCCAAGCATGTAAGGAAAACTGCAGCATGAACCCTATCATCTGCTGGAGGTGTCATGAAAAATACAAATACATCAGCTCCTGAGATTGCAATGCAAGAGCTGTGATAAATACATGCAGTGGTGTTGAGAATATCTGCACTCATTTGAACACATGCTTTCCAAAGTGCCTCTGTATTTCAGAAAGGTGCTTGCTCTGAAGTAGCAGCGCTAAATAGAAGTGTTTTAATTTTTCAGGCTGTACAAATAGAGTGATTTATCTTTCAGGTGAAAGGAAGAGGGGAAAGGATTATCTTTTCCACCCCCTGTGTAGAAGGTATCCCAACAGGCTCCAGGTGACACGACGTTTACATGGATCACTGCTTAGTCATTCATCCAGCGTGGCTGGAAAATGTCAAGTGCAGGGCAAACACCTGCATATGTGGAGACAGAGGGAGTTGCACTTTGTATTTAAGGCCTCTAAAGCAGCAGAAGGAAAGGGTAAAACTGAAATTATTTTCACGAACACAGCGGATCTTCAACATAAAAAGGGAAAGGAACATTGAGGAAATGTCCTCGAATTGCAACAGGGGACATTTAGATTAGATATGAGGTAAAATATCTTCACAACAAGTATTGCCAAGCATTGGAACAGGTTTTTCAGGGAAGTGGAGCCATCATTCCTGGAAGTGTTCAAGAGAGGTGTGGATACAGCACTTGAGCACAAGGTTTGGTGGTGAACGTGGTGGTGCTGCTGGTGGACTCGATGATCTCAGAGATCTTTCCCAGCCTTAACTTTCTATGATTCTATGATTTATTAATGTGGAATTCCATCCTCAAATATTCAGGAATGCCAGGGAAATTTTTTCAGATGGCATCCACGGAGCAGCGTCTGCAGTACCCACCTTGGTTTGGGTTTTTTCAAATCTGAGGCTGGGGGAATGGCAGGGAGGAGGAGAAGCAGCATCCTGCCCCGGGGAACAAAAAACAGGGATTTTTTTTTTTGATGCTGTGATTTTTTAATTTTTATTTTCCTGAATGTGCAGAGAAACTCCTGTGCTTTCCTTCCTTGGGTCTCCCAAACCTTTTGGAAATGCTGCTTGAGAACTCCTTTCCTGTCTGGGAGCAGTGATGGGAGCAAGGGAGCTGCAGCTGAGCAGAGTGTGCACACACAGACAGAATGGGCTTGAGCCAGTTCCCTCTGCCTGCCATCAGTCAGAGCCTGAGACATTAAACTCTATCCCCAGCTAAAAATGCCTTCTCTTTCCTCTGAAAGAGAAAGGTTGGCAGCCTTGTAGAACTGGTTGGCTTGGAGATCCTTTAAAATATACTTTACAGAAATGCTTTAGCTCTACAGCACTTCTGGAGTCAAAGAACAGGGCAGGGAAGACTGGAAGTTTGAACCCAGCCATTTTCTGGGAGTTACAGCTATTGATTACAATTGCATTGACTGCCAGACCATTTAATCTAATGAAATTGTTCTTGAGTGACACTACTGCAATTGAGATGAAAGTGTGGCCAACTTGGAAGGAAAATTTAGAAGTGCTGGAAGAGGCAGTAGTTGGATTTCAGGGCACAAATGGGTGTGTTAGCACACGTTAGACACTGACTGTGTTGAGCTCAGCTGTACTCCTGTAGAAATTCTGCTATTTCACTAATGCAGGAGAAGAATAGAGCAGTAGTTTTCTTACTATTTCTATGACTGAATTCCCATACAATGAATCTATAAAATGATTAGATCCTAAAGCTGAGTCAAAGCCAAATTAGTTATTGAGAGGCAAATATAGCTCTCAAAATCTCTTAACAGATAATTCTGTTACTTGTGGCTTAATATGAAGAGGGAGAGTTAATTATTTATACCATGCATGGGGTTCACTAAATGAGAGCTGCAAGATGAGATGGAGTCATAAATTAAAGCTTTGTAAAAATTGTTCTTTACTCAAAGCCAAAAGGAAAGGTATTTGTGGGATGGAGCAGGGGTAGGCATCACTGAAACCCAGCAGGTCAAACTCCTGGAGAGCCTCCCATCACTCAGGGCTACTTATGGAAAGGGGCTGTGCTATGTTCTGGGTTTCCCCATGCCCTTGTCTCACCCTAAATACATCACCATGTCTGGGTTTTGTCTCAATTCCCAACAAAATTTTCAGAGTTTGAGTTTGGCGGCTGAAAGAACTCTGCATGTGTGAAGACATTGGTCTGTCATGCCTGGTCCTGACACAAACCCAGAATCACTGTATTAGTTCTGTGGTTTTATTCTTAAATTAACCTTGTCACTTCTTAACTCATTTTTATCTGCTATTAGACCCCAAAAAGAGAGAAAGTACTTGTTTCCATGAGATTTTATTTATGTTACCTTCTCAAATGAGATAATTTTGATTAATTGCTTCAGCTAGCAAGAGTCTTCAGACATAGCTTTAGAGAAGGAACCTTTCTAGTCAGGAAAAAGGGGCAAGAGAGAACACACAAAATGGTTTGGGTTGGAAGGGACCCTGAAGTCCATCTTGTTCAAACCCCCTGCCATGAGCAGGAATGCCTTGCAGTAGACCAGGCTGCTCATGACTGTCCTCTGACAGCCCTTCCATGCTTTTAAATTATGCTGTAATATTTCCCTGCATTTCCCAGTGAAGGATCTGTTTGGAAGAGGCTGAAGATCTGCTATGGAACTGAGGGCTGCTGCCCTCACCATGCTCCCCTTGAGCTCTGGGAAACACCTGCAAACTCCTTCCCTGCAGCCACAGCTTCGACTTCTTCCTCTGTTACTTCTCAAATTTATTTTGTCTTCTTCCCTATTTAAACCCTGAAATTCTGTCCCAGCCATCTTTTGTAACTGCAGCTACCAGATCTTCCTTTGAAGCTCTTGGGTTACCCATTGCCTCTGCTGCTCAGACCTTCAACCACTTCACACTTTTGTTGCAGCAGTTAATTGTAAGTGTTAATTGATGGACTACAACTGACGTGAGCCAGACAAAAGAATTCAGGTAACTGCTGGCTCCTCTCCTCTCACTTTACATGCAAACAGTGCCTGAGCTCTGGGAGACTCAGAGGTGAATGACTGATGGGGAAGGGGCACCTACCTTGGCATCTGAGCTCAGGCAGGAAACACAGGGAAGTAAATCAGGGATGATCAACCCTTTTAATAAATTGCAGACAAAAATCCCCTTGGCCAGTGAAAGGTTAAATAACAGGCATAAGTGAGTCGCTCCATCTCCTGCCCTCCCCCCCTTCCCCACACTGCAAGTTTAATAAGCCAAAATCAAAACCATCTAGGCCTGGAGCTTTGTAAGATTTAAGACTTTAAAATGTGAAGCACCTCATTATACGTGCCTATTTTCAATAAAAAGGGGAGATAACTGGTGTCACGTCAATGTCTTATCAGTGATATTTGTTTGACTTCTATTTCGAAAGTGCACTGCTTGCTTTTTCTGGTGCTGGAATCAAACTCTTCTGAATTGTACAGTATAAGAAGAGATATCAGTTTTCACCTAAGAACTTTCAAAAGGAGACCAGTCTGTGCCTCCCTCTGCAGAAATAAAGAACTATTGTACAGTAGAGAGTATAACACTTGCAACATGGCCAATTGACTTCCTTCCTATTAATCAACTACTCTGTTTACCTTCTTATACAAACCATTTCAAAACCATTAAAACTAAGAGGATTAGCATCACATTTCTGGCAAAAAGCACCTTAATTTCAGCAAATGCTACTTTCACTCTCTGAGGAGGTTTTTTCTGGAAAAAAAAAAACCTTGAAAGAATTGGATTCTTTATTGTGGCAAATTCACTGAAACAGGAATAAATTATATCTCCTGTGCAAAAAAAGGCGGAGGGAGGGGGGTAAAAAGAGGGCTAGAGGCATACAATTCTCTCAATCCAGTGAGAGAGAACTGCAAAAGAATTAAATTACCAAGAATGAAAAAATTTCAAAGCAATCCTGAAACATGAGTTAAGTCCTGACAATTTGAATCAATTGTTCCGTCCTGGCCGTGTACAAGCAGTTCCTACTTTTGTAGCCTTGATTTCGGAAACAGTTGGGGATGGTTCACTTGTTCTGCAAATAATACTGCAGCTGAAAGTTCAAGGCCCAAATTCCCATCTTCCTATGCTCTGGGAATTTGTCTGGCACAGACAAGGAGGTGCCATTTATGCCAAGTTCATTTTATTTAGCTTGCAGTCTTGACTGTAAAAGTTTTGCGTGGAATTAAATGGAGGAAAAATATTGTTCCAAATAAATTCTCATCTCCTGAACACCACGCAGCATCAGTTTAAATGTTTGCAGCCATGCATTTTACTTTGTTAAATGGGAGATTTAAGAGATGTAACAGCAAAAACACACCTGAGAAACAAAATAAATCGTAAAAGCACATTAAGGTGATATAGAGAAACATAACACCTAAAGGGCACAAACACAAAAACACAAGAAAGTTATATGTAAGTGAATATAACAGGAAAATTTACCTCTGAAAGGGAGAAAATTAGAAGAGAATTTAAATATTTCCAGAACTTGTCATAGAGCATGGAAGGAGTACCAAGTCTTAATCCAAGAAATCCTATTAAACACCAAAAATTCCAGACATGGTAAATAATGATGCCAAGGATGCTGCAGACAGCTCCACACACGACAAGTAGGAATCCCTGCAGAAACATCATCAAGAGACACTTTAGGATGTCCCAGAATGGCAAAAAGGACACACCAGGGTAGATTCAGGGGTCTAAATTGTGTGTGCAAAGATACCAGAGACTGTGCATATTAGATTGTTTTTATGTTCCTTCCCTAATATTTTCTAGCAACAAAGTTACTATTTGCTCATTAAATGTCCAAAGTAACACCTAAAATCCCTCTTGTAAATAAAAATTCTGATTTAGAGCCATGTAGCTAAATCATGCCACTATTTTCTCAATCCTGTTACTAAATTCCACATTTCTGCCATTTGTTCCTAGTACAGAGAAATAGCTTTTCCCCCCATTTTCATTCCATAATCTGAGCACAGAAGAGAGTGGGAGACACTATTTTGCCTTCTTCATGGCATCTCTGAAAAAAATAGATTGGTGAATGGAGGGAAGAATCCACAGAAATTTTCTTTTTATTACTACAGAGCATTAAAATTATTTTTAAAGCAACACATTTTTTCAGGAATTGACAACAAAGTTTTAAAATAAATGTTTCCATTTTGGCCATTTTTTTTTTTCAGCTAGCTCTTCTTAACTCATGCTCAGAAATAAGACAACAGTGACTCCAAAGGGAAGTTGCAGCTCGATGATAGAGGACACCAGTTAAAATTCCACTGAATTTCAAAGCCTGTCCCTCTGGTTATATCCCAGTGATCCATCCAGTGCAGCTCGAACAGTTAATATATGGGTATTGCTCTGAGATTGCTGGTTTGGGATCAGGCTTTTTAAGGCACATAATTTTTCAGGCAGACCTTGATGATCAGTCTCTGGGGCCTGATGCTGATGGCCCCTTCCCTCTGACAAGATAAATGGTTCTTTATAACTCTTGTCATAACGTTCAGCTGGCATCAGGAAATTAAGATAAAACTTTTTTGCTGGCATTGCACTGTTATAGGACAGTGCAATGTCAGGACTAAACTCACTGCTGGAAAAAGTCTGACTTTGCCAGGGATTTTGTTTTGGGCACAAACCTCACCAAATGGGAGCTTGGAGGAACAATGTTGTATCTTAGGGAAAAGCATTAAAAATGAACTGCTCATCTCCTGTTGCTACAAAAAAGTTCAACCTCACAGGCTGGTTGATCAAAAAAAAATTATATCTAAACATAGAGTCTTTATTCCAATTTACTCTGAAGAGTTTGAATAAAGTGAAAAAGTTCCATGCTGGAATTCCTTCATTAAAAAAAGTCTTAGAAAATTAACTGTCTATCTCTGCTAGAGAAAAAGCTTCTGATAACACATGGGTTTGGTTCATAGAACCATGAAAGGACCTCTAAAGGTCATCTAGTCCAACCCTGGTTATTGTCAGAAAGCTTTCCTGAGTAGTGATGCACAAAACTCTCACATAGAGGGCATGGAAATAACGTTTTCCCACCAAGAAGGTTTCTTCTCATCACCAGGTTGCAGCAAACAGTTCTTGAATATTGTTTTTCCATTGCAATGAGAGCTATAGAAATTCTAGAAATACAAGTGAAGAAAATAATTGTACGCTCAGGAGGACAACAAACAAAAAACAAATACTGCAGTGGTCTAGGCAGTGATCCATGGCTCCTGTCCATCCTGTAGCTTTCCTCTGGTATAAAAATACTGAGGATTTTACAAGCAACATCTTCCCAAATCATCTTCTTTCCCAAGTCCTAAATTTCTTGACAGCTTTTCAGACACACAAACTTAAGCAAGGGTTTCTCCTTTTTGCATAACCACAAGAAAAAAGGGCAATTTTGGGGTCATCTGTCCCACGGGCCTTTTCATTGGTGTATCTAGTTTTCTTCTACAACAAAAGATAAGCTCCAGTCACACAAAGCTGGGCTGCATCTGGGGACAATACAGATAATGCTGCCTGAACTGAGGGCTGAGCCCTGATAAAGAGAATTATAGAGTGGCCTGGGTTGGAAGAGAGACCATAAAGCCCATCCAGTGCCACCCCTGCCATGGGCAGGGACACCTTCCACTGTCCCAGGCTGCTCCAAGCCCTGTCCAACCCGGCCTTGGACACTGCCAGGGATCCAGGGGCAGCCACAGCTTCTCTGGGCACCCTGTGCCAGGGCCTGCCCACCCTCACAGGGAAGAGCCACCTCCCTCCCCTGCTGCCCACGGTGCTTTGGATGGACCTGGCTGAGCTGCTGTGAGACCCCACCACCAAAGCCTTTCTCCTTCCAGGTTAACCCACGGCAGCAGGAGCTGCCTTTGGAGTCCACTCTGCCTTTGGCATTGCAAGGTGTTTACAGCAAGGCTGCAAGGCGGATAAGAAGGAATAAACAAGCCCAGCTTAAACCCTTGTTTTTGTCAGAGGAGTTAAAGGCCATTAAGCTCAGTCTTTTAAGCTGGCTAAGAGAAAGCCACGGTAGATCCTGTGAGATATACTGTGTATTAAAAGGTTCCTGATTTTTTCAAAATGATAACCTGCTGAAGGAAACGATGTCCTCTGCCACAGTACCTGCTTGTCTAATTGCAAACCATGCAACCTTATCCCTCCAGAGATTTACAGATAAAAAACCCCACTGTCATCACCTCCACCCGCCCTGTCTCCGCTCTCTCTGTACAGCAGGTAAGACAAGAAACAGGGGCTGGAGGATTTAAATAGAGGGAGTACATTTGAGAAACAGGACAATTACGGACACCAGCACAGACACGTGTGCAGCAGGAATGGTACAAGTTAATGACAGCAGCCTTTTCAACTGGGTACCAGTAAAATAAATAACAAATGTTGCTCTGGAAGAGCACAGTAGCCCTGAGTACTTCAATTAAAGCAATCGATGAAAGTGCCCATCTGGATAAAGTTTTGAAAGTGATTTGTTTAAAAAAATTAGTATAAGCAAGGTCCAAAAGTCAATGTTTCCCTGGCAGTTTGGATGACAGAGTTTAACAGTGTGAGGAGGAGGACCAGCATAACCATGGGCAAGAGTTCTTCTGTTTTTACATTTCTCCTGACGCTGCAAGGGGTTATTTTGATCCCTAAGGAGGCTGAGTCAAACCCTGTACTGGTGCTGATGCTTCTTTGTGCAAAGCAGATGTAGGGAGTGAACCTGCTGAGCTGTGCAGCGTCCCTGTAGGGAATGCAAACCTCAGAAAAGGGTCTGAAAATGATGTCCACTAATGGTGGAGTTGTGACCCCATGGGAAGCCTGCACTGGAGCAGTCTGTTCCTAAAGGACTGACCCTACAGAAGAGACCCACAGTGGAGCAGTTAATAAAGAACTTCCCATGAAAAGATGCACAGTGGAGAAGTCCATGGAGAACTGTTTTCCATGGGAGAGACCCCACAATGCAGCAGGGGAGGAGTGTGAATAGCCCTGCCCCGAGGAGGAAGAAGCAGCAGAGACAAGAAGTGATGAACTGCCCACAGCCCCCACTCCCTGTTCCCCTGAGCCACTGAGGGTGAGGAGGTAGAGAAATCAGCAGTGCAGTTGAGCTCAGGAAGAAGGGAGGGAATGGGAGAAGGTGTTTTTAAGAGTTGGTTTTATTTCTCATTACCCTACTCTGATCTGATTGGTAATAAATTAATTTCTCCAAGCAGAGTCTTGGGGAATGTTTTTCCCATGACAATAATTGGTGAATAATGTTTTCCTGTCCTTATTTTGACCCATGAGCCTCTCATTACGTTTTTTTTCCCCCTGTCCAGCTGAGGAGGGGAGTGATGGAGCAGCTTTGGTGGGAACCTGGTGTCCAGCCAGGGTCAGCCCATCCCATGAGCACAGATTGCTCTGCCTCCCATCCCTCCTGGCCCTGCACCATCAGGGCAGTTTTGCATCCATTCCCTGCTGTCTGAATAAGGATGCAGGAGCTGTAATAGGGGGTGAAAATCTTGCAGTCTCATGAAAGAGTGCATTAATTGAGCAAATTTTTACGGATGTGGAAGTCTAAATTACTTTTCTGCCTCTAGGCTTTCTGCACAGGATTGTATATTCAGGTGAATGAAATATATGAGTTAGGCTGGGTGAACATTTAGCAAAACTAAAATCTTTAGCTAAATTTGCCACCCCTGACCTCTACACACATTTATTTGGTCTCGTTTTAGAAAGCCATCACTTTGCTGGGCCTAGCATCAGGTTAGGATGAGAGAAAGTGGAGAAAACTGGACAAGGGGAAAAAGATGGATTTTTTCCTGCTGCTTCTTGCTCTCTTCCCCCTTCCTGTAAAATCCTTTTTCTTGGGTGATGAGCAAGGCAGTCGAGGACTTGGCAGGGTTGGGTAAATATATTTTCCTAGGAATCAGCTATGAAGACACAAAGAGCTAAACTTTCCTCCAAGCACAGACCCTGAGGAAGATATTTCCAGACACAGGCAGTGGGAAGGTGTCTAACAGGGTTATGGTTTAGTGGTGGACCTGCCAGTGCTGGATTAATGGTTGGACTTGATGATCTTAGAGGTTTTTTCTGGCCTTCATTATTCTGGGCTTCTATGGTATGTGACTTCACACTACTCAGTTCATCCCTTTTTCCTCTCTCTTCTCAGTTTTTAAAAAATGTAGTGTGAGACTGAGGATTTCTGTGGCCCTGGGACTGCAACAAGTGTGGTCCTGACCCCAGACATACAAATAACAACACACAACTTATGAGCATTTCTTCTTTAGTTTTGTCTGGGAAATAAACCCACCTAATTCTTAAAGCTTTATCATCTCATTTCAGCTTTCTCCATATCCCAAAGAAATCATTCTCAGCACCCTGTAGGTGCTACCCTGGCAGAAAAAAACCTGAGATATCTGATCTGACTCCATTTTCTGGAGAAAAAACGATTAAATATAGACAATTTCTCAGTGTGTTGCCCAAGAAGGTACAAATCCTATCCAAGCCCTGACTTCCCAGGCAAAAGGCTTGGAGGCTGAGCTACTAACATTTGCAGTTGTGCACCTCCCTTGTTATCTCACAGCCAGGCTCTCACAGTCTATTTAGTATCGTTGGAGAGATCACTGAGATGAAAATAATGACAAAAAATACTGTGACAAGATAAAGTACAGTGCTATAAAAATTCTCTACAGTGCTATAAAAATTAGATTCTTAGCAGAAAAGAGAATGAAGAGGTAATTTAGTAAAAGTGATGGATGAACCTCGGAAGGTTCAGAATTTTAGTTCAGTGCAGTTGCTTATTCAAACCTGGGAAATTCAGGAGAATTGTCACCCACCGTGACAGCCAGTCCCCTCTGGTTCTCACCACCTTAAAGCTGGCAAAAAGAACACAAGAAACAAGAGGTGATTACAGTCTTTAATCTATCTGGATTCCTGGTGGTAATTAATCAACTCTTATTTGACCTAATCTGGCTCTCATTTTTCCTGCAGTACATAGATTTCCATCGGGGCAAATGGAGCCAGGTGCTGCAACGTGTGGCAGGACTTGCACAGCATCTATGATGGGCAAAATACAATTTTCTGTCTGTGTCTCATTTTATACAAAGCTCTAATCATATAGTTTATATGATTAAAAAACCCTTTTTGACAGGTTAGCAGGTTAGTAGCTAAAACAGAATACTTTGGTAGTGATATGATTGTCTGGCATTGGTAGATAAAAGCAATTTCCTTTGATCCTCAAAGTGCTAAGAACTTTATAACTGGGGAAAACACTTTATAACTGGGGAAAAATTAATCCTAGAGAAATGGCATAATGAGCCATGGTCAACATAAGAATGGATGTTACAAACAGGAACAAAACTCAGATCTACCAAACGCAGGATTTCATTTCCAAAAGGGATGCTGCACCTATTTTATTGCAGGATGGGCAGTGTTTCCAACGTGTGACCCTTTTTCCCCCAGGCACTTTGTATCAGCAGAAGAGTTTGGAGTACAGACCTTGGAGCCACACAAGCCCTCACATCAATTGGCTGAACTACCCATGCCAAAAGTTACACAAATGCTGTGAAATAAAACTGCTTCAGTACTTCACTGAGCTTTTGCCTGACTGAGGACTTTTGCCTCTAAGCAACTAAAACTTGACATTTATCTCCACAAGGCCAAATTTCCAGTGATACTGTTGCTCAGAATTTCTTAATACCTTAAAAAAATATATAGATATATATAGCTGTATATTTATATATCTGTAGAGATAATCAGTCTGGTCACGTGGAAACCTGTTGACTTGGGTATTTCTTGTACTCACCTGGCCACTGAGAGGCTTTACAGCTTTACAGTGAAGGGAAAAGGTGGGTTTTGTTTAGATATTGCATGTAACAGATGTGAAGCTGCAGAGCTGAACCCCAAACCACAACACTCTTCACATAGGATGGTTGACGTTTACTGTGAGCCCCCAGCAGCACCCGTGAAAAGCCTTTTTTCCTTTAGGTAAACACTTTGTGCTCTGCCCAGCCAGCTGAACATGCTAAATAATATCTTCCTGTTTCTCAGAGAATCATTAAACCATGACTGGAGTGAGTTTTATTTGCTATGGTCTTTAAAACACAACCCTTGATAGTTCTCATTAACTGTATTTTGGTTTACCACGACTGAAGAGCCATTGTGTACGTTACTCACTGCTGGATGTGCAGTGAGATTATCATTTTTTGAAGCAGATTAGGCAAGAACAGGGGGTGTCAGTGGCCTTGCCTCTCTCCATCCTGGCATTTGGCTCAGTAGAGGAGATATTCAAGCCAGCTCTCCTCACCCCACCTCCTCACTGCCCCTTCAGAGAATGTTCTCTCCTTTTGTCATTTCCCCTCACACTTTTCTGATTGGACACGTTATTTATGGGCTGTGATCTACTGTATTTTTGAATTGATTTTGTGTTCAGCTCTTGTAAAGCATTTTTGTGGACCAGTACCTCAGGGTGATATATTTTTTTTTTCTTCACAGATGTTCTGACTTACATTTTCCTCCCTGAGTTTCCTATTCTTTGCTTCTTTGTTTTCATATTTGTTCCATAGTGGAGGGGAACATTCAGCTAATCTCCTCAGGAAATAAAACCTCATTAGAAAATGGTAAGAACTAAAGTGCATTTATTTTAATGAGACAATTACATTAATTTGCTTATGGCTAGTAATAAAGAATGAGAAAACCTTTTCATTTTATGCGTCTCCTCTTTTTTTTTTCCTCTCTTTGGTCCCACTGGCCTGCAGTTTCATTCCAAAGCCCCCTGCCAAGAGCTCTCAGGATTTCTGTGGACATGCTGCTGGTAACCACCAGGAAGGTGGAGAATGATGGTTCTCCATCTGCACTTCCACTGTTCTCCCCAGGGAAAAACTCCCATGCCAAAGAGGCGGGGGTGAGTTGGATGGTGATATAAGGTCCCACTTATTACAAATAATGCAGGTGACAGCAATTGTAGGACCTATAATGTAAAAATCAAATGGCACAACATGTTTGAGAGATGGTCTTGATCCATTTCTGGTGGTCAGAACTGCCACTGGCCTGTTACTCACAAGCTGGCAAGCATTTTTTAAGGGATTTAGGCAAACAGATAGGGATTTCAGCTGTTGATGGAGCCAGAAAACAGAATTATGCTCCAGGAAACTCACAATCTGCTTTAAGAAACATGAGCACAGAAGCAACAGGAGGAGGGGCTGCTTCTGCAGTGCTGTTTCAGCACCAGCATCAGTTCCACCTCACCCCTTCCATGTCTCATTGAAAGCTTTATTAAAGACAATCAAACTGTACACTCTGCATTCAAACTGTACATTTTGCTCTAGCCAAGAGATTTGCTGTTAATGCCTTTAATTAATAAGGAATGGTGATGGTAAGTGGCCCATTCAGGATGAAGATGGGTTACTGCTGTCCCTGCCTCATCACAAGGACTTCTGGAAGGTGCTGGCTGCTCCACTGCTTGGCAGGGAGCACAAACGAAGATGTGGAAAGTATAAGAAAGAAAGGTGTAGACAGCCTTGTGGAAGAATCAAATATCTGAGAAGCAGAATTCACACACATCCTGATGCTCTCACACACAAGCTTGTGTGTGAACCTCTCTGCATGGTTATTTTTCTCTGATCTTGGTTCTGCCTGACTCAGAGCTGCCCGGGGTGCCTCTCCACAGCCCCGCTTGGGCCTATGCAGACAAAAATAGAAACAGCAAATTTCTAGGTCACTTCTCTTTGGGTGCCTCAAGACTCTTTTGGATCCTTTATTACAGCCACAAACAGACCTGACAGGTCTGTGACTCATGTAGGAGCTGACTTCTGGGGCTGGGCTGGCTGCTGCAATCCTTCTCTTCAGAGGCAAGCCCCGCAGCCTCATCCATGAGGATGATGGAGCTGATGTTGCAAAGCCTTTCTGCTCTTGTCCATCTGAAGATGAAGATCAGCAGTTAATCTGGACAGACAACGTGGATTTTGTTACTCTTGTGGCTGCATGTTGCTGTTTCAGAGGGGGCAGCTCTGTACCAGCCTTGGAGTTGTGTATCAACTGCTCAGGTTTGGCCTGGGTGCACAGCAGGCGCTGAGAACAGAGACCACACTCTTTATCCCAGGATTTTTATCATTTTATCAGGTCCTATCCTTTCATGCAGGATGAAAACAATAGCTTCAGCTGCTTTCTACCTGAGCACTGGAGGAGTTCAAGCTGATACTCACATCAAAGCACTCGGCATATTTATCATTCCTGATTCCATAATAAGCAGCGGCGTCTGACAGATGCACAAAAGCACCACAGTTTCCACTTGGACCTTACAATGGCAGCAATGACTTCAAACTAGGATTAAAGACTCGCTCAGGAAATGCTGAGCATTTTCCTTGCTGAATAATTACAATCTCCTCACAACTCGGATTGCTGGCAGTGCCACACTGCACCCGGAGCTTGGGAGCACAGGGAATGCTTTGGGAGCTGCTGCTGCTGCTGCTGCTGCTGCAGCAGAGCTCAGGTTGGCTTTAGTGGGAACAGGAATACACCTATAATTCTTTTCCAGCACTTGATAAAGTGACACATAATCAGTTTGGTTTAGAATTTTTCAGACATGATAAAGATGTATTTCCTTGCGGGCCTGCCCCAGTCTTACTCTAAGGAATAAGTCACTTTCTTCATTTACCAGAAAGCAAATCTTGCTCTGCAGTTAAAGCTTATGTTTAAGAGAAAAAAACATTCCATAAATAAAGAAAAAAAAGAACTCTGAGTTCATCTATTGGGGTGCAATTCCTCTATAGTTTGTCTCAGGAATAACTTGGATCAGTGACAGCCCCAAAAGTAAGGAAGTGAGAATATGGAACAACTTGACATTATTCAATACAGGGAAAAAGCTGTTAGAAGAAAATTACTCAGCTTGCTGAGAGAGACACCTAATCACCCTTACAAGTGTGTCAGCTGCCATTATTTTTTTTTCTTACCATTTTTGAACCATCACATAAATTTTTAATTGAATGCACTGCCTTATGCTATATGAGAAATCAAGAGCATTGGCCATAAAACTCCAAACACAGCCAGTAACAAGAAAATTCAAAGCTTACTAAGAAATTGCAATTCCATTATGGAAGATTTGCATGTAGGCAAAGACATTATATGTCTTACTCAGAGTAAGAGAGTATAGGCACATACTGATTTTAAAAGACAATTAAAACCACTTTAATTAGCATTAACTAAGGGGTTTTTTTGTGGTTTTAGTTAGCAATAATCTCATTTTGGCTTATCAGGTTTTGGAAGAGATGCTTCATAAAGAAACTGGTTTGTTTAAAATATGTTTTTGACGTGATTATGGGAATTGGCTGAAATAAAATACTTGGCAAAATTTAAAGCATCTTTAATAGCGAGCAGTGATCTCTCCACCAGTATGGAGTAGATGCTTGCTTTGGACTGTAGTTTGGAAGCATCTACAAATCAGTAAAATGATAGAATAGAGTCTCTAAATTGATCCTTTTAAGACATAATTTGCATTATGGGCTCATGCCTGGCGAAATTTCTCTCAAACAGTAGCATATCAGCATTAGCATGCTCAATTATAGATCTTCCTACAACACCACAGCTACTATGAGTCCCCAAGGGCTGAAATGGCTCTTTTCCAGAAAGCTGTATATTTTTATGTTTAAATAATCCATAAAGACTGTCCCTGTTGAGAAGTTCAGAAAGACTGTTCTGAATGCTTCATTGCAGGGCTTGGGGCTGTAGGATAGAATGCAAATCCTGGCAGTAGGTCCCTGTTTCAGCTCTGGGTGACCTATTTTGGGCTTCACTTTGACTGCCAGGATGTGGCTGTAACTTACCCATCATTTTATAACACAGCCTTGTGTCCCCTAGCCCAGCTTTAGCAAAGGACCTGAACTTCCTCAAGGAGCTGTGCTCAGGGAGACCTGGAGATCCAAATGTGCTGGTGGAAGAGCTGGGACAAGCAGTGCCATCCCCAGCAGAGACCAGCTCACACTTCAATGATGATTTGGTGAGTTACTGGTGATGCTCTGCCCTGTGAAAAGTAGGATATTGATAGAAACACTGCTCTGGTTTGGGGCAGGGATGTGACACCTGGACAGTACCTGCATGTGGACAAGAGTTTCCCCACAGAAATATTCCTTTAAAATTAAAGCACGTGCATGCAAAAATCATAGAATTACAGGCTGGTTTGGGCTGGAAGGGACATTAAAGATCATCTTATTCCACCCCCTGCCACGGGCAGGGACACCTTCCACTGTCCCAGGTTGTTCCAAACCCCGTCCAACCTGGCCTTGGGCACTGCCAGGGATCCAGGGGCAGCCCCAGCTTCTCTGGCCACCCTGTGCCAGGGCCTCACCACCCTCACAGGGAACAATTTCTTCCTGATATCTCATCCAACTGTCTTATCTAACTGTCTAATCTATCTATATCCAATTCCCTGGCTGTGGGAAGCCATTCCCTGTGCCCTGTCCCTCCGCGCCTTGTCCCAAGTCCCTCTCCAGCTCTCCTGGAGCCCCTTTAGGCCCTGGAAGGAGCTCTGAGGTCTCCCTGGCACCTTCTCTTCTCCAGCTGAGCACCCCCAGCTCTCCCAGCCTGGCTCCAGAGCAGAGAGGCTCCAGCCCTTGGAACATCTTCATGGTCTCCTCTGAACCACTCCAACATTTCCATGTCCTTCTGGTGCTGGAAGCCAAGAGCTGGACACAGCCTTGCAGGAGGGGTCTCACCAGAGCAGAGCAGGGGGGGAGAATCCCCTCCCTCACCCTGCTGGTCCCACTGCTCGTGATATAGCCCAGGATATGGTACAAAATTAAAATTAAACACATACATTATAAAACTTCTATGGGGCAATGTGCGCCCAAGTGCTTAAAATTAAGCACACACTGAAGTTTTTGCTGGCTTGGGTCATCCTGAGTTTTGCTCAAGGTTAAAGAACAATGTGACCCCAGGATTTCATAGGACCAGCAGCAGTCTCCAATCCTGTGGCCACCCTTTGCCTCCAATATGAGGCAACTGGAAGCAGAGAGTCAACTGCTGCATTTGGTAAATATTCTCTCCAGGTTTGGGGTTTTTCTGATAGGCTCAAACAACAACAGAACTCATCCTGATAGATGCTGCCTGTTTTCTCTTCTATGAGTTCTTCCTAACTTGCTTTAATTTGCCATTCTAAACAATTCTCTATCATGCTTCCAAATTCCAACCTGATATTAAATTATTAAGGAGGTGTTTTTGAAATATCTTATCTTGACATGTATCTCCTGAGCCAAATGACCTCAGGCACTGTTCCTAATTAATTTCTTAAAGGGAAAAAAAGAAAAAAAAGAAAATCTGGCAAGAGGTACCAGCAGTGACCCTTCCCAAAGTCCTCCAGACTGTGCTGGGCTGCTCCCTGCTTGGGGCTGGAGGAGAGGGAGAACAGGCCTGACATTTCCTCGTGGTTTCATCTCCTCCTGCCACCACTCACTGTGCCAGTGGCAGAGCATGGATGCTTCCCCCACCTCATGCCAGGAGCAAAGGCAACAGCACCATTCCCAAACACCCACTGGGGCAATAACCAAATGTGAAATTCAAAGCTCCTTTTTTAACATTAAAAGCTACCGAAACAAAGAGTCTTTTTTTTTTTTTTTTAAACTTTTAAACAATATATTCTGAGAGAATGAGAGATTAAGTTTGAGGAGTCACTTCCAATCAGAAAGCCACCATTTAATTACAACACACAGGAAATTACAGAGTGAATGGCCGGGACAGTGATAAGAGACTGACACCGGAGGATGACAGGTACTGAAATCCGACCACTTCATCACAAAGCTACTTATCACAAGAGCCTGTCTGGAAGGCTGACAATCTGATTGTACTGTCAACTCAATTCATAATTAATATATTTATCAAATTAATTACTGAAAAAATCTCACTGGTGCTCGCCATAAAACAGTGGCTAAATTCATTGCCTGTTGGCTTCGTTTACTGCTAATAACTGTGCTGTCAGTTTAATGAGGGCAGTGAGTGGGCCCTGTTTTAGCTGCATGACAGACAAATTGCCCTCTTATATAGAATGATACAGAGAATTTAAGAGAAGAAAAGAAATATGTCATTGTTTGGTGACAGCCACAATCGGAGCCTTGTCTCGGAAACTTAGCATCAGCTCAAACGTACATGAAAGGGAGGTTGGGAATTCCTTTGTCAGCTAAATAAATACTTTATGAAATCCTGACTGATCCCTTCGTCTGAAATGACCTCGCGGCACCGCGTGGAGCTCTCAATACTTCCCTGTTGATTCCAAAGACCTGACAGGAGTTTGTTGTGCGACAGGAGGCAGGAATTCTGCTGCACGCCTGAGCCATGCGAACACAGCGTGGATTCCCGGCTGTCTGGGCAAGCAGGAGACCCCAGGGATGGCAGGGATGGAGCTGGGGGTCTTGTACAGCTGGGTGGTGCATGGAAGGGGCACAGTCCAACACTCATGGGCACCATACTGCTATAAATGGGACAGAGAACCTGTTGTGCTTAATTAACTGCACATGAGCTAATTGAGGTACCCAGCTCCAGAGAACAGCTAAAAGTTGTTCCATTCCACTGCCAAACAGGACTTTGAAGACAAAAGAGGGGTCCATGCCTCCTAAAAGATGCTGCTTCCTTGGGTAGGAAGTGTTGGGGCTCAGCAGCGAAATTTCCAGTTGTTAAATCAGGATTTAAAACTGGTTAAAATGGGATTTCACGCACATCATTTCAATTTGTTCAGCTTAGCTGTGCTGCAATGTAGCAGGGCAAATCCACCAAGAAATGAATATTTAATCACAAAATTCAGAAGAAAGTTAGGGGCATTTTTCTCTAATGGCTATTAAATCATGCTGTCAGTTCTGCACAGTCAGAAAACACAGCTTCATCTGGGATGATCCTCTCTACAGGGTGAAAAAAGGCACCACCATAGAATGTGAACATTTATTCCCTACATCAAAATCCTGTGCCCTGAAAAGCATTTTGTTGACCCAGCAGCTTGATAAAAGTTGGGCTTGGTTTTTTTACTACAGCATATAAGCAGTATTAAACTAAAGACCAGATAATTTAGACAGTGTTTAGCCGGGTTTTAAAGGCCTAGTGTTTCTTGTTTAATGAATAAAATGTTGACAAATGGTAACTCAGTGTAATGCTACTGCACAGAGGTTAAGTGATAATGCTGTGAAAATTCTCTGTAACAAGAACTCACATTAAAATCTATTATGTGTTATAAAGAATGTAAGCAGTCATGATCACTGGGGAAAAAATGTTTGAGGATGGTGAAAAATCCTTGCAGGTTACTATTATATGGGGTATTTTCAAACCTTTTGATTTGCTGCTTGCAAAAGAATTAAGAGTCTTAACCCTAAAGAGAAGGAGCCTCAGATGACTGAAGGGTTATTTTAGAGGTGGGTGGGATTTCAGATTATTTTCTAGCAGTGCCCTAATTCTGTGTGATTGACTCAAACATAGCAATAAAACAGTGAAAATAGCTGGCAATGAGAGCAAAAAATAAATATTCAGCATTGCAAGCATGCTCGCTTTGTGTGTGTGCATGCATAGATATGTATATAAATATATTTTGTCCTGCTGTTATTTTCATGAGTCATCTGCCCATTCTGCAGTACTCTCCTTGCTGTTGTCACCAGCATTTTGTATTTTCTACCTGGCTCCTGCCTGCCTTTGATTCCAGAGTTTACAAGGAGGACCCTGCTCTGAACACACAACAGCGAAACCACTCGGTTTGAGCTGCGCTGGGACAAATAATTACAATATAAAACTCAGACCTGTTCTTTTCCTTTCATCTGGGCCATACCTAGATCCCAGACTGAGATTACCCCTGCTGGCTGCTGGCTGCCCCCCTTCCCACTGCTCAGGTTTTCAATCCCAGCTCTCCATCCCGTGTCTCTTCCCCCCCGCCCTGGACATCACCTTGCCCAGCTGCTTCAATGCTCTCCCTTGTGCTTCAGTGCCAGCAGCAGCAGGAGGGCACAAACACAGCCAGTAATTACACAGCTATTCTCTGCTCTGCTTGACAGAAGAAGGATTCCATGCCCCAGCTCCAGGAGCTGCTGGCACCGATGGTTGGGAGCGTGGGGAGCTCCAGCTCTGGGGACACAACCCCAACCCCTTGTCCCTGGCCACCTCTGTCACCTCCAGGACAAGCCTCACCTTGCTGTGCCCACAAAATGAAAATCCCCCTCTTTCCCAGCCTGGGAGCTGATGCTCTGTGTCTTTCTTGGATTAATGTTTGCAAAGCTGTGGGAAGTGCTGCCTGATCTGCAGAAACGGGTGCTTCTCATTTCATTTTAGCCCCTGATTTATGGGGGTAACTGCCCACCCTCTGAATTAATAAAGATAAAAGTGCAATTGTATCAGCACTGGGCAACGCTTGAAAAATAAAAGGAAAGGCTCAGTTTGCAGCATTCATCCCTGAGGGATAAGAGTCTGTCTGCAGCGAATGAACTCGGCTAGAAAGGCTGTCCACAAATAATAAAAGTGATCAACTCCTTAGAGTTATCTTATCCAGTCATCTCCTGTGAAACATTTGGATCAGATATCCCTTACCTGAGTTATTTTATTTGGCATATAGCACTTTAGGCAAGATTTTCAGGAGGCAAATAGGAAATGAGAGTTGGAAAACATTAATTAAATGTGAATACAACAGCTTAATGGGTTTTATCTTCAGATGAACTGGAGATGACTCTTTGCCATTCACTTCTTAAAACTGCAAGCAGAGATAAAGGAAATGTAGCAAGAAAAGGCGACCAGGGAAAAGATGAAAGATTTGGTAGATTGACAAGACCAAAGTAATTTGATTTGTATTCAGGCTGGACCATTTCACAAATTTCACATATTGCTGCTCTATGGCTGCATATCAAAGGCAAGTAAAAGGATACTCGGTTCTTGCACTAGGCACTTTTAAAACTAAAATTGTTCTGTTTAAATGCTCTTTTAGAAATAGTTTCTACGCTTAGTTGTATGAGGTCCTTTCTTCATACTCAAGGTTTCATCATGCCCCACTGAAATCACCTGCTTTAGTGTTATACTATTGTTAGTTTGGAATTGTTTATTCTGAAATCTTCCAGAAGGCAAAAAGAGTTTTTCTGAAAAGTTCTAATTGGCTGAAAGTAAAGGTCACTAATTTTTCAGAATCAGATAATTCAAAATATATTACATTTAAAATGTACTTTTATTTAATTTTTTTTCTCTTTATAGATCAAGCTGTTCCTGCCACTCCCAGCCAGCTTTTGTAGAGCTCAGTGTCCTGGGGAAAATACTTTACTTGCCAATACTTCCAGAAAATATTTCCACTTTATACAAGCAAACGGTCAAGCAAATACTGATTTTAAGCCATAATGTGTTTTGAAAATGGCAAATAACCTTTTTTTTGAATGTATGTGTACATACAGATGCTCAGTGGTTTTGTGTGGATTTAACATATATTCCTCCCTTTTTCTTTTCCTTGTTTTCATGGAACAGCATCTAATTTTGGAACAGTTGTTTCTGCCTGAGGATTACACCTGGAGATCATCTGAGACCCAGTGATATCCTACATGTTCAGCTTTTTACTCTCTAAACTGGACAAGGCTGAGAAATGCCCCAGATTTGTTTTGTTTTTCTTTTCTTTTGGTTGGTTTTTTTTCACATTGTCTGCACAAGAGGAAAACACAAATAAATGGAAAGGATTATCAGAGTGTGTTTGCAGGTTACTTGAAATGTTCCTGAAGTGGCAACAATTACTGTCAGTGGTTTTGCATTACTAGCAAAAAAAAAAACAAAACAGGAATTTCAGTCATTTCCGTGTTCGAGATGCCACTTCTTTACAGTGTATTAGAATTTTTGGCACCAAGCTGTGTTCTCGGTGACATCCCAGCCCAGGAGGGCACAGCACATCTCCCCCTCCCGCTGACATCCCAGCCCAGTCCTCCCCAGCTGACGCAGGGACGTGCAGTTGGGGACAGTTATCTATAGATGGCAATCTTCTTCTGGGCACAGAGCTGAGGTGAAGCCAGCTCTTCTTCCAGAACAAAAATAAAACACTTCCATATGCACATATTTACAAGTAGTGAAAAGAAGTCTTTTATCCTGGGGTAGTACAGGATGCTTTTAACAGGGCTTCAGGCTTGATTTTGGTCCACAGGGGCTGTTTTACCAGTAACTAATCTTATATAACAACAGGAAATTGTTAATGTCTGCTAAACTGCTCATTTATGGTGTCATTTGTAAAGCTGGACTGAATTGGGCAAGGCACTGCTGTTTCCACAAGTGTGGCTGTGTGCTTTTCAACAATGCTGGGCCTCACACTAAAAACCTTTATAAAATATTGCAACATTTTTCCTATTTTTTGGTTGGTATTGATGCAGAAAAAAGTGGTACCGTTTCTCTGGAAGGTGTGTGAGGAATTAAAGGCATTCATTCAACCTCCCCTCAGGTTAAACCTCTCCGACTGAGGATGGAGGGAAGGACACAGAACTCGCCCTTCCCCAAAAGAGGAAAGGTTTTGCACTTGTCTCTGGAGGAGAACACAGTGGGATGGATGGAGAGCATCCCTCACCTTCCCCAGAGACTTGAGGAAAGTCTCTGAACACAGGAACCTGTCTGCATAAGAGAATTAAGTGTCAATAATGAGAGTGGGGCTCACAGGGGAAAACTTGGTTGCCCCTAAATCCCAAGGATCTTTCCACAGGTGGCTCTCAGGTACCTGAGAAGACATGGAGCCAGCCACTCCAGGTATCCAAAGCTGTTTTTTCATACCGAAATTAATTTTTGTTTCAAAGAATATGGTGCTAATGTGCTTAATAGACACATCATACACACCTGAAAGAGATTTTGATGCATGTTTGAGATTGTTATGGCCTTCATTTAGCTCTGGACCTGGGCTAATCCTGATGGATATGAGATCACCAGCACAGAAAATAGCACTAAGCTATTGCTGGAAGTGCTGTTAAATGAACCCCCTTCAGCTGGTAGGGTGGGGATACAAAATACTGATTCATCAAATTATCCAAAAACTGAGTAATTAAATGCACAAAGTATCATAGCATATATGAAGTTCTCACAGAACTGAAAGAGGTTAAAGCTGATAGTGGTAATATTCTCCAAGTACAAAAAAAAAACCACCTTTGGAATGACCCTGCAGGGAATTTTAGACTCATTTAACAGAGACTGAGGAGCTGCTGTGCTGTCTGTTTTGAAACAAGCCCCAGAGTAGCCCATTATTTAGAATTCACGAGCTAACACTTTCAGAGCCCACTTCTGATAACTTGCAAAATCTAAAACTCCTCATTAAATGCCAGATAAATTGACTGGCCTGAGGGCAGGATGGGTGGATGGGATATGTGAGCATGAGTCCAGTTTCCTGTAATTAATGAGATCTGAATAAGCAGAACCAATCCAGCCTGAGCAAGAAGAAAATTACTGCACCTAGCAAAGTTCAAATAAGAAATATGTGAACTTTGAAGTAGTTGAACACAAATCAAGATGTTGAGTTTTTATAAAAACCTTTATGAGCTCCAAAATCTGATTTACAGTACGTCACTTTTTTTTTCCCTGTGGGCTGGCAATTTAATATTAAGAGGATTCTTTCAGGGGCCCCAATTCAGAAGGGTTTTTTAAATGCTTCCTTTTAGTTACATAAATGCCTCTACCTCTGTTCAGCAGATATTTAAATACAAACTCTTGCCCCACTCTATTCAGCCAGATGGAAGAATGCATTTCAGTTTAACTCTAAGGTAAAACATTTTTGTTTAAAACTCTACTTGAAAAATAATTTTTTTTTTTAGAATTTAAGTGTCTTAATCAAACCACTGATTTTTTGTACGTTCATAGAAATGTTCAGAAATATTGCACACTGGAGTCAAGAAGTTCTTACAAAGTTCACTGTGATATTTCATCATCCAAAATGCCAAAGAAACATTCCTCTGCTGTACTCCAACCCAAACTATTCCTTGATTCTGCATTCCCCTGGCATAACCCTCATGGGTCTGAAGCATCAGGGCCAAGCTCCAGGTCCAGGCAAGGGAGTAGAATTGTTCTGAATTAAAAAACTGAGCTCACCCATGAGCTTTCTATTTGCTTCCCTGATGTATTTTCCAGAGTTTTCTACAATGTCTCTCCGTTTAATAAAACTCATTAAAATGTGAATTTGCTGGAAAGAGCACATCAGGAATCCATCCTCTGAAAAAGGAAGATGAGTGGTCTTATGTCATAAAACACCAAAAATAAGGACAGAGGTGTTTCTTGCAACTGTTTGTTAAAATGCTTCAGTTTTCCAGTGACTTTAGGAACAGCAAATGGAGCTGAAGAAGTTCAGATAGGAACTCTTACATCACCTGGCCTTGTTTTCTTGATCTTTGAAAGAACAGTTGTAGGAAATATCTATTTCCATAGCAAGGAAAGGGGGATTTTTAAAATATCAAGTCAGGAAAACTGTTCAAAATATTGCTTCACTTAGACAGTTGTATGAAACACAACCATTTCAGGTTAAAATACCTGGTGCTTATATGTTTTGTATACTGGTCAAGTTAAATTTCACTTCTTGCCTTGCCTTAGTTTTCTTCTTCATACTTAAGCACTGACATAAAGTATAATTGCAGCTCAGAGAAAGTTATGGCATTGAATAGAGGATTTAAAAGAGCTTTTCTTTTAGAGTTTTTCTTTTAAAGTAGCAATGGAATTCATGGGTTGGAGGAGAGCAGAAGTATTGTCCAAGGCTTTGCTCAGGGGAAAACCCAAAAGTAACCTAAAGACAAATTTAAAGAAATCACGTTTTCTCTGAAAAGCACTTTCTCAGGAGACTATGGTCAACTTCAAGGGTGCCTTTATCAGACATTCCAGGGGGGAAAAGCAGGAAGAAGAGCTGCCTGCCCAAGGTAACACAATAGGAGTCTGCAGCAGTCACAGGAGTATCAGTTACCATAAACCAAGCTGTGCAACAAGGAGATTAAGATGTGGATTACCCACCACTTACTATGTGTCATAAAGAAAAGAATAGTTTCAGATGCCAGCTTGACTTAATCTGGTACTGGCGGCCTTTCCTTGAAAGGATTAATGGGCACTTTTTTCTACCTAGGCATTTTTAAAGGGTTTGTCATAATAAAGATTGAGAGCAGCAACAAGTAATGACAGAAACTTCAGCATGAACTATTAAAGGATTTGATAAGGAATTATCCATTTCTGAGTCCAAGCAAATCACCATCAGCTGTATGCCTTGCTTCATTAAGGCAGCATTGTATTCCGATGAAATTCGCTGTGGCGGTGATAGGGGCCCTTCAATCAGGTTCTGTAAACATGAAATCAGCTCCAAATGGGCATTGATTTGGAGTGCAAATCTAAGAGAGATTTGTTTCTTTAACAGGGGTTTTAGATGCCATCACCCCTTTTTTTTGGCATTCCTCTATTTTCTTCCAGACTTTCCCTATGACACAATCTTGCCGCAGGTGCAAGAAGCAACTGAACACGCCAAAATTATCTCCTCCTTCCCTTGCCATGTAGTGTTTTAGTTTGCATTTGTGGTACAATTTGAAGGAAGGCCTTTCCTATTCAGAAATAGGAGTGAAAATAAGGGATATTCAGTGAAATGAAGGAAATTCTCCTGAGAAAAAAGGAATTGCTTAAGAGTGGATGCTACAGATGACATTTACCAGCAGAGACTGGAGAGCACGAGGCCTCTGAGTTTAGGTGAAGGAAAGAGGAGACTCAAGGATACATTCAAAATGTAAGGTACCACTCAGAGCAGCTTACTGCAGAGCTGACATCCAGGCAGGCACCTCCAGATAGAGATCAGAGCCCTCAGAGAGGTAGGAATACCTGTCCTTTGGAAAATGTTATCCCATTCCTGTGTGTCTTCCTTTTTTAGTGGTTTAGTTGCTTTCTCTTCATAGAATCAAATATTTTCTGTTATTAAACATTCGTGTCTCCCTCACAGAGTATCAGACTGATCAGCTTAACATGGTCCTGCAACTTTCCAGGTCACATTCCCAGAGACAACAAAATCTAGAAGTGCTGCCTACCCTTTTTATATGTCCATTGTGCTAGAAAGACCCAAAGAATCCCTGCCCCATCTGGTGCTGGTGATTTCTAACACATCCTATTCCAGCAGAGCAGAAATTCTAGGATTACAATATTACAATCCATGATGATTTATAGATTCTGTTCTTTTATGTGCCTATGGTTCATAGAAATACAGATATGAAAAAATAGAAAATTTTCCAGTTTTGTTGACAAGTCAAAGGATGAAATGGCAAGCAAAATGTTGAATGAAAGCTTTCCTCTGCTTTAAAAACAGCAATAATCACTAAACCTTGTAAATCTTAACAAAAAGCTCAGTTTAGATTAAATTGTGCAAAACATTTGAATGAATCCATAATGTACTTTATGAACATGGATCTGACTTACTATTAGAACTTTTATAGATTAAGTTTTTTAAGTTTTCCAGATTTCAAGTGTGCATCACATATTAGTTTTTCCTTTTAAAATCATATAAAATATATTTAAAGAAATATATTTTTAAACCTACATTTTGTAACCCACATGCTGCAAGGAGTGGTTTTGCCTGTTAGTTGTGACATTGGATATTTGATTGGCAATTTCTTACTTAGTCCATTTGCATAGCAAACCTGAGAGAAGAATCCAGGCAACATTTAAAGAGCATCAGAATATATGTACGGACATATGTCATGTGGATGTATATACATACATTTATATACTCACTACAACATCAGTTCAACAAAGTAGGTGAACTGTTTGTGTGCTGAAAACTAAATTTTACCTGATGGGAGCTGATGGAGGTGGAGGCAGCTGGAGCAGCTGTTGCTGAGCCTGGGAATTTGGTCTTGCTAAAGCTAGAATGGTTTTTATGCTGTGAGAGGTCTGCCACTCATGACCATGTCCCTGTAAGATTAGCAAATGACACAAATAAACACTGGATTTATTTTTTTATCACTTAGGCAGCTGGTTGGATCTTCTCCAGCCCACTTATGATCAAAATTAAAGCCTCCTATTTGGTCAGTTCGTAAATATGCTCTAACCCTCTCCACTGCGACCTTTGGAAATGCTAATGTTACCTGGAGCACTCGGGGACATCTAAAGGAGATTTGTTTTCATGGGTTGACTTGCAAAAGAGCTGCCCTTGGTTTTTAGCAGTTTCCCCAATATACACATGCAAACCAGCCCAGATCTCATCACATGTCATTTCAAATGTGCAGTTTTGTCCTTCCATGCTGAGGGGAACAAGCAAAACAACAAGCTCCTATTCAGAGGTAATTCCGAAGGCAGCTCCGCCGTGTCTCGCTGGCTGCTCCCTAACAAGCCTTTCATTCATTGCTGTTCCATGCAGCTGAGCTGTTTCTACCTGAGCCAGTGTTACAGACCTTTAATCAAACAAATGTACAAGGAAGCTCAACTACTTAACTGCCCTGCTTGTTCTGCGGGCTGAGATAGCCAAATGCAACAAAAAGAATTTTATTCCACTCAGGACGAGTACATTTCCTTGCCGTTGTTCCCAACAAAGGGCAGCAGGTACAAATGGCCCCACTATCTGTGTCAGGGAGAAGTGGAGAGCAATTTGTTTCTATTAAACAGGATGGTTCTATGTTTTATTTTGTTGGCTTAGCCTCTCCACAGCCTGTGCCAATCATGGTCTTTAATCTGAACTGCCCTTGACCGTTCCTGCTATGCCACAGAAGAATTCTCTCTTTTTTTCCTTTTTTTTCTTTCCCCCCCTCCTTCTCGCACAGGTAATTGTGAGAAAGCAAGTGAAAGCCCCAGGGTATTGGATTCAAAACACAATCCTGCCGTTCTCAGAACCGTACAAAGAATAAACTTGAATGCGACATTGAGTCCTCCCCGCCTGCACCTGCTGGAGATCTCCCATCCCCTCCAGTTCATGGTGGGGTCACAGCAGGCTCTGCTCTGCTCTGGTGGCAGCAGAGCTCCTGTGTTTTCAGTTCACAGTGAGATTAGATCGACAAGGTTTGACCCGTCTGGTTTAGTTTTTGTTTGGTGAAGCAAGGAGAGCCGGGCACGCGGTTAAATGCCTACCAAGCCATTCCCCTGGAGAATGCTGCTGGGGTCTGTCAGGGACCATTGGCCTGGTGGCATTTTGAAAGGCTGCAGGTTGGGGTTGCTATAATTTAATGTGACCTCAGAGAACGAGACAAAACTTTTCTATCTGTCTATACACTTCCCTGGGTGCTCCCTTCTCAGGGGTCCAAGAGGAAAACCCAGTATAACCTGCCCCATGTGCAAGTTCTGAATTGCGTGGTGTTGTGTTTATTTTTTCTCTCTTTTTTTTTTGTTTGTTTGTTTTTGTTTGTTTGTTTTTGTTTGTTTGGTTGGTTGGTTTGGTTTTGAGGTTCCTTTGGATTTGAAGCATGTCCTGAAAGCACAGCTCAGAGTCATTTCGCTCACTCTGAATTTCACTGCCTCGTTTCCCTCCTTTTACACGAAGAGTTAAAGTTGCCTCGTGTAAAATCAGAGGATCACAAGCTCAAACTGGTTCTTGCTGCACCAGCCTTCTCACATGAAATATTCCCAGCAGGATTCATCTTGAATAGTCAGGGCAGAATCCCAAACATTTCGTATTTCTGTAAGGTTTTAATACACCAATACAAGCCTCTGTTTTTGAACATCTGCCTACATCTGGAAAGATCCTTTTTTCCTTTTTGTCCAGTTTGGACTTTTCCTGAATATTTTTTCTATTTCTTATTTTACAGCGGCCAAAATGATGGTTTACGTCAACACAGAGTAGAAAAGCCATTTTTTATAGTCCTGATGCTACCAGGAATTACATATGCTGATGCCCCTCTAATGATGAACTTTTGGTCCCTTCCAGTCTGAGCCGTTTCAGGATTCTCTGATTCCAATGACATTCCTTTTCTGAATGGAAACCTTGAAAATCCATTAGATGTTCACTAATCTGGTGCACAGAATTTGCAGCTGCATCTACTGCTCTTTCTTAATCATATAGTCTCTGATTGTGAGATAAAAACCAGAGACCCCTGACATAAAATACGGTTTCTGTGGAGGAGGAATAAAAGCTGGAGTTGAGCAAGATTCTTAGCCTTAAAAATACTGCAAAAGGAGATGTCCTAGCTTAAATTTTTTAGGTACGAATTCAGGTTAGTTATAATTTTTTCTGAGTATTTTTATCTACCCCTAAGGCAAGAGATAAATGAAGTGTGATAGTACTTTGGAGAGCTTAGGAACTATTTGTAGTGAATAATTTATTCGACAAATTTTGCCCTTATTTCAGTTCATGAATTATCTGTGAACTGACTGGTACTTTTACGAATTTATTCATAATTCAGAATTATTCCAGAAATGCTTCTGTCCAAACACATTTTGCTGCAGAGTTTGCCTATGAGCAGATTATTGATTTAGCTATTTGTTATCTGCAATGTATTACTTGGGGGGTGAGGGGGAAGAGTCCTTTTCAAAGGCCCAGAAACTCATCCTTAAAGTACATTTCAAAGGTTTCAGGAGAGCTAATCATGCTGTTTGCTGCCTTCCTGGGATCTGGGTTAATTTCTGTTTATTTTTGTTATAGTTCTTTATTGGTATGTTTGAAATTGACTTAAATAAACTGGCTTTAGGATCTAATTTGTGACTTTAACCAAAACAAACATTAAATTTGTTAAAGAAAAGCAAATATTTTGTCCTGTAGATAAGACAAGCTACAACAGAGTAGGTATAGCCCCCTGTCTGGGTATGATTTACATATGATTTAGGTATCTACAAAAGCTTGTTATAATCTCTTCTTAATCTGTAGCAACATCCATGTATTTGGGCTTGTTTTAAGGAGAAAAATGCATTAAAAGGAAAACAGAAGGAAATTTAGTGCAACTATGCTCCTATAACTTCAACTTAGTTTTCTGTGGTGCTATGCCCTGATTTAATTTGATGCAATTAAAATAAAAGCTGCAATCTAAGGCGAGTAAATGAATTTTGTGTCAAGAGTGAAATACAATCTGTTAAAATTGGTTTGAAAATACAATTTTAGGTCTAGTACAGCAAGTCCTGACATTTCAGATTAATCTGTCCTATAACAAAATTAATGACACTCAAAGTTGTTTAAGAATGGCTGTTAACTATACTTACCCTATTCATCACGGGCTCGATCAGTCTAATCCAAGAAGTCACCAGGCTATTAAGTACAGTACATCAGTTCACTTTAGGACATTTGGATTGGGATTGTTTGAGGGATCAAATGCCTGCTCATAAAAATGAAAGGTAAATAACAAGAGAAATAAATATTGCTGATATGATGCCTGTAGGTCAGTATGTCAGTGCAGCAGATCTTCCTGCTGAAAAACATAATTAAGTTAAAAACTAGAGGCACACCTGGGTGGATTTATCTGGGTGATCCAAACTTCTAGGACTTCCCATGGGGCAGCAGATCTCAGGAGTGTGGCTCCTCCTGCTTCACACCTTGGAGCTGCTGCCTCTCCCCTTGCAAAATCCGTGTCACAGTGAGGTTCCCCAGGCTCCTGTCCCACTGCTGTCCTGGGAGGAGATAAGCTCAGGCTTCATCCTGCACATCTGATGGGAGAGTCAGAGTGCTGTCCATTGCTCTCTGCTTTGTTCCTCATGTTAGCCTCAAGCCTGCAGTGGTAATTGCAATTTGGGGTCCAAATTGGCCATAAAAAGCTTTGCAAGCAATTAAGGCAGTGCAGAAAGCAGATGGGTTTGGGCTGATTTGCAGAACTCGAGTTGAGAAGAGCCACAGCAGGCATTGTTCTCTCCATTCCACTCTTTTTCCCACTTAAAAGTAAGAATAAAAGAGGATATATTCTGGTTTTATGTAAAGTGAAAATGTTTACCTAAGCCACGATGATTTTGATATGACTTTATTATAGGGGGTTTTTTTTAAGAAAAAAAGTAAAACTGGAGTTTTTCACTGAAGATGCAGGGCTCACTCTCCTCCTTTGAACAAATATTTAAATCTGCGAGACCAAGATGAAATTTTCCCTCTGCTTCATTGAATTTGAACCCCATTCCCTAACAGAGAAGGACCTGAACTGGGTAGCTCAGTACATGCCTGAATAATGCCATCCAGAAAAGAACAGCTCCAATGTTTTGATCAGTGCAGATTCACTAGAACATGTCTGTGAAAGGTGGAAGACAATTCAAAGACTAGAATATAAATATTCTCTCCACAGGGAAAGCTAGAGGCAGCTCATCTGCTTTTCCCAGAAGTGCCTTGGGATAAAAAATGATGATGTTTTTACTCCACCCATTTAGTGACTCTGTCCTTACCACCCTATTCAAGAAAAGCCACCCGAACCTGTTAGTTGACATAGATTAATTGTGTAGATTAGTTGAAACTGTTTTCTTCAGAAAGAGGAGTGTTCACTTTACCTGAAGAGACACCCAGTGCCACAGTTCTTATTTTTAATCTAAAGAACTGGCTCGTTGTGAAACACATTCCATTTGGTGATGAAAATGGCGCTCATGTTTCACTTGGCTTTGTACCTCTTTTGATCAGCATTACTTGGGTTCATATAAGTTATGGATTCTCTTCTCCTGCTGTTGGGAATGTGGAAAAACTTCACCAGGATGGCTGAAATCAATGGATTTGACTGTCTCTGAACATGGATTCTGTGCTGAGCACATGCCAGGCTCAGACACCATCTTCCCTCCCCTCCCTCCAGAGTGAGACCATTCCAGGATTTCCCCCTGCAAACTTTCACAGCTCACAAAGCTGAATTGATTCTCCTTTACTTTTGACACCGAAGGTGATCTCCTCTCCTCCAGGATAAAGTGCTACATTTGCTCACCTAATAGCCATACTTTTTGCCCAAATGTTGCCATTAAAAACTCAGCTCTGGCCATTAGGCTCTTCCTAGAGTAAGGCAGAAGAAAATTCAGGACTAAACCTGAGCGGTAATTACCTCACTGAATGTTCATCCACTCACACATTTTTCATCCACTTTAAAATTGCATTCCCCTATACATTTCCTGTATTCTAATGCCTCTCCTGCAGCTTTTAGCTGGAATCACCAGAGTAATCGGTGTCCTTCGTTACAGTCCAGGCAAGACTAAATGCAGAGCTAACACCCTACACTGAAGTGATATGAATCACATCACCACAAAAAGCCTGACATCTGGGTTTACCACATAGGCATGTGGGAATGAAAAATTGCTTTTGATGCCCCTTTTTCTCTGTTATTTTTATTAAAAAAAAAAAAGGAGGGGAAAAAAAAAAAAAGAAAAAAGATGAGGGTATGACCATTACAGAGATTTTCGATTTTCTTTTAAAATCTAGAGGGAAGAAATGCCAGCCTGGTGACTGCCTGGGTCCGACACACAGAAGCAAATGCAAGCTCTCAAAGGGCAAGTGTGAATTTTGATGCTGTGGAAAATGTGGAGAAATTATTGCACCTCATTTCTAAGTGGACAGTGTAATTGCCCTTGGAAGAGCACAGCAATCCAGAGCATGTGGATATCCAGTGGGGATGTTTTCCTCCTGTTCTAATAAATACAGAATACCAGTATGCATCTCTAATGCAGGAACAAGATGGAGAAACCATGTGGGTGTTACAGGCTCAAATCCATTTTGTGCCATGCCAGGATGCAAGAAAGGAACAGTACAGGGCAAAACCTGCACCACTGAAGGGTTTACTGGCAGGAATTTGTCTTTACAAGCAATAATTGTGATAATTGCCTCTACAGCAAGGAATCTTCCCTTACTGTACTGATTTCTGTCCCCCTCAGGACAAGCAGGACCTCTGATGCTCCCATGATTTTCATGTTCCTGTAAAAGCTTGGGGTTCACCTCTGGACCTAAACACCTTTTATAAACACAAAACAGCCCATAACAAATGGGTATTTGTTTCCACTTCAGAGAATCCATCCATCAACAGTTTTAGGGCAATGGCAGTGGCGATTTAAATGGTAGAAAATAAATAAATCCCATTTATTCGTGGCTGAATTTTTCATGGCTGTGAAGGTATTAACTGTATGGAATGTTTCTGTGTCACCTTCTAAAAGAGCATGGAAGTTGGTTTGTAAGAGAATTGTTCTAAGTTACACACACTCCTAAGACACAGAGACTTCAGGATCTTTTATTACCTTTTTAAAGAGAAGAAGCATGGAGATAAATTTACCTGAAAGGCAAGCATGCACCAAAGGAAAGGGCAAACAATAATATTTATTGGCATAGTAAAATCCTATTTTCTGTTAGACCTGTGTCAAACTAAATAGACATTTACAGGTTGGGTTTTTTAAGATTTTATTTATAATTTAAAAAGAAGTAAACATGATTAACAGTCAAGGCAATTCCTATTGCTTTTCCCACACATAACTTGCAGCCTTATTGACTGCACATGCCAAGCAACATTCAGCATCAAGATGAGAATCCAGCTTCCAGGGGAGCTGCTCAAACTTCCCTAACTGGTGCTCTAGTGCAGAGGTGACATTGAGTTAGGCAAAAGATGAGGACTGTTGTCACATTAAGCAAAACATTCCAATGCAAAAGAAACACCCGATATCAGCTATTGGTGCCAGTCGTCATCAGGGCATCTCTGGGCCAGAGGAGCTCTCCTTTCCTTGCAGAAATGTGAATGATTTGGTCATTGTTCTATGTTCTCCTGCAAGTTCCCACTGAGATTTTTCATTAGACACTACATGAACCTTGTGAGTTGTAAATTAAGCATGAGAACAGCTTGGCTGACAACATGCAAAGTGATCTTGGGACAGCCAGGGCCAGGCCTGTGCCCTCAGATAAAACCAGATATAATTTCTCTGCTGTCACAAGATTTCTGCCGTTGTTTTCCTCCCAGTGTAGATCCCACCTGCCTGCTTGCACATCCATTCACAGTCCTCAGCCACTGCCACATTTACATTTTTGTCTTTCAACAGAAGAGACAAACAAAGCTGCTGATTTAAGTTTTGGTAACTCCCTCTTCTTTAATGCTTCCACAATAATTTCCACAAGCCAAGTGCATTCTCCAAAGCAAGAAAAGCACAGACATGTTTTTCTAGATCAGTGCATTACAGCTGGATGTGACTTTCTATTTTCAAGGGGATGAGATTGGTGGCTGTGACCACAGGGCTGGGGGTACAACAGGCAAGTACCTTGGTGGCATTCACAGGAGCCTATTGGTGCTGAGGAGCTCTGCCTGTAAACACCACCTCAGGAAGCCTTTGGGCTTAGTTCATGATCCTTTACTCTGCATTCCTGCCAGTCTGATGCACCTATGCAAGCGTGCCAGTGCCAGGGAACAGCAAATCACTCTTCTGCACCAGGCAGGTCTTTGCTTCTGAGAGTTGTCCCACAATATGAAATTCCATCTTGCTCTATCCTTGATGTAAAATTTATGGGTTTAGCTGTTCCTGGTAAATTCTGAGATTTGGGGGTCTCCCTGGACAGGAGCCAGGCTGAATTCTTTAACTGGTAAAAGTGAACAAGCATAAAATATCTTGTCTGGCTGTAACTCGGACACAGCTGCAGTTCTGGATTTCCTGCTGCAGCTCAGGTTAAGAAATAATGGAAAGAAAGCTGAAATCTGTTCCACTAAAATCTTAAATGGTTTCAATGAAGCCTTTAAGAACTGCATATACTAATTTTAACAGCTGTAAGGATGGTCAAAAAAGCTGACCCTGATATCAGAAGAAATGGGAGTTCAATAGAAATCCATTTTCAGGAAAGCTCATAGAAATGTAGTGAACACTGAAAACACTGGAAATGCAGCTTTGTGATCACCTTGGTGACAGGGAGCTTCTCACAATAATTCAAATCAGGCATCAATCTGCAAACACAAAATCACACAAACAAACAACGGAAAACCCCAAAATTAACTCAAGGAATCACAGTTGCAATGCCTGAGCCAAGATTTTAGAATGCAAGTGTTAATGTAAGCCACACAGGAACGGCACTGGGCTATAGCTAACACATAAGAACAATACAGTTTAAGCCAGGCTTAAAACAGCCTCGTATGAACAGTTCTTATTGCAGGATCAGGTTTCACAGGCAGGGACTTTGATGTGTCGTTTTTCTTTCTCCACAGAAATGTTCTGTTCCTTAAGGAGGAAACAAAGGTCTTTGCTTTGCCAAGTTATCCACGTCAAAAATATCGAAACTTCATAAAACATCTGGTTCTCCCTGTTCCGCAGGATTCTTATTTGGTCACTGACTGAACTCTTATGCTCCAATTAATTAAATTAATGGCTATCTCATAAATTTAAAAAATATATACCCCATGTCCTTAAACCTCTGAATCCCAGCTGGGAACCTGAAAGGCGTGAAATACAAAGTAATCATCTCACATCAACAGAAACTGATCTTAAAGCTGTAATTACATGATAAATGTCTTTATGACACATGGCCACTATTTGGTCATGCCCTAGAGACAAATGCTAAGAGCCAAGAGGATGGGGAGGGGGGAGGAAAGGTACCTGGTAGCCAATCCCTTCAGCCTGTTTGCAATTTCATTGGCTTTCTTTAAATGACCTGAGACTTCCAAGAGCATGATAGATATTTCCTAAATATTTTACATTCAGGTAATTACAGTAGTATATGGATTTGCTAGTCAGCTTAGAGGAGACCAATTAATTGCTGCAAATCATGGTGTACGAGATGAGCTTGCAGCAGGAGAAGGGTCACATCTTAATAAAAGAGGCAGAGCTGGGTGCACTTGACTAAAGTCTGTCTCATGCAAGTTCACCACAGACTGGAAACCTCCGCAGTATTTGCTTAGGTAAAATCTTGGTATATTTGAGTGTTTACCTGAGTTAGAGCCGTTGACTTAGGCCTTAAATTTTGGCAGTTTTCTGCTGGCCAAGCACCAGAGGAGGAGAAATTTTACATCATGTTTTATTTCAGCATGACATCCTCTATTTCATTATCTTTTCACAGGATTTCAGTAGCACATGACTCAATGTTGAGTTTAATTTTTTATCTGGTCTGCTCTGGATATTTTCTCTCCCAAGGCACTGAATTGACACACCCCTTTAAAAACACCAACCAAGGCAGTTTGGGGACCATATTGTCTGCCCTAAATGGTGCAGAACTCCCCACAAAAGCCAGTTGTGTGGTTCCCAAAAAGTACAAAAAGACTCATTCAAAAAGACTCAAATTACTGGTGTTTTGCCTACTGGAGGAGCACCATGTGTAGTTTTAAGAACTGATGAGGATATGGACTGTTGAAATTCTTAAGGATTGCAAATTCCTTTCAACCCAAAAAGTGGGATGGAAATCTCTTTCAAAGCATGTTTTTATATCTCCCAAGCCCACAGAAAACATGTGTGTATTTATTTTTCCCTGTCAGGTTGTAAGCATAAGGTCACATTTTCAAACACACCTGAGTTACAAAGGAGCTAAAGTGAATACTGCAGCATTCAAATGATCCTGTTAGAGCATCAGCATTGCACTCACATGCCTCTCTCCTTCCATTAATTTCTGCATCATAGGCAGATGCTAATTTTGATTGGAAATCAAGGCAACACGGAGACTTTTCCCTTCTTTATCATCCCAGTAAATCTAGCTGAACTGCATCACAAAGCAATTCTGAGTTAGCTGTACCAAATCATATCAATGCCATATTTTTGTAGCTTCATCTAACTCGTTTTCAAATATGCCTTGAAAATTGTTTTTGAAGCAGTTGTTTCTCTGAAGCCATTAGATCTTACTTAGTGCCAGTAATCGATGGTGCTTCTCAAGGTTAATGACAAAGATAACTTCTGGTTTTTGACGTTCACATGACTTCTCCTATTGACTCCAGAGGGAGTCTATCTCAGGACTGAAGATGGCATTCAGAAAGGAATAATAAAGAACCAGGTTAATCATTAATCAGCACAGGGATGTAATTATTTTGATGTGAAATGCTATTCCATATAAAACTCCATCAAGAGATCCCACCTCCTGAATTACCTGAATTCTAACTCATTTTTAAAACTCATCTCACTTGAAAGTAAATCTGTTGCTTGTTTAAAAGAAATACATGCTTGTGCAGCTTTTAAAGCAATTTTAAAACAGGTTTGAAAAACAACTGGCTTTTGCACCACACTTATTAACACTGGGCAGACAATAAAATAGGAGAGAACCTCAGCACGCTGATCACATTTTATAGTTTTACGGTGTGACAAATACAGACATAAAACGGCATGCAAACTATCCTAGATAATCACCCTGGTTTTCAACGACCCCTTGGGTATTTGCATTCATCACAGAGGGAAAGCAAGGACACAACAGTCGTGACAGGCTCTGGTTGCCCTGTGCAGGTGGAGCCCATCATGTCTCTGGTGGGAGCATCCCAGTGCAAAATGTGCTTGGGGAAGTTATTGCCCAAACTGTCCTTACAAAAGATTAAAGTATGACTTTAAACTGAAAGGAAGAAGTTTTGGATGGGATTTTAGGAAGGAATTGTTCCCTGTGAGGGGGATGAGGCCCTGGCACAGGGTGCCCAGAGCAGCTGGGGCTGCCCCTGGATCCCTGGCAGTGCCCAAGGCCGGGTTGGACAGGGCTTGGAGCAGCCTGGGACAGTGGAAGGTGTCCCTGCCCATGGCAGGGGGTGGCACTGGATGGTCTTTAATGTCCCTTCCAACCCAAACCATTCCATGATCCTGTGATGACAGTGAGTTTAACAGACTTGAGCGAAAAAAAATTATTAAATTTAAAATATATCCACATCAATTTTTTTTTTACTTTCTGAAAGGAATCTCATGACGTTAAGGATGACAACAGAAAGGTCTTTCCAGAGCCAAAGATCAGGGATGGTACTGGAGATAATGCAAAAGAGCTTCAGGTACTGAGGCAACACTGACTGAATGCATTAAATGTCTCTTCATGTAAGCTCTTGCTTAATTTTAAGCCTGGGAGGAGTTTTGCATGCTCAAGGTTAAAATAAGTGACAAATAGCTTTGTGGAATAGCAGCTGGAATTCAGGAAAGAAACCAAGTGTGACAATAGGATCTCTAATACAGTTATAAAAATACATAGGTGCAATAAAATGCAAATTTGAGGTGTACAACAAACGGAGCCCCCGAACCGTTCAGCTCAGCTTCGTGCTCTTTGTGGAGAGACAGGGAGGTGGAGTGGAATCAGCTTTCATATAACCTTAATCTCAAAGAGCCTTCCTAATATTAAATGCATAAATTAGGGTGGGTTTTTTTCACTAGCGTTCTCTGGGAAAGCTGCACTTTTAATGCAAATGAGTCCCAAAGAGACAAAGAGAAAATAAATATTTGTTTTTCATTCAATGATCCTGTTAGGTGTTATCTGCTGTGACCCTCCCCTAGCCTTACCATCAGATACCCATGCAAACAGGGCTATTAGAAATGAGCAGCTTTTCTTTGAAATTAAATATATATTTGCCTGAAAATTTCCTTATCTCTTTACATTTACATTTCTAACAATACCCGTGTATTATTGCTGGGCTCACCAGTAAAATTCAAAGAGGTCATTAATGAAGGCTTGTTCTCATATAAAGGATTTTAGTGAATTGTTTTGTGAAGAAAATTCTCCTTGTTCAGTACACAGCATAATTGCTTCCTTTGGCCATCTGCTAAGCAGGAGAAAACCTGGAGTTCACAAAGGTATTTTTTTTGTTTACAAACTGTTGGAAGCACTAAAGGAAAGTGTCCACATCTTGTCTATATTGTCTGTGCCTCCCTCAGAGGTGAAGATGCATTCTCTGCATTTTATTGGCATTCCCTTAAGTACTGAAGCTTGTTCTCTGTCCTGTTCCTGCTGATGTTTTCTGTGACCACAGCTCTCTGTACCTGCTGCACATCCCCTTTGCCCTGAACAGCTGGGAAATTACAAATTCCCCTTCTGACTTCCTGCCAATCCTCTCAGGTGGCAGAACATTTGGGGTGTATGGAGGGTGGGGAGTGCGTCCTCAAAGCAAAGAGGAAATTGGATGCCACCTCCAAGTAACCTGCAAACATTTATTTATTTTTCAACATCTATGGATGTTTAATTACCAATGTGTTCGAGATCAGGTATGAAGTCCCATTAATAGAGCTTTTGTCTGGGAGTGTGTGCATGAATGTGAGTTAAAGGTGTTCTTGTGACTGTGAATACTAATGAACAGTGAGTGGGTGGTGAAAACCTGTCAAGAGATGTTGCAAGCAGTCCAAACACCTGAAATGCAGAACTTGGGTTAAAAGAAACCAATATTCCAAAAATAGAGACAACAAAGTGATTGAGTATCAGCTAATAATTTTCTGTGGGGCACTTTAATAGTCCATAGGACAGTTTTTAATCGCCTGTGAACAGGATTCCAGCGAGCTGGAAATTTAGACACATAATGGTTGCAAGAGTGAGCTAATGGAGGGACTAGAAAGACCTGACAACAGGCACAGAAATTGTTTAAGATCCAGTTTTAAGATGGATTGTAAACGAAGTAACTGACACCCATTAAAGTTCCCCTATATCCCTTTAGGCTCACAGAGGATATAGCTTCACAGACAGCCCACTGTGTCCTTTCACAGGTAAAGTGGCTGAATCCCAGCCCTCTCATACCAGGTGAGAAAGCCCTGGAGATTTTCCCCGTGCTTATGGGCCCGTGGTGTGCGCAGCCGCCTGCCAAAGCCTCCTCTGCTCCCAAGGGCTCTGCCATCCTCGCAGCACTTTTCCATTGGGAGCCTGAGAGCATTAAAGGAAAGATTGCCATTTCTTTTAGTGGGTTTTTGGAGGGCCCACAGAAGCGACAAAACGTTTCCAAACCACTGGCAACTTTGAGAAGTGTCCTTTCTGAGCACGAGGCAAGCGCTTCCGAAAGGGCTGCGGACTATTCTAGGATTTGACCTTTCGCTGTGAGGAGAAATTTGGCTGCTGCAGCAAAGCCAGAAGCATCTCTTTGTTGAGCACTAGACAGGCTGCCTGTGTGCCTGTCACCTTGCAGGCTCCAGGCTTTCACAAGTAAAGCATCCCTCGGGTTTTATATCCACCTCCTGAGATGTTAAGGAAGGAGAGCCTGCTCCTGCCCCTATGGAAGCAGGGAAAGAAACTCCTTGACTGGTTTGGGAATACATTCAAGTAATGAATCAGGTGGTTTTGGTGGAAATTTGCAATTCAAAGGCTGCCATTAGAAAAGTAGCATTTGAAACTGTGTTGCTGTGTTATGCCTCATGTAGATCAGTATCAAATTAAATTTCCCTATTGTACCTCTTATGTTGTTAACACAAAGCAGGGAGTGTTGTTTGCCTCATCTCCATCCTTCTAACTGCAACATCCTTTTCAGTTTAAACTATACAGAAGTGAATCATTATTGAGGCCTTCTGTTTACCATCTTTAGAAGATTTAATTTATCCCAATAAACATTGTGAAGCAGACCTTTTGCATTTGCAATGACATATAATTTACTTGGAACAAATGCTTTTGGTTCGGTATAAAGACCATTCATCAGGCAAATCTGAATCAGAGGCAGCTTAGAAAAAGAATCCTTTGTCTAATTGTTTTCCATCACAAACAACATGTGGGAAGGAGATTTAGGCAATATTTTCAAACATTATAAGCTACATAATTATTGTCCTCGGCAAACCTGGTGATAGTTTTTGCAGTCACAATTGCACTTTATCTGTCTAATCACCTATTCACTGTGACCAATTACAGACTTGGCATTGATGAGGAGGCATTTAATAATATTAAATACAAAACCCCAGATTTGAATAACGTTGAGTTTATGACACAAACTAACAAAAGCCAGGAAATTCAAAGGCGAGGTTTACGCTCCATCCTTAATTCATGGCACTCTGCCGAGGCGTAAGAGCACATATGAGCACTGCAGAGCCCTCCACCACACAAAGATCATTGCAGTGCTGAGTTACAAAGGAATAATAAAGTCTTGAGATTAATTTTTAATGTTTAAGTCTTTTGCAGATTTACCATGTAGCTGCAACGATCTTCTCGTTATGTGTTATGTTTGTAGAGCTTTTTAACTCTATGGACTTTTGGGGGGAAAAGGAGTTAGAGCCTGGTGTTTTCTACATCCATTTAGTACCACTGTCCTTGTACAAAAGAAAAGGTCAATAAAATTGGGAGTTTCCCTCATTTTTCCCCCAGTTGCTTCTATGGATGCAAGTTCCTCTCTGCAAAAGCGCAGTGGTCTGTCGGAGAAAAGACTGAAACTGATCCCCAGGAAGTCCTCGTGGCCATACATTAGAGGAGTTTTGAGGCTGCTCTGAATTTTACCAAGCTGAAATTAATTTCTGGGTACTTTGAGCAAAGAGATTGAAGGAGAAGGTACAGTAGCATCTCCTCTGCATCCTCCTGCCACTGATTCAGTCCAGTTGCCTACACCTGGAAATAGATCACAATATTTCCCTAGGTCCCTACTGAGCATACCATGTCAAAATAATGTAGAAAATACATTTTTCTCTTTTATTCTCAATAAAGGTGCATCTCATTCATAGCTTATAGTGTACACAGACTGCCTTGTTCTAAGTTTTCAGCTTCTCTGCAAGAAATACAGTGGATCTCAGAGAGACATTTTGTGAAATCAAGTAAATAACCTATTGAGATCCTGTTAAGATCCTGTTACTAATTTTATACCATTTCTTTGTTGTGCTGTAACTTAGAATGGCATCTTCACAGGCAGCAAAACCTGCCTATCACCATAGTTTTAAAGGCAGATCCTGCCTTGATAAAATGGCTCCAAAGCAGCTGTTATGGTCTATCATGTAAATCCTTCTTGGTTTGTGGATTATTGACCCACTGGACTCTAATGGGAGTTCTTTGGAGATGTTCAATCTATTGTATCCATCCAGCTGCATCTCATGTGCCTCTTATTTGCCCTTTGCAGCTTTAGGGCTATTACGTGAGTCCAGTGGCTGACAATAAATGCAAATAATTCTTATAAATTATCAGATGCATAAATAGGAGAGTTAACCCCTTGTCTGCTTTTAGACCTGCAGTTTTGTGACTTTTTCTCTCTAGCCATGATCATGATTGTTTTTGACAGACACTTTGGCAGAAAGGAGGGAGAAAAGGCAGGAGCAGTTATTGATTTTTGTGAGACTCCAGCTTGGGAAGCATGAAATGGGAGGCAGTTCCTGGAAGGAAGGAGGTGAATGAAGCCACAAAGAAGCCAGCCCTTGTCTATCTCCTGCAGCCCTTCTGGGGATGGCAGCAAAATGGAACCATTTTATGTTCTTTGGCACTACAAAAAGTGGATCAGTTATTACAGAAACAGTTCAATGGGTCAGCAGAGAGGCAGAGAGAAGAAATTCTGGTGATAAAGTTGCTGGCCCACACCAAAGGGGTTGGGGGTTACTGAGCCCCCAAAACAGCAGCCAACCACCCATCGCTTGTCCTGGTCCCCTGGGTGTCCCCAGCTCCACTGCTCAGAGGAGTTGTGAGCCACCTATTCCTGCTTTTGGTCCTATAGCACAGGAAAAGGGGGGAATCACTAAAAAAATGAGTAATGTTTGGGCCATGAAATCATTGAAATCTGCATAAAGCAAAAAACTTCCCAGCAATCAAGGGGAGAGAGGATGGAGGCACCTCTGGGTTCATGGTGGGAAGTGATCATTTTTATACCCAGAAAGGAAATCTAGTTACATTTTTAAACATAACTACTGGGAATAGCTCTAGCTAAAATATTTTTTTTCTTGAGGCTTATTTATAGAGCATCCTCTCTGTCTGATGCAGCCTAAATTCTAGATGCCAGCAGAGCTTGAGTGTCACAAATAAGCACATACTGGAATGGTTCATATTTATGCCAATATATGTTAAAGAAGCCTTTATTTTCTTCTGAATATTACTCCCATTTTAAAGACTGACCAAAAAAACCCCAGAGAAATCACAGATGACTTCTCATTCATGAGGCATGATTTACCATGGCTGTAATTCTTGACCTACAATTTCTGCAGGACATTTTAGAGCTATCAAACAACAGAAAAAAAAGCAGTCCTGCACTTCTGGGGAATCAGTAGCAAAAGGGGTTTCCTCTAGAAATAAAGATCAAAACACAAACCACCTCACTGCATAAGAAATACAATTAAATTAACAATTATAATCTATCTTTAAAAAATACATTCAAACATTTAATTTGCATAGAAACAGGCAGTGCTACTCATTTTGAGACAAGAAAATCAAAAGTCATAGCTAGCAGCCACTCTTCTAAACCAGATTTTGAGCACAACCCCCCCAGGGCTGTTTCTACCAATTTTCCAATAAATCATGTAATGACTTTTAGAAAAGACAGATATTTAATTCTTGAATTAGAACTATAGGACCATAACCAAAGACTGACAGCTCTCTTATTCTGCCACACTCCCATACAAACCCTTTCAGCCAATTGGCTGTGAAATAATGCAATAATTAGGCAATTAGATATTTGGGAGAATGTAGAATGAAGCACTGAGCGCTGACCTTTATCACATAGATCAAAGTACACTGGAGGAATTGCCAAATATATCTTGTTTACAAGCCCTTCTCAATTTTCTTTTCATTTCAAAATTAAGAATTAGGGGCCATGCCTCCACAGCTACACATATATTTGCAGTTGATATTAGATACAGAGGACAAAAATCACATTTTTTTGTGCAGAGAAAGCAGCAGTTGTTTAATTGCTGGTTCTTGACTTGCACATAGTGATTTAAACTTGCAACCTATATTGTGTAGCAATGTGATAAACATTATAAACCAAATGTTCCCAAATAACTTTTCCACTATCATTAATGGTGCTACTTGGAAGAGTAAGGGAAAAAAAAAAATTAATTATAGGTAAAATCAGCAAGTTACAGAGATCATCTCTTCCTTGAGTCCTGGCAGAGGGGATCCCCAGTCAGTAGAGGGGAGTATCTCTGGGCACCCAAACTTACAAAGGTGTTTTGGGGTGGTTTTTTTACTCTTAATGGTGATAAGTATTACATGAGGCTGCTGAGGTGGGCTTGGCCTCCAAGTGAAAGGTATCCCTGCTCAGGGAAGGTTGGAAGTAGATGATCTTTAAGGTCCCTTCCAACCCAAACCATCCTACTCATAAATCTGAATAAATAATTTGAAATAAGGCTGCAAGAACATTCAGGAAGAAGGAAGAGCTTAACAGGTAAATTAGCTAAAATTCATGTAGTTCAGCCATAGGAGAGCTGAGGACCCTCTCTGTTGACCAAAACCTCAACCATATCCCAGGGAGAGCTTGGGCACAACATTTCCATGGTTTCTATATCAGCATCAAGCCAGGGAAGGCAGGTTTTTGTAGGAAAATGCAGGCACTGGATCTAAACAAGTGAGGGAAATCTTCAGAGTGTAGTGACATGAGCTGTCAAAGGAGGAAAGAAGAGCACTGCAAAACTTGTTTCCTTTACTTCTACAGTGGTTGGAATTTATGCATTTAACTTTTGCCCTGAGTGGAAGGAGAAGAATTTGTACATTTTTCAATTAGTGGTGAGAAGTTTCAGATTGTCCCCGCTGATGGCATTTTGCTTGTCATCAGGGACCAAGAGCTAATCAGAAGGTGTTAGACAGAGCTTGCTCTTTAGTGGCAGTTCCCTCAAACGACTGAAACTGTGGAGAAAGTCCTTCCTAGTCTGTAAAAGTTACAGCATAAAATTTTTATGTCTTGCACAGCTGGAATCTGTGAACGTGGAAGTTCCCTCTGAGCAAGACATATAGTGAGATACAAAGTCTCTTTAATGCATAATTTGTGAGTGAAGCCAATTTTCTACTTTAAGTTGCATATTGTCTCTTTGGGGTTTTAAAAGAATATTCTGGCTCTAAAAGGAAGGAATGTGATTATCTGTCTGTAATCCTGTGGAAGACAAGGAAGGCTGGAAGGAGCAGATGCATTTCAAATATAACTATTTAAAATATAAACCTGGCATCAGGAATTACTCACAGCCCTTTCCACCTCCTTCCTCCACCCCTAAATAAAAATACAGTTACATTTGCAGTTAAGCAAGATCCTCTTACTTGAGGGTAGTGCTGCTGGAGCCTCCATGGTGCTACAGCAGCCTTTGGAAAATTAATCCCCTTGTGCAGAGGTGAATTTATAGGCTTGCATTAGTTAGAGATAGCTGAGATGTAAATAGCAATATTCAGATATAATTTGTGTAAATTTTTATCATATGCTGCCTTCTTATAATATTCAACAAGTAGCTGGAAGTAGCCAGTGGCATCCATGTGGCCAATAGCAATTTAAGAATTTTACTTACAAATATCACATTCTGCCTTTTGCCCTTCAAGACTTTTAAAATTAACACACTCCAGCATTTAAACAGCTAAGAATATACATATATCTGTGTCTACATATTTTTAGAGGTTAGGATTTGTATGAATATATAACAAAAATATTTTGTGTATTTATATAAATCTAAACTCAAAGCAGAACTTCCATAGTGTCCCCCCCATCCCAAGATTCTAAAGCCAAGAGGAGCTTGATGGGATTTGAATTAGGGTTTAAAACTTTCTTGAGAAGAGGAAAAATATGAGGTGTGAACAGCTCTGTAAGAAAAGCAAAATATTTACAAATGAAACTTTTCTTCTTTCATGCTCATCTGGGCTGCGTCTCTCTCCCCTGGGCATTTGGCTCATCTGGATGTCAAAGGAGTTGAAAGCCTCCCATCTTTTTGCATCATGGATGTGGGTTTTAAAAAGTATATCCCTCCAGATAACCCGTTTGAAGATCATGCATCGATCAGTTTGACCAGTTTTGCTCACTTAAATTCACATTAGAGCACAAAATGAGTGAAGACCAGATGTAAAAATACTCACCTATAAAAACCTCTCCCTTGTTGGCCTTCTAAGAGAAAAGCCATGGCCCTACACCATGGTGTTGTGACCAGATGTGTTGGTTAAGAGTAAATTCCAGTTGTAGATGAAATATGCACAGAGTCTTCTTGTTTTGATATCTGGTCAAAGAACTTTTTTAAACAAACTGAATAGAAGAGAAATTCTCATTATCCCATTTCATTGCTTGTTTGTTTCTGGGAGCAGACAGAATGGAAATCTCCAGGTATGCTCTAAGGGGAGAAGTTTTCATGGAGTTTTATTTACAGTCAGGATTTGAGGTTATGCCCAAATGTGAATGTAGTTCAAACTTAAGAAAATGAATTAAAAAGTTAACCCAATGTATCTCTGTACCTCGCATAGGCAGAGGCTGAGCTACCAAAAATACTTTCGTTTTTGATTAGTATCAGGATCACCATAAAATTAAATAAATCAAGTGAATAAGTCAGGAGAACGTATGCCCAATTTAAGCTAAACCTGCCATAAAAGCCCTTTTCCAGTATAGTACAAACAGCAAAATTATTGATTAACTTGTATTGCTCCACAAGAAGAACAAATTATTGCTGATTAAAGCCATGCAGGTGATAAAGGAACTTAACCAACAAAAGCTGGCAGCTTTAGGTTAGGAAACAGCTGTGTCCCTAATTATGCAGTCTGATTTATACTCTATTAAATCAGTATATAAGTAACCCATTTCTCTGAAAGCATTTAAACCTCTTATATTCCACCAAACACGGCAATTTTATTTGAAATAAATGTATCCAGCTCTTTTGGGAACATATGGTATATTTCTCTCTTATTAATAATTCAGTTCAAATGAGCAAAAATTAGTTGGTGCAGTTACAGCTGATTTTGTCCTGAAAAGATCTGCATTAATTTTAGACGTTTTGTAAATTGGGCTATTAAATAAAAGCATTATATGTGAATTACCCTTTAAATTTTAAGCAAGTTGGTAGTTTAATGGTATTTTCTAGTCAGATTCATTTTCGATCTGTAAAAAATTATAGTCATTACAGTAAGACAAATTTTTGAAACCTGCTACTTCCATCCAATTACGTATAGTGCTAATAAGTAAACTAAAAACTTTTATGCCTCATTCTATTTTGTCTTTTCTGTCAGGTGACAATTTCTCTCTTCACTTTCTCTTGTGTAAATAAGGAGCTGACCTCCAGCTTCCTCACAGATAAGATCCACCTCCAAATAACTGTGATTTCTGCTGCTCATCAGTGGAAGTTCTGCCAGTTGCTGTTCCCACACATCATTCCTGGTCCGTGGGTGTGAGTTCCCGGGCTGGCAGGGATATGCATCAGGGAATTAGGAGGAAAGCAAGTTCATATTTTGCATGAGGGAAATTTCAACGAGCTGCTGTGTGAGTCTGAGGTGATCACCAGCTCTCTGTGATGGATTCTCCTCTCCATGCCAGTGCATAACTTCTATCAGCATTAATGGGAGTTCATGAATCAGGAGGATGTGCCCCAGCAGCTTCCAGTTCTCCTTCCACTGCCATGGCCAAATTGGTTTAAAGATGTGCAGGTAAAGTGGGATATGATGTGAGGCAATGATATTCCCAGCTAACCACTTACTGAGCAAAAATGTCTTTAACTTTTCAAAGGACATCCAGAACCACAAACACATGTAGAGGGTACAAATTAACCTAGAACTGTGAAACCTGAGTCGATCTCTTGGCAGCTATTTTTAGTGGAGTCTTTGGATCCCTTCAGAAGGTCTGTGGTCTATGACGTGCTACCACCAATGAGTTCATTGCTAAACATCCTTATATTCCTGGTTTGCATTTGAGTCTAAGACAAGGAAGCTTAACTCCTTGATTTTATTAACAAATTTCGATGTTGGAGCCCATGGCATCTTCCAGCACACTGTGGAGTATCAAAGAGCAGCCTTTTCTTTCCTGTTGCCCTGTGTTTATTTGTGCAGTTTGGGTTAGTTTACCTACTAATTGCCCCCCCAATTAGCAGCTGCATATGCATATTAAAGAGAAGAGCCACTTAGATCTCCACATGTAGGATATACATATATCCTGAATATATCTATATATCTGGATATATATATATATCCAGAATATAATAGCATCAATCATTCTAATTTTAATAACTGCTTTGCTCACATATCTTCATCCACGTCTGCACCCTTTTTGTTATATTAGCTACCATTTTAGAAAGCTATCTAGCTTACTTACAGAGTTAAATTCAAATAGTCTAAAGGTTAATGTGAAACACTGGCAAGACATTACAAGCATAGCAGTATATTTTAAAGGCATTCAGCTGTTGGAATTACTGAGAACCAATGCACAGTGTGAGTCCCCATCTCTGCACCCACAAAGTTTACCAAAAAAATCCCTTGTCCTGCTTGACCATGATGTTCTCTATGCCCTGTCTCAGTGGCATTGTAGCTGTGATGGTGACCAGTCTCAAATATAAATCTCTGGGATTCTTTGGTTTATATGAACCCTCCCTAAATCAGATTCACATCTTGTTTGACCTCCAAGGTTATGCTGGTGGTGGTATCTCAAAACACTTATTTAGGTACAGACTTCAGAGCTGTGAGTTCAGGCACTCAGGGATGGCTTTGGCTGGGCACCCCTGGATCCTGCAGCCCTCTGACATCCCAGTCCAGGTGTCCTTCCAGCACCTGAGGACAACCCTGGAAGGGGCTGCTCAGGGGCTGCTTTCAGTGGGGGAAGTGGCAATGAAGGAGGTAGAGGAGGAAAATTGTCCAACCTGTAATGGGTACATTCATGTCCTGGTGGTCTCCTGTCACAGGACATGGCCCCACCGTGGTCCCACCCAGCAGGTCTGCCCCATAAAATCTGTATTATCACTAAGGGAGAGCCAGTGAAGAGACTGAGTCCAGCACCCTGTGTGGTTTCTGCTGTTTTATCTAAACTTGCTCCCACTGAGAAAGCTCTACTTTTACAGCATTCTGAATATGACAACAAAAATTGTCTTTGCTGGATGTTTCCACTCATTAAGCAGCTAATTAAATTAAAAAGTTTCAGAAATTTTTTGAGTGCAATGAAGAAAATCCTTGTCATGGGCAAGAACAACAGCTCTGCCTCTGCTGCCAAGTTCATAGATCAAGGGGAATAATTCCAAGCTCCAATTTAGGAGTTGTATTTTTTCTTGAAAAAAAAATAAAGCAGGGAGATTTCCATAAAATGCAGGGAGAATGCACATATTTATCTTATTTTGGAAAACTTACAACCCTTGAATGAAAGAAAGACATCTGGCATGCAATTCCACCCAAACCAGCTGCACTGGGTGTTGAAATCCACTGACAGGTACTTTTTCCTTTTTTTTCCCTTGAACTGAGCAGGCTGTATTTTTCCACTGTGCACTAAAAGCTCCTTGCAGTGTTCCAGACTTATTTTCCATGGCACAGTCCCTGCTCACGGTGCAAGGCAAAGGCAAGTGGGCAGATAACATCAGACTGTGCTGTTTGACTCACTCTCAGGTCACAGCCAGTGCCATTGGTTGTGCAGATGGCACCATTTGCTGTTTCCCTCCAAGAGGACTTTCTGCTCTATATGACTTTTATCGGGATATTTATATGAGCACCTGTAATGCGTGTGGGTGAAAGGGAAGAACACATCATCTTATCTCTTCCACACCTTAGCTGTCCTCCTCCTGCCACTGCTTCCCCCTGATATCCCCTGCCTCTATAGCCCACTCAGACAGAAATCCTCAGGTTAATAATGGCAAGTGCTGATAAGATGAAAAAGGCAATAAAGTGTGTTCAAAGGGGCACTCTTTGATCTTCCAGCAATATTCCACTTCCACTGATCCTCAGCACTGTCAATACTTTAATGACACAAACAACCTGGCCCAGAGGGTGCAAAGCTGGCAGAGCTCCATCACTTTAACTCTCAGCCTGATCATTGCAAACAAAACCCAAGTAAATGTGGCATTTTCACCTCTGCTGAGTTTGGTGAGCAATAGATCAAGATCCATGCTCTTTTCAGTAAAGTGATTTATTTGGTTCAAGTCAAATATCCTCAGTGTCTTCCTAGTCCTTCAGTAGAAAAATTGTGTTTAAACTATATTTTGGTTTCTCTTGTATTTTAACCTTTATTGCACTGGAAAAACAAGTAATTTAATAACGAAACATATTATTACAAATATTTAATAAAAAATATATATTCCTGCAAATAAGAGATAAGTTGCTCCCATGGGCTGGGCACGTGTAGCTGGGCAAGTCTTCCCTTTGTTAGGCTGCTTCTCCACGATCTTTCCAGTGCTGGGGGGCGTGGGATGTGTCTGATCCCACACAAGGAGAGGTTGCACCTGGCTGGATTGGTGGCAGTCCCCAGGTCACTGCCAGGTCACCCAGGCCGTGGTACCTGGTGGGGCAACATCTCACCTGCACCTCCATCCCCACCCACACAACCACTGGTGAGAACTTCTCACAGGACCTTCCACTTTCTTTTCTTTGTGTTTCACTTTCCAAGGGAAGAAATTTCCTGTAACTTCATGTTTTCCATTGTGAGGATGTGTCAGGTCTGGTGAGAGTCTAATTGCCTCATTCTTAATTATCCTACATTCACCCTTTCCTCTGCCAGCTTCTCTCAGAAGAGCAAACACAGCTGAAGTGGGTGAGCAGGAGGAGAGCAGGATTTTCCCCAGAAAGAGAGATTTTTCTTCTGAAATAAAGATATCAGGCACTCGCTTTTATAGGAGTTAGATTATTAAGACCATTAAATCATTAAGACTTTGAAAGAATAAATCCTCAAAAATGTTAAGATATGCATGAGAAGAAGTAACCTTCCTCACATTCCCCATCATGCCCTGAAATTAGCTATATTATTCCCTTACAAGTTACTTTTTCCATAGCCTTTCTACCATTTACTTTGCAAGGCCTCACATTTTTTTCATCCGACTCACTGTCCCATCAATTAATGAATTCATTTTGGAAATATAAATAAATCTGTAACCAGCCCAAGCCTGTCCCTGGCAAAGGAAATTCCACTTTTACAGTCACGGCATCACCATAATTTGTGCCGAGATTTAGTGTAATAATTGAGAAAATAAAAGATATATTAGTGTATTTTTAAATGGGACAAATATTTTAAAATGTAAAATATTGTTAATGGACCCTAATTGCTGCATATTTCCCCTATGTTTTGCACCTACCACCAAATTGCCCCAAATGTAATTTAAGCTAATTAACAATGAGAAATCTGAAATATTTTTTAGAAGGATTTAAAAGGAAGTGAGAGCAGTATCACTAAACAATTAAACTGCACTTTTACGATGACACAGAATTTAGCAATGAGGATCCATATTTGTCTCCAAAATGCAATAGATTTGAAATAAACCCCATTCCATGTCAGGAAAAAAGCAAAGCCTGAATTGACAGTGCAGCAGAGAATTTATTTTTTGCCTTTTCTCCTTAGCTGAAGTTATTATCACAACTGCTAGAGAATTTGTGAGATTGGGAGATAAGAATCATTATGATCCATTGGGGACTCGTCAATCACAGCAAACTGCTACCAGAATCGAAATTGCATCTGCATTTGAATTAGCAACATTACTCGCCAATTTAGTTCAGAGTGAACATTTTTCCATTGAAGATGGAATTAAATTAGAAAATGAGTGAGTCTTTAATTTCCAGATTATAAATCACTGAAAATAATTCAACTCCTGTACCTTAAGGCCAATTACATTATCCTAAGCGACATTTTATCTCACAACCTTCCAAGTGATTTCATGATGGGGAACCATCACACAAATCAGTTTTGCTCTAGTAGCAAGAAATATATCTACCCACAGAGTTACACATAAAATACCAGGAACAGTTTTAATGCTGGAGCTTATTTTACATGAAATTTGATCATCTGTTTGATAGCATATTTGCCTGTATTAATGAACTGATGCATACACTAGAAATGGTCAGCTTAGGTGTCCAAATTAGATGGAAAATGTTAAAAGTTAGTACTATATTTAATTTTTGCTGCTACTATGTCTCAAATAACCTTAAAATAGTGCACAGTGGTACTTTGAGTATAAATAACAAAGATTTAAAGTCACTGGGTTAAAAAAGCATTTTATTTTTTCTCCTATGAGTGCAAAGACATCAATACCAAGAGAATTCAATGGAAACAAGAATTATTTAATTGTGGCAAAAAATAGAAAACTTGTTCATTGTTCTTATAGGAGAAATAAATTGTTCCTAAGTGCTATGTTTTTCTCTCTATTTTTTTTCCTCAACAAGCACAGAAGGCAGGACAGCAGCCTGCCACTTTCACTGCCCTAGGTCTCCATTAAAGAAGGCACAGCATTAAATCAGAGTGTCTGAGTGAAAGTGGGCACCTCTGCACGTGCATGTTTGCTGAATCCACGCCCACTGTGAGCTCCCACTCCCCACATTTCCAGCTCAGCCCTGTCAAGTCCAACAAATTCATTTTCAAAACATAGAGATCTTGGTTTCTCATCCTTGGGACATCCAAAATTTCCCGATGGGGTCGTGGTATCTTCTCACTCCTGACTCAGCAGCTTGAGGGTATTGAATCCAAATTCAAGCACAGGTTATCTCCTTGACCATCCCAGGGTTCCTTTTCTGCTCCCAAAACAAGGTGGATTTCACCTGGTTTGACCAGTTACCATTCAGGGCTGCTCAGAGTGAACAGGATTGTAAATGAGCAATTGCTCTTTCTATCTATGTGTTGATAGAACACAATTTGGCAATTGCACTCTTTCCTAGACAGAAAGCTACTGGTAGGTGATGGTCCTTCAAAGAGCAGATTAATTCTGCTATTTAACACCTTAGAGTCCCAGGAAAAATGTCCTGTGTACTCACAGAGATAGCAGCTCCTTTTTTAGGTGTTGTGTGGGCCAAAGGAAAACCCAGTCATGATATTGCTCAGAGATATGTCCTTCCCTTTTCTCTGAAAACTCTGATGACAAAGACTTAATTTTCTCACTGCTCTTTGATTCTGCTCCTCTTTGATCTCCTGAAACACTTCTGCATCTTGTCCATGGCTGGACTTTGCCATGCTGGTCACTGGTCGTTCTCCTCTCTCATTTGCTCTTCCTTCTGCATCCTCTTCAATGGACTGTTTCCTCTCTTCCTGCCATACCTGATCATTTTCTTCTCCCCTTCCTTTTCTGTTTTCACATTTCATTTTTGCCAGGATGCCAGAGAGAACCAGCTTAAACAATAGTCTGTGACCAGTCATGAATAAAAAATATGATTCTCATTGTTAGATATGTAAAATACATTTTATAGAGACCCAAATTAAATATATAAAATGGCAAATTCACTTTTTGTTAATTAGCCATCTGAGTGAAATTTAGCTTATTCTCATTGCTGATTACTATCTCTTAATTAGCTTTTTTTATTCCATCTAATTGTTCACTTCATGGAGTTGCATTTTATTAACCTCTCTTCTAAATATATGAATCTGTCCTTAAATTTCTTGAAATAGCAAATCATTATTTGTATGCACTACCATAAAATATAATGAAATATACCATAAAATACCAAAAATATATGCTGTGCTTATATTTTATAATGTAATTTTTCTTGCTGGATGCTGCCTGGCCACTCTTTGCCCTGTCAAGGATGCCTACGATTTGTATTTTCAAATCACCTTAGTACAATACTGAAATGCTATTCTGTTTTTCCCATGGACAACTACGATTCTTTTTGCCATGTCCTGGAACAAAAATAGATAAACCAAGGCTAAAGATAGGCTCCTATTTAGGACCTCTGAATTAACCCTTTAATTAGTAAAGTTGGATATTTAGCCAGCTAGACTTAGCCTGTGAAAGGTGATAAGTTGCAGGTGACAGATTGCACTGTCTATTTGATCTTGGTTAGGTAGCGTCAGTATCAGGCTTAGAGATATTAAATGGATAAACATCCTACATTTCTCATTTTTCAATTCATGTCAGCTATCCCCAGGTCACTATTGATGTCCAAAGTATTCAAACCAGAGCCCATCTGCAAAATCCTCCTGACACTGCCATCAAGAGGACCCAGAGCTGTGCATGAGGCACCAGCCAGGACTTTCTGTACAAAAACAACTCAAACTCCTGCTCCACTTCCAAGACCTCACCCTCAACGTCAATATTTGCATTTAAGTCCTCCTAAATGGCTCTGTGGGTGGATAAAAACCTTTCTCTTATTCAGGGAGACACAGACTGGTGTCTTCCCAGCAATGGGATGTCTTTTCACATTGGTGGGAGTGAACATGTCACCACCATCACCATTTTGGAGCTGGGATGGTGAAAATTTTGGGGTTTGACATTATCTCCTACCTCTCCCCTTTAAGTCTGGAGCCCTGCAAGTCCATTTCAAGCCTGTCCTGAAGCACTGAGAAGTGGACCCCTGCAATTTGAACCCCAGAGTCCCCTGAAGAGCAAAGTCCATCCATGTGATGGATTAAACCTTTTCTTTGAATCACAGAATCACAGAACCACCAGGTTGGAAGTGACCTTCAAGACCACCAAGTCCAACCCATGCCCTAACACCACCTTGGCTAAGCCATGGCACTGAGTGCCACATCCAATCTTTTTTTAAACACATCCAGGGATGGTGATTCCACCACCTCCCCAGGCAGATGATTCTAGAACTTTATCACTCTTTCAGTAAAAAACTGTAAAAAACTCTTTGTAAATGAAGATGTAGTCCCTTGGACAGATAATTTTCTGACAAAATGAATTGAACCATCTTTCTGTTATATTTAGCCTCTAATCCCCTATAAATGCATTTTTGACCAATCTTTTCGTTTTGTCATGGTCTACAGATTGTGCTTGGAATTTAGCAATGCCATAGTAATTGAAAACTGAATAAAATTTCCCACCTGGATTTGTTTGAGTTCTGTCCTGCAATACCTTTCTATTATTCTATTCATTTAACTTCTGCAAGGTAGCAAAATAACAATAAATATGTAATTGTTGCATTTAATTGAACTTATAACAAAAAGTTGCTGTTTCTCAAGGCATTTTGTACCCTTTGCTTCCAGCACATTTAATTATGTATGAACTCTTCAAAAAAGCCCTCTCAAATAATGTGAGTCGTGTTCTAGGAGAGAAGATTTAAAGATGATAAATGTTATTTAGAATCACTATGATATGATTCATATTGTGATGCGATTGGGAACAATATTAAAACCCACCAAGGCTATTATACCTAAATTTTTGTTTCAATTCATGCAATATTGCTGCTGCTTAATATGATTTCTATTTACTGCTTTCCATTGTTAGTGTTTTATTGAGGTTGTGTCGGCTTTATCAGGCTAATCTCTGCTGCAAACGGAGGTCAGCAGAGCCAAAGCACTGGCAAAAAACCTCTCTCCATTATATTCTACTTGGTATGAATTTACTCAAAAATCCTCCCTCTAATATAAACTCTTTTTCAGCATTCTTTGATTATAATATTTCTACCTGCTCAAGCCCTGACAGCTTGATATTTAAAAGCTATATAAACTCTCATAATCTAATTTTATATCCTTTTTATATAAAGAGGGACTGTGCCTCATGTAAAGTAACAGTGAATGTATTCATCAAAAGGTTTAAAATGGAGCAATCTTGGCCATCAATAAAAGCTTGGATTTCAGGTGTTTTAAATTACAACTTAAAAACATGCACGGCTACTCTTAATGGCAGTGACAATGAGTCATTAATTTGTGTTCTTCTGGTGTCAAGGGTGAGGCCAGTAATCCTGTCATGCCCTTGCTAGAATACAATTTGGCAAAACAGGATATTGTGGAAGCTTTATAAATCTTATATCTCTATTTCTCCTTGCACTGGTCTAGGGAATAATGAAAAAGAGTGGCACATAAATTTACCTACCAAATGGGGTGTGCTCTCTCTCCTGAATATCCACGCATAACTCCCGTTAACATTAGTATAAAATATACATGCCCAGCAGGAGGAAGGATAGAGTACCAGATATCCAGAGGTCTGGAATAGGAGCTGAACTATATTCCCTTTATTCCCTTTAGTAGCTGCCAATCCATCCCAGAACACAGGGATTCTTTTTTTTTCCAGTTTGAGTTAAGCATCCAACCTGAATCATTTGCATAAAAATAAGTACAGCCAAACTGAAAATAAACTGGACTTTAGAGAGAGTCTGAAATCCCTTTTTCTTTAAGATGTTAAGTTTACTTAGTTCCGGTCACAGTTTAAAATCAAAGAAACCCAATAAAAAAGACCAAAAAAAAACCCCCAAAAAACCAAAAAAAAACCCTCAAAGATATTTTTTGTAGTAAGTTTCTAAATATGTTATTGGAGAGGTGATTGAAATCTGACAAAAACCACAACGTTTTATAATAATGTCCTGCAGCAAAAGTATGGCACCAATAACTAAACAATACTTTATCACCTTTGCCACTCTCAACAGCTCCCATTAATACCGAGATCATAGTGTTAGGCCTTCTATTCCCCAGCTGACCATGTTAGTGACAGCCAGGGCTTAGGCAATGACATTGAAAAATATTTGTGGTGACACAGCCACAAATCACTGCGAGACGAGTTTAAAACTCAATATTCACTAAACTTGCATCTGTTCTTTTCATGTTAGAGCATCTACAACGCATTTGTTATAGGCTGAATTCCTCCAAGAACCCAAACATTGATGGAAAGTGATAAAAATTATTGGTTGGGAAAACTCGATAGGCAGAGGGGCCTTTGTCAAGTCATTTATTCATATGAAGTTATTGTCTGAGAAGGAACCACCTGCGACACCTGAGGAAGAGATGTCCTAAGATTAGTGGGTTTTCACATAAAATGCACCCAGTCCAGGAGCACAAGTACCTTTAAGTCAAATTTTCTAAACAGTCTCATCATACATGTATTGATTTTTATTTTCATCTCTCCCAGGGAACCTAAGGAGACGTTTGGCTACCTAATGATTGCCACGGGACATTGTCTGTTCCATATGGTCCAGATCCTCATCAAATGAGCTGTTTCCTGGGTATGGTGATGGGCAGATGGCCCAGATGCATGTCCATTCCTATATTTCAGCTTCAAACATCCTGCCTCGTCCTGAGAGCACACTGGACACATTTTTCCTGCTTTTCTTTTCACAGACCTGTGTTACTGAATCCCTTAGGCAGGGCACAGAAGCTCCTGAGGGTAGCAACGAACATCTGCACATCTTTAAACTGGCTGATCTGTTTAAATTAATTCCATAGTGGTGGCCTGCAGTTGGTAGTGACCTTCTGGCATTCCTCCCTTTAGGAAACTGTGAAGAAGAAGAGCACCAGCAGGGTCAGGAAGGCAGTAGGCAAGGGTTGGTGGACAAAAACCTCGTGAATAAACACTAAGGAAAGTTGCCTGTGGTGTTATCTTGTGATATCCCTAAGCCAGTGGGTGTAAAACAGGGAAATAGGAGAGCCCTGAGCTGCAGAAACTGTCCCAGACTCCATAATCTGCCTTGAGGAGCATCTCCTATGGCTGCCATCTGAATTCCAGGCAAAATGGACCATTGGTCAGAGTCTTCCAAGTTGTTAAGTGGAAAAAGTTGTTTCTAAGCTGTGCTATTGCTAAATTCTCTATTAAAATCCCATAATCAGTTTTCTTCTGACCCACACCCCAGGAGAGTAGATGACTTTCCTGACCGGGAATATGTTCAGAAATGGCAACTTTTTGGAGTGCATTGAAGAGAACTGCTCAAGGAGGAGAATCATTAATTCTTAACAGCAAGTTTTGCAGCATATTGAATGACACATTCTTACATTATATATTGATATATAACACACTAGTCCTCTGCCATGCTGACTAGAAGTTCATTTCCAACAAGGAATAGTTTATAGATAATGCAGCAGGTGAGGCACAGAGCCATAAAGCTCTGGCTTTTTCAGTGGTACCAAAATCTTTTGGAACTTCATTTTGGTTTGAGTGATGACTGTCTTGGATGTTGATATTAAGCAGAAGCAGCAATAAAGGTGTGCAATGCCAGTTCTGTCCCTGCTTCCCTGAGGCAGGAGGCACAGCCCAATAGACCTAAATTCAGAGGAACTGCAGGAAGTCAGACACTTGCCTGAGGATTAATCAAACTTCCTTGTTCAGAACTTTCTTGCTGCTTAGTGTGCCTTACTTTTGTTTCAGTTTCTAGTGTCTTACAGGTGTGTTAGTGGATTTTGCATTTGCCAGTCCTTATAACTGTAGTCATATGTAGTTTTTTATTGTGCTTATAACTAAAGTTCAAAAATCCAAATGTTGCTGTTTCCTTACTTTATACCCAAACCTGTAAAGCCACTTCAATATAACACACTTTCGCAAATAAATGTTTTTGTTCCCTTTTTGTGCCAAAGGAACCCCCAGTAAGTTCCACAATCCACAGTAGGTTCCAGCAGCCAGCTAGGCTTGTATATATGGATACATAAAGTTATTTCAGTGCTTCTCAGTCCCTTCACTAAGATCAAGTGCAGTGTCATTTCCCAGCTGGAAACTACATCTTGCCTTGCCTGCACTGTGATCCAGACATCTAATTGGCAATTCCACCAATTTCACAAAAGCCTCCAGCCCTTCCAAGCCTTTGTGAAATTTCTATAGGAGCTACCTGAAAAGTTCAGCCTTCTGTTAGCTTTACAATGAAACAGCCCAAATATTTTCGGTTGCCTATTTTGAGGAACAAACCTTCAGGTTTTCTCAGCTATGTAATAAAGCATTTGTTCCTTTGGCTTTCATTTAAAATCAAGACAAAAGACACATTTTTAGAGATGATATGAAATGAAATTCAAATGAGTGAGTACTTTTGGGAAAGAAGACCTTTAGTGCTTGAAATGCTTTGTTACAACTGAATAAACTAAATATGCTTAATATGAAAGGTAATGATGCGACTGATTGAATAGTTTGACATTACAGCACATGAAATATCATTAACAGGTTCACGGTGGTTTTATATCAATACCAAATCTCAGGATAAAATAAATGGAAATATGAAACTGCAGTGATTTGTCACTGGAGCCTTTCAGTGTCATTTAAGAAAATGTTTTCAGTGAAAGACTACTCAGCATGAGCTGGTGCAGCACAAGAAATTGCAGCCTTGTGTAAATTTGAGGTGAAGCCCAGTTAAACAATTTCAGATACCTGCAGCTCCTCTGTACCTGTGAGAGGACATGTCCCTATCAGCTCAGGTACCTTTGACTTCACTGGGCATCACCAATTCATACCTGCGGTGACCACTGCTGCCACATTTCAGGATGTGACTTCTTAACATAGCAAGCAAGAGATGGCTGTGAGCCCCCTGAGACTCCTTTTCTTCAGGCTGAGCCCCACCCAGCTCCCTCAGCTGCTCCTGCTGCTCCAGCCCCTTCCCCAGCTCTGCTGCCTTTCTTTGGATCTCCTGGCCGAGCAGTCCATGGATAGCCACCATGAGGATTGGCCTACAGGATAAAAACCCTTTGGAACTGGCATAGGTTGGTTCTCTCTCTCTCACCTCACAGAGGTGACAGAGGCAGAACTTCTGTTTTCACCCAGGGAACACAGATGCTCAAACCGTCTCCACCAGCACATTTGCCTGCATGGGACCACACAATGCTGAAGGCCAGCAAGTTGTCAGTCCATTTAATTCCACTTTCTCTCAGGAAATCTCTTTCTGACAGCTCTGTGTCATACTGGGAGCACTCACGTGCCCTATATATAACTTCCAGGTGCTGTTACCCCTCACCCTTCACAGGGATTTGGTTTCAAAGTGGAACCAAACACAGGAATATGCTATAAAATATTATTAGTCATCCAAGTCAGTCACCTCCATCTTCTATTTAAAATTGATGGCCAGGTGCAGATGCTGCCTACCATGGCTTCACTGACTATCACAGTTTTCTTGCCATCTTCAGATTTATGCTATTAGTAAATGACTACTGAAACACAATGTTTTTCTGATTGAGGAAACCACTGATAAAATCTGAGGCTGGTAAGAAGACAGAGAGTATGTAGATAACACTCCCAGCTTCTTGTGTTTTAATTTAGGAAGTTAATTTGATTGGATCTCGTTATGACTGAGGAATATTTTCATTTTCCTACACGGTAAATGAAGTGGTCACCGTTTGGAGTATTAGAGGATTTCATTTGGTCCTTTCAAAAAGCAAAATTAAAAATAAATAAGAAAACGCAATAATACATAAATAAATTTAAGTAAATTAATTATTGAGCAATGCAAGTCTGGTTTTGCAAGCATTGGGGAAAAGTATACCCTGGTTATGTGAATTTTTTATGCAATTTCAATATATAGCACTGACTGCCTTTTCTATTTGTATTTCTTATATTTGCAAGGATGAAAAAGAACAAGAATTAGGACCAACATCTCAAAATACCAATAGCCTACACATTCTTAAATTTTTTTTGCAAGTATCCAAATGGAAGGGTAGATTTTTTCACATTTTAAAGTAACCTCACAAATTTGCATGATAATAAAAGGGAGCAGAGGAAAATATATGCTATAATATGCTCATAACAGTGTATTTAATACAGATACACATTTTCTAAGTGTATTTGACAGCCAAGGCTTCTTTTTGGTAGGAAATTGCATAACATTTGAGCATAATGTTGTTTCCAAACCATAATATATGTATGAAAACATCGGGATTTGAAGGGACAAAAGCATCATCAACTTTTTAAATTTTACTCCCTCTCTCCCCAGGTGGCAGATTTTTAAAAAAATATTTCATTTTCATCGTTTCCAAATCAAAGGTTTTGGGTTCAAAATGGCATATTTCTTAATCGAAGTTATAGTGTGACAGAGATGTAAAATAAAAAACTGAATTGATTTCATGGCCCTTATTTGGTTTTTTATTGTTCATCTTACTGAAAACTTGAGGACCAAAGACTTTGTCTTTTCTTCTTCCAAAGCAAAATGTCTGTTTTCCCCTGCTATTTTCATGCATATGCTATTTTGAGGCACTTTAAAGGTGCTTCTTTTTGCTAAATCGTGAGAAGTTGCAGTTTCTGTTTAATTAAAGCTCAGAAGCCCTAATGTCATTCCACTGGGGAAAAAAAACGTAACAAGTTGTCACACGTGCACAGGATTAACGTGAAAAAGTGGTTGACTTTGTGTGTATCTTTTTTTGCTATTGTTACCTCTTTTCTTCAGTTTCTTTGGTAATTCTTAAAACTTCATAAGCTGCATTTATGTTAAGCTGTTCCTGATACGCTCCAATAAGTGTGCTTTAGACACATTGTTAACATAAGGCCAAATCTGTAATACAGCATGGACAATTAAGTGCACAATTTTTGTATAAATGCAAAATCCCTCACTGTGAATTATTTAATTAATGCTCTACAGTTCATTTAATAGCGCTCTTTCAAAGGCCATTTCACTCACAGAAAACTAATTTCATTCTTGGGGTTGATTTAATTAGATTGTATGATATATGGTATTGCTAATTCAGTGGCTCTCTTTGCAGTGTCTAGCCCGTTGCTCCTATTGTCGGCAATCTGTCAGCCCCATTTTTAACAGTATTGAAAAATTCAAGCTTTATTATTGCTCGCTCACTCTTTCTCTCCCATCAGGAGGAAAGTAATGAGCTTTTCTTCTTATGAGAGCAAGCAGAGAGTGTGGTGCCCTTAGCGCTTCAGGCAGCGAGCAGTATTAACAGCCTGATTCATGAGTTAAGTTTCTAACTGCCCGTGGCTATTAGCACTCAGTCCTTTGGCTGTCATTTAGTTAAAAAGACTCTTCGGTTAATTCACTCTTTTAATGAGACTGTGCTATTCAACTAATGTATTTTACTGTATGAAAGGTCACACCAGGAAGCAAAACAGATTGGAGGGAATGTAGCGGGAAGCCTGGCTGTCAAGAAACAGTTCAAGCCTCGCAGGCATTTCGCCGCCGCGGTGCCCGTAATAGGCCACGGAACTGATGGGCCAGCGCTCACCTCAACAGTTGAGCACCATAAATCACGGCTAAATAGAAAGCAGATTAATCAGAGCCACAGACAAAAAGAGCACGTGTTTCATTACCCATATAATCACTAACATGATTGCCAGACAAGCCAGGGGAGCCGTGCGCGGGGCTGACAAAACGCGGCGCGGCGGCGGGCGAGGGAGCCGGCTCCGCGGAGCTGTGGCCACTAAATCTTTTCATTAAGGAGCTGCTCCCCGAGACCTTCTTGTCCAAGGGCCGCTTGCTCGGAGGGTGGCGTGGGGGGAGTGGGAGAAAGGCAGGAATATAAAGGGTTGTGTTTTAGTGAGCAGGGTCAGAGGGGGCAGCGCAGGCTTTTCCCCGCCATAGCTCAGTTTGTACTTAATTCTCTGTGTCACCAGGGCTGGGAGAAGCACGTGGGAGATGGGATGACCCTCTTCTCTTCCTCCCATCTTTATATAAACCCCCAGCAAGCCAAACCCAGTCTGCTGCCCACATTTTCTGGTTCAACACGCCACCCGTTAGCTGTCCGGCACATGCCAAGTCCCAAAGGATGAGGGAACATCTCATTTTCATTTATTCCAAATTTCTCCGATGGCATTTCCATCTCATCTTCATTTATTCCGAGTTTCTCCAATGTCATTTCCTTACTGAACTCCCCCTCCTCGCTCGCACCCTTTACGTCATCGGGAATCGTGTGTAAGACACGTGTCTGCATCCCACGGCTTCTCCCAGCTGGGCTCCTGCAGGAAGGTATGGTTGGAAATCTGGTTTGCTTCAGCATCTCTGCTTGGGACGTCCAATTGAAAATGTTTTTCTGAATATTGCTCATTAATTTACGGAAGGAGAAAATGAGAAGAACCTCTGTTTTTAATGGCTTTGCATCTGTCGGCCAAGGCGTTAAACATCTGAATTACTGTGAGGGTATGTGTGTGTTTTGTTCATTTTAAATTAGTGTCGGGGGGAAAACTCCAGCACTTTAGGGGCAAAAGTATATTATTTTCTTAGAAACTGTAATTCCCTCAAACTATGGTAAACAAATCATTCTGATTTAAATTTCCCAGGCAACTTCCAAACAGGGAAACCGTATGTTTAATTACTAAACATCTGTTGCAAAGAATACCCCTCGCTTTTGCAGCACTAATATCACTGTATGAATTTTAAAATCTGTCAGCGAGGGATCACGAAAGCTTTGGGAGCAAAGAGCTGCTCACTTTAACCCCTGAACCAGATAATCTAACAGTAATCCATTCAAAACTAATCAAACATTTACAGAAACGCACCAGCGCTGAGGAAAACAATTCATCATCTTCATGTGCTCATTACACTTCCAACATCTCAATCTACCTATGTAAATGAGACCAGGGATCTGACATCAGGTCCATGTACAGAAATTATAAACAAATATTCATCCATTATGCTGCTGAAATTTAACAGCTGGAGCACTAACAGTAGCTGAACTCCAAGCCCCGAGTATCAATTATTTATGAACCTAAAACTGACAAGACTGTCTAGGTGAATTAGCTGCATATGTCAAGCTTTGTTATAAATCCCAGCCTACTGTAAAACTCATTTTCATAGAATGTATGTACAAGGCTGACAATATATCAACAGTACGGCATTAATAATTTAGAAGAATGGTACCATAAGGGAGCACCTAGAAACTCTGCTCTGCAATATAGTTGATATTACAAATAAAAAAGTCAAATAAAATGAATTTCCCATAAACAGAGAATCAAATAAAGCATTTTTCTATGATTTTATATTCAATTTTCCAAAAACTTACCAGCTGATACTTGCATTTTTAGGAACCATAAGCATCACCTGAAGTTATTCAATTTTTTTTTTTTTTTGCCATTGCTAAAAATGTCTTTGAATTTCTAGGCCTGTTGATGTTGGTTGCATTGCATTTATTTTATTCTTACAGAGTGAGAACTAAAAGTGAGGTGAGGGTAAGAGAAGGAAGAAAAGCCCTGCTTGCAGCAAGCACTACTGCACATTGTGTCCCATGTCCCACTATCCCAGGTTGCTCCAAGCCTCATCCAACCTGGCCTTGGACACTTCCAGGGATCCAGGGGCAGCCACAGCTTCTCTGGGTAAACTGTGCCAGGGCCTCTCCACCCTCACAGGGCACAATTTCTAACATCCAAAAAACCCCTGCCCTCTGTCAGTTTAAAGACATTCCCCCTTTTCCTGTCATGGGATAGGGAAAACTAAAATACAAGGCCTAAACCAGAATGTCTACAGCGAGATCTGAAAAAAGGAGATATCAAAGCTTTGCCCAGTGTCTGTGAAATTTAAGACAGATCTGGATTTTGCTGTTGTCTCCCATCTCCACTGAAGAATAACCATCTGCTGCTTTGATGGAGCAATGGACACATTCCCTCAAAATCCAAATTTTGTTCAAAAGCTGCCGGATTTTTCCTGTGTATAATTTCACCTATGCCCATGAAGATGTGTCTGGTTGCAGCACCTTTTTGCTATTCAGAGAGGATGTCCACAAAAAAAATGAATGTATGCACATATGAGAATCTGTGCCTATCAAATACACAAGATTTTATCTTATTTACAGAAGTAGCTCAGTTTTTGATCAACTGTGAACATCAGCTGTCCTTGTCTCCACAACACAACCTTTGGATTATTAAGAAAAATGGAAGGGGGAGGGAAAAAAGGGGGAAGAGAGGGAGAATCAGTCCTGGTCTTGGGTACAGATAGATGCCAAAAACTGAGGGGTGGTCAAAGGGAATATCTAATAATAAACTTACAACCCACAAAGATTGCTCCTACACTTAAACTCAGCATTGATTTTGGATACCCCTTATCGGGGATTCACATTGACAACATCCCATGAGGAATCAAGGATTCCATGAGGACTTCTTCCAAGGCAAAAGATAAATCCCAAGACTCTCAAAATTGAGGAGCACAGAGTTTCTGGAAGTATTTTCTCAGTACAAAAGTCAAAAGCACACATGCATTTTGAAAGAAACAGTAATGGTTCACAAGAGTTTGACAAGGAAGTTAACAGCATTTTTGAGGCAGGAGAAAATTCAGAGGAGGTAATATGTCCTTGGTGATGCACACTTATACAATAAAGTTGAAAAAAGGAGATGACTTTATGAGTGTGGAAAATGCTCCAATGCCATCTCCTCATCTGCAGAATGCTGCCACTTCTGACTCAGGAAGTACTCGAAAGAGACTGGAAAAATGTAATAAATATACTGTATTAGATAAAGGAAAAAACAGAGATAGACATGACTGGTTAATGGCTGATGCCTGATACATCAGGGATTTATGAAAGAAAAGTTCTTTCAGGAAGCTGCTGGTGGTGGGATCAGGGAGGACCCATGGGCCACCCAGTGCATCCTCTTGTAGTGCAGAACGAGGGTTTGCACAGCCATTCCTGTGTAATTCTTCAGACTCCTGGGACTTTCCATTTCTCATTGCTTTAGTACTACCTGCATGGGTTGCTTGCTTTAGCTTTTCTAAAGTAGATTTTAATGGCAACAACAACAGTAATAGTAACAGTAATAGTAATAATAATAATAATAACAATGATAATTTCACTGAGTGTGAAATTTACTCTCAAACAGAAAGTCCATGACAAGGCCTTTGCATCACTCAGATCATGTCAAAGTGCTTAAAATAGGACTTAATTTGGATTTAAATAACACAGAGATCTCCTGCTGGCTCTCTAAATACGAATGAACCCATCTTGAATGCCCCTCGATGTCCAGGTGCTGCCTCAGGCACATGAAAAGGTGTTTTCTGTTGAAATCCCTGAGAATTTTCCCCACAGACTTCAAATGCAGAATGAAGATTGTGCTGTCTGCTCAAAACAACGAGCAAAGCATTGTAGAATTTCCACAGGAGAGTTACCCGGGCTTAATTTTTGGACTTAATTAATTGACTTGGTGTCTGATGACATCCCTCAATCTACAGGTGGCTCTTCTTGCAAACTGGTACTTTTATTAATAATTCCAGTGTCTTGTTCACATGTGTGACACCTATGGAATCTTTCCCATCAGCTCTGTAGCTAATATCCTAAATCCTGCTTGGATGCCTTCCCTTTCCCAAAAACCATTCCTTTCCAAGATTGTATTGCAGTGGAGCTACAGGCTGGCACTCCTGTTCTTGCTGCTACACATCACACCACGGCAGGGGTAGAGTTACCTGAGCTTTCCCAGGCCCTTGGCAGAGCTCCCTGTGCTCCACACCTGCCACAGGCACTGCTCAGGGGCACAGTGCCCAGCAGGATCCCTTTGGGATCTCCCTGCCTTCCACTGGCACCCAGGAGCCAGGACTTTTACTCTCAACAGATGGATTCAAGTTTCCTTTTCTACTTCCATCAGCCACCGGGGCTATTCTAAGTCATGACTGTGTCCTGAAATTGTCTAACAAATATCCTAGCTATTTAGTATGAAATGTCACAGTAATTATGTAAATCTGTTTACCTGGTTAAGAAAACATTTAGCAAAATCCATACCTGGCTCTTCAAAGTGCTCTGCAGCTGTGTCCCAACACCATCCAAACCATTCCCCACCAGTGGGCCAGAGGGATGAGCAAACCCACCTGCCAATCATCAAAGCCTTGTGAAGTGCAGTTTTCATTTTCTATTGCACAGTAATCTCTATTTACTGAAAAAAGGAGCGGTGCAGTCACTCTTATTTGAAGATTGTTTTTGTTGAGTTAGGGTAGACAGGTACATGAACAACCAGACTCCAAATACAACTCCTTTGGGCTTTTGCAAGTGTGGGTTAAGCTTAAAAGATACAGGTCAGCAACAAACAAAGAGTGATTTGAGTATTTGTGTGAGTTTGAGCTAACATTTCATGGGAGACCCATTTTATGAGGGCTACAAGGTGCATTTCCAAGGCATCAGTTCAACAGCTGTATGTTTTCCTTTAATTTCTGAAAGGGTTTTCAACACAATAGTTCTGTGATTTCTTGAAATTTTTTAGTTAGAACTGAGCCTAGAGCTGGGAGTCTCATAACCGTAACTCAGAAACTGGATTTGGAGTTGAAAAATAATTCAAGATGAAAAAAAAATTTTTTTTTGAATTGGCTATACTTGGTGATAACTCTTGACTTATTCTTCTGTGCTGCTGCAATAAGCTATATTCTGGGGACCTGCTTTTGTGACTAAAAAGATAAGTCTCTTGTTGGGAAGAAAATTGCCTCTCTGACATAAATCTTTGGAATAGGAGTTTACAGAAAAGTGGTAAATATATAAAAAGAAAAAAAAAAAAAAAGATCAAATATCCCAAGCAAAACAAGAACAGGAGAAGATGAGGAAATATTTGCATTACATCAACCAGAAAGATTATATAATAATAATAACAGACCTCGTTTCTGACTGCCATCTTGGGTTTTATCTAAACTTTGCAATGCATAGCTTCCCAAAATTTTTGCCAGCAGAAAGCCCCTAGGTTAGCACCTCTCCACACTGTGAACAGAGCTAAGAATGAATAAGAAAAATCTAAAATCCCAGAGTTTTTTCTTTTCCTTTTCTAATTCCTGACTATATTTAAGGAATCCCATAAATACCTGTGGATTAAAGTGATCTAATTATAAGACTTGAGATCCTCTAAATGTCAGATGTAGACTGTAGTGCTATATAACAGCATTTAATGAGCCACGTAAATGACAACACTCACAAAGTATAAAAGAAGCCACTGGCAGGAGGTTTTGGGCCTTGATTTGTAGCATTACCTGACATGAGTACCTGCCCACCAACAGCAAATATCCCAGGATTCTCCTTTACTCTCTCCTGAGGCACTGAGGTACCAACAACAGGTACCTCAGTCAGATAATTTCTCCCCACAGTTTAACTGGTGTGGCTGACAGCCCAAAAGCACTTCAATTTCTGACCTACTCAAAACATATTCACTGCACTGAGTCTCACCCTACCTGACTGCTGTGTTTAAAATGCCTCAGGGTGTATTTTGCTTCCAATAAAGCACATTAGACCTGCTTAGCTAAGAAATAGAGCTGCTAATCCTGGCAACGCTGCTGATTGTGCACGGCCTGTGCACACTTCTTACATGGTCAATTAAATTTACAAACCATTTCAAAATTACCTGCAGCCAGCAACAAAAACGAGCTTGGCAACATCTGGATGGCTGAACTTGATGCCTGATAAATCCATCCTTTCTGCTTTCTTTCCAGCTCGTTCAGAGGGTGCAACGCATATTTCAGAAGAGAGGAGTTCACTTATCACGTTTTATGTGCTTGAAAATTGGAAGGTTCTTGCAGTTGTAGTGATGCTGATTTTTTTTTAATTATGTCATTGCAGATGATGCTTAAAATAAGCAAATCTTCTGCATTACTCTCATTACTGGTCTTTCTTTACTAGGAATTAAAATAGAAAAATGCCAGACTGGGTCAAGTAAACAAAAGAAAAAAATCCACAAAAAAAACCCTTAAATAAACAAAAAGGGAAAAAAATAAAACAACAAAAACCCCCAAGCCCCACAGAAAGTGAGGACCGTGTTTGTGGTTGGCTGCTAAATCAAGCCATGAATTTTAAATCTATCTACAATCTACTGACTTCTGTGATTTTTTCCCTGTTTCGCCATTTAATAAATGGAGAGAGAGACAGAGAAAAGAGAAGTGTTAAGAGTGTGCTGAGAACTGTTCTTTCATTCTGGTGTAGTTTTCAGATCTGACACAAGCTGTTGGTCTAAATGTGTACAAATACTTGTGACAGCCTCAGCCCTTTGCTACAACTTCTGGGTATTGTCTGTTGATTTGATTCCTGGAAATTTTTCTTCAAGTTATTTTAATTCAGTGAAACTTATCTCAGGAACCAAGTGAGGAAGGAAATGGACTGGTAAATATTTAAAAGGTTTTGGAGGATGGGCTTTGGAGAGAGAAGCTGCGGGTGCTCCATCCCTGGCAGTGCCCAAGGCCAGGTTGGATGGGGCTTGGAGCAACCTGGGACAGTGGAAGGTGTCCCTGCCCATGGCAGGGGGTGGCACTGGAAGAGCTTTAAAGTCCCTCCAAACCCAAATCATTCTATGATTCTGTCATTGTACTTCTACAACACTCTTAACTTAGAACACAAAGAAAACCTGTGACAACCATTCCTCGCTGTGGCCAGGTTGAGCAAATACCCCCCCACACTCCCACAGAATAGAGCAGAGCATTTAATGGCAGAGGAGCAGACTGAGTCATTGCAGGTGAATTTAATGGTGGCATTTCCAAATGTAAAGGCTGCAGGGTGAGGAATTATGAAATATTCTTCTGGAAGGAAGGTTTTGTGTGTTTGTCTGCCTAAATATGTGTAACAGCAGCGTGTTCTCTAATGTAATGCAAGTGAGCAGCAAGGAAACCTTCTAATGGTGTGTAATGCCTATTAATGTGGGTAAAAGCAAGAAATGTGACTTAGGAGGCAGATACTGTCTGCACAAAGAACTGACGAGGTCCTTTGCTGGTATTTTTCCAGTTATTGAACCATCAGGTGTGACTGTATAACACGAAATATGGAAGTCCAACAAATGTCATACTAAGTACTTTTCAAAGATGTAATTGATCATCAAATTCCAATAACAGTTTAGGTACTTAGTTGATATTGAGATTAATATACAGCTGGCTGCAGCAAGAACCTCTTTGGTTTCTGACCTTGGCTGGTAGTAAAATCCAATCGATATTTAGACCAAGCAAGACTTCCAGAGAGGATACATTGAAGACATTAGTTTTCTAAAAAAATACTGTCATCAGCTAGAAAATCTAATCCTCTGTGAGGAATATGGTGGAACAGAACTGAGTAGCGAGCCAAAAAAATGTGACTAATCTCCTGAACACAAACAGAGTTTACTCCCTCCTGGTTTCCCTCCTCTGGCTTCCTGATTTTCTACTCCCTCTTCCCTCCCATGGAGAACACAGTTAGCACCTGTGTAAAGGCAGAAGTTTGCTTTGCAAACCTGGCTAGAGGACACTGAACCAGCAATCTGATATAGCAGATATGTCCAGTCAAGAATAACCTGCACACCTTAAATTTCAAGTTGCCAGGTGCTCCCTTCAGGCAAACATTTCATGGGCCAGGAATTATTCCTGGGAATACTCTGTGGGAAAAATAAGAGATTCACAAATTCCATACTATTTCTTACCCAAATTTCTCAATGACAGGTCTGCCGACAACATAAGGTAAATGCAGTGAAGTAATACTTATTGCTTAATTGGAATAGTGTTTTTATCAGACAACTTATACCTTTTTTTCCTTCTATATATTTCAGATAGATCTACATAAAAATATAAAATAGATTGCCAAAATATATAGTGTTTTGCTGAGTTTTATTTAATTAGTCTTTCCAATGTCTTTGGGATCTTAGAGCTAATTACCCCAAGCACATGCTAGAAGAAGATTAAATTTCCAAAAGGCTTCAATCTAACCTGATCTTGTGCAGATTTTATGCAGATTATTATGCTTGGCATGCAAAGCCATGTCTGCAAAATACCTGTCATATCCTTTTCCAAGCACATGATGGAGGTCATATGGAAAAAACTCACTGTCCTAAATGGTTTCTTCAACAAGATTGCCTTCCACCAATAGGAAAAAGAAAGCTATTTTTTAAAAATTGCTTTTTATTTCATATATGCATACATACATATCTATTAGGGTTTGTTTGACTGTAGGGTTCCCATGAATATAATGATTTATTAAATCTTGTCCAATGTCTTGACAGAAAAATCAATCCTTGAGAAGCCGTTTGGAATTTTGAAAGCCATTTATAAAATCATAATAATTTTATCAGACTTAGTCCTTTCCCCGCTGTCACCTTGCCTGTACCACAGTTGCTAAAACCAATTGCATGGTGTTTTGGGTTTTTTTGTCTGATACATCTGGGATTTGGTGCTGGATGTGCAGCTTCACCACTTACCCACCAAGCAAGGGTTAGTCAGGTAACATCACCTCCCCATCCCAAACAGAGCAGAACCTCACACAGGCAAGGAATCCTCAAATTAAGTTCTTCAGTTGTGAAATTGTTTCTTTTTATGTGATGTTCTGCCGAAACCTGGACTGACAGCACTGAGAGCATCCCAGTTTCTCCAGGCTGCCTCAAGGAAGGGGAAGAAGGGGCAGCTCAAGAGACACACATAAAGTTATGAACATAGATAAAGAGATTTTTTTGAGATCAGCACCTTCTGCTGTCCTGGCATGGCTTGGCTCAGTTTTGTAGGACAAACATAATGTTTGCATTTCCTCCCCTCCATGGACTGTCAGTGGGTGAGGTTTATTTTCACATCCAGCTGCCTTCTGACACATGGCGAGGACCTTAAGGAGCTGCTCCTGTAAAAGGCTGTGTGTGCTGCATTCCCACAGGGAATGAAAGGGGCCTTCTGCCAGTCCTGTCCTCCACTGCCCTCACAAACCTCCATGAGGCACCTCCCTGTTGGCCAAGGTGGTATCAAGAAAAAGAAGGAAAATGTGAAAGGAGCTCAGAGAAAACTGTAATTTTGCTTTTCTTCAGACGCATGAATCTAAAAATAACTTTGAATAAGGACTTCTATATATATATAGATCTTTATAAATAATCACCTAATGCGTCTAGCCAGAAAAATGGATGAAGCACCACCACATTCACACCCTTCCTTAATGGAATGCAGGTTTCCCTGCACTGCTGGCCAGTGAAAGGTCTGACCCAGATTCGACGCACGCCAGAGTAAAAGTGAGTCAAAATAAGTGCAGCAAACACAGCTGCTAAATCGCCACCTTTTTCCATCCCATTCCCTTCAGTGGAGAGCTTCAATTATCTGTAAGTGCAAGATTAGTTCAAGAAGAGCAGCGGAGGGATGAAGGCTGGAGCTGTTCTGTGCTTTGGAGGACACGGGGATTGTGCTCAGCACACATCTGCAAGGCTCCCCCTCTTAAATCAAACCCTGCTCCACTGCACCATCTTAATTGTTCCAGGTGTTGTAGTCAGTAAACATTTGCTCAGGATTTTATGTGGGTACTATACCTGAAGATTTGTTTTCTATTCGAAATACTTGCATTTCCTTCTGTCTTTGTAACTGGAAGAAAAATTAACTCTGATAAACCTACTTGGGCTCACAAGTTGTTTGTTAACCTGTTTGTTAACCTATGCTATATATACCTGGAGTATATTTTTCCATATGATTTGATTTTGTGGTATTCTCACCCCAGTGATAGCTCCCTGCTAACAAATAAAACCAGAAAGGTACACAAAGAGTCAAGTAGAGCTGCACAGACACCATTGCAAGGTTCTGGTCATTTAAAAAAAAAAAAAAAAAGGCAAGTGTTGGATGGCAAATGATAAGAATACTATTAAATTTTAAAATTCTTTATGTAGATCATTCCTGAGCTAAGCTTTTTTACATTGCAGTGCAGATATGAAATAAAATGGAGTCTAACAGCAAGGATAGAACCAGTAATTCCTCTGCAGAAAATGCACAGAAAGCTAATCTCTATTCTGCCATAGAGCTTGTGTTCAATCAGAATTTTTAGTTTGATTTTCATTGATTGTATAACAAATAGAACAGCTATAGCCAATACACACAGATGGTCAGCTATGTCCAACATATCTGCTGTGGTTTGTCTGAAATGTTCTCTTTTAATCAGTTCGTCTCTCCCCTCCACAAAGAGCCAGGAAAAGAGGAGACATCACCAGCTCATTCCCAGAACAATCTTTTTTCACCTTCAGAGATTTGAAGAAGATACAAATAAAAGATAAATGAGTCCTATCCAAAACTGGACTGAATTTGGGAATTTTGCAGACACACACTTGTGCGGTCCAACCACAACCCAGCACTGCCATGTCCCCCGCTAAACGATGTCCACAAACGCCCCATTTCCATGGTTTTTGAACACTTCCAGGGCTGGTGACTCCACCCCTTCCCTGGGCAGCTTGATCCAGTGCTTGACAACCCTTTCAGCGAAAAGAATTTCCCTCATATCCAATCTAAACCTTCCATGGTGCAACTTGGGGCCATTTCCTCTTGTCCTATCCCTTGTTCCCTGGGAGCAGAGCTTGACCCCCACCTGGCTGCACTCTCCTGTCAGGGAGTCAGACACGGCAAGAAGGTCCCCACTGTTTGCCACACACCTTGTCTGGCAGGCACCAGCCCCCAGCCACACACACAGCTGAGCAGCAGGGACGTGAGGAGGAAGGACAAATCCCCCCTGAGCTTTGGGGTAAAAACCTGGCAGAGCTCCTCCTTGCTGCCCATGCAACACCACGCTGATGGCAGCTCTCAGCCCATTCCCGCTCGAGGGGGGCAAGGCTCACACTTGCAGCTTCTGAGTCCCTCACAGCTCTCCAGGCATGGATGTTTGGGGTTTTACAGCTCCATCCCTGCCCAGCTGGGAAGACCCACTGCCTGCAGGGTGCCCTCTGCAGCTGAGCCATCTGCCAGCCCCTCCAGCGTGGTTTTGCATCAGGGCACCCCTGCCTGGCCTTCTGGGGAGTAGGAGTCATAAACCCCCAGCAGCTCAATGACTGTAATGACTCCTCTGAAGATTTTTATAGGCGATCAGCTCCTGGAAAGGTCTGCTGGTAATTTGTGGAGAGGGTACATTACCGTTATCCTTGAGGAATTCCTGCTTCCTTTTTATGCACCTTTCTTCTCTTGGGGGGACTGGGAAATGAACGGGAGGTGTTAGTCAGGAGCCTCTCGCCCAGCACAGGCTGCATTTATTTCTCTGCAGACACAGAGAGAGCTGCAGCCTGCTGATTCAGGGCTGGATGTCTCCCTCCACCCCTCTGCGGTTCAGAGGGTGGCAAAGGGGCAGGGAAGGGAATTGAAATTTCCTGGAAATGGTATAAAAGAAAGGGACAAGATTCTAAATAGCATAAACCAGCAAAGAGCTTTAATGGTCAGGTATCATCACAAACCCCTCTGAACCAAGCAGGGGAGAAAATGTAGAAGGTTACTTGGTTTGTGAGCTGCCCACATCAGCAAAATGCTCCTGGTGACACCTGGGAGGAAGACTGGGTGAAGCAAGTGATTTCTCCATATAAAGCAAGCTGCAGTCCTAGATTTGGGACAGTTCTTCCCATGCAACTCAGCCCAAATTGACAAAGATTGAGTAATTTACCCAGTAATGATAAAGCTCAAGTAAGTGTCCCCAGTGTGGTTTTTCTGGCCTGTGGCTGCCATGCCACTGCTTTTCCAGCAAATGTTTTCCACTGCAGACAGCATTGCTACCAACAAAACAATCTTCCAGAGATCATAAAATGTTAAGGAGTTCATTTGTTTAAAGCATTATGAAAGAGTTCCCTTGCAGATCTCACTCTTTAATTTCCTGCACCGGGGCTGAGGTGTGGGACACCAATACTGATAGATCAGATTAACACCTCTGACGCTCAGGCTTTTCCAGCTGCAAAACACATCATCACTGTTGCAATATGAGCTCTGGGGTCTGGACCTGTTGCTCCCAGGGGTCTTGAACAAACTAACATAAAGCAAAAATTACAAGCAATTCATTCTAACAGGTAAACCAAGCCCCCTGGGTTGCTAATTTGCCTATTGGGGAAAAACACTTAAAGAAGGAGATGACTTTTTCTTCTTTATGTTCTCAATAAATCCACTTACTTTCTTCAACTCAAGGTTTCCTACAAATCGTATAAGTGCAACAAAAATGTGTGAATAGAGTGGCTAAAATTAATCACAAGTTGGAGACTGCCTTGCTGTGATTTGACAACCAGGGTCTAAGGGCCAGTAAAAGCAATTTGTGTCATTATCAAGCAGAGAATTTTTGGCACATTATTTGATATGTTACACACGGAGTGGTGCTGTGTAAATAGGCTTTTATTTAGGGTGAAAAAACAGAGAGACATGAGGAGTGGGGGGGAAAGATTGGCAGAGCAGATAGTCCCCATATCACGACAGCACCTTCCAGTTCTCAGACCTGGTGGGCCTAAAGGGGCTCCAGGAGAGCTGGAGAGGGACACTGGACAAGGGTCAGCAGTGACAGGACAAGGGGAATGGCTTCCCACAGCCAGAGGGCAGGGATAGATGGGATATTAGAAAGAAATTTTTTTCCTGTGAGGGTGGTGGGGCCCTGGCACAGGGTGCCCAGAGCAGCTGGGGCTGCCACTGGATCCCCAGCAGTGTCCAAGGCCAGGCTGGATGGGGCTTGGAGCAGCCTGGGCTAGTGGAAGGTGTCCCTGCCCATGGCAAGGGGAGGATTAGATAAGCTCTAAAAGTCTCTTCCAATGCAAACTATTCTATGATTCTGTGCCTTAAAGATTTTTTTAGTAAATGCAGTGTCATTTCATGTGAGTCCTTCCCAGCACACACAGGGTGGTGGAGCAGCAATCCCCTGCCTTGCCAAAACCTTGTGTTCCCTGAGAATTATGGCTGGGTCCTCTTTGTGTTCACATCAGCCTTAAAAACAGTGACTTCAGCCACTGTGTTGCATAAATGTTGAATTTTTTGAAATGTGATTGATGTGAAAATATTCCTGTTTTGCTTCAAAGAGCTCCATTAGAAAGACCTGGGGAGTCCAGCATCTCTCCAGGATGAGCAGAGGGAACTGAGTGGGACAGAACTATTTAGAGCTGTCAGGGGAAGAGTAAGGGATGCTGTCCCAAATCAAGGGGAAGAAATGCCCAAGAAGAGCTTGTGAAATGGCAATTGGATTTATTCAGTGAACTGGAACAAAGACTTTTTGTAAAGAGTTTCAGTTAATCTTGTGTGAAAAGCTCCACGTTTCATTATAAATTACTTCTGGAATGAGTTACAAGCAAAAAGTGCTTTACACCAGTGCAATTCCATGAGAGCAACACTAATGGCCTTGGAACACCCACAGCCCAGAGCCAGAGATGAACCTACAGAAAGCCAGCAAGAGGAGGAAAGGGACCCTTAAACAAAGCACTAAATCCCCCTCCTTCATCCCAATCCTTCCAAAATCCTAGAGCAGAAGATTGTCCATGGGCAGAGTCAAAAATGTTCACTCCCTGCCAGAAGAGCAACTTCTATTTCTAATGAAATAGCAGCAAATAAAACTGGGAAATACACAAAAAGTGTCTCTCAGCATCAATGTGTTGATACTGTTCTATCAGTTGGGATTTTTTTGTTAAAACCACTGGGGTTCTCTCACTATTATTTTCTCTACAAACCCTCCATGAAGGAGCCACATGTAGAGAGATAGTTGGTGTGGGGACTTTCTTTGCTTTACTTCATTTTTGTCAGTGCTGCAGCTTCATTCTCATAAAATCAAGTTAATTGATGGTTCCAAGTCAAGTCTTGGGCCAAAACTAAGTCCACTGCATTAAAGCGTGGTCCAAAGAAATGTCCTTGCAGCTGGGCTGTCCCTCCTCATCATCAATACCCTTTTCTTTCGTTATGAACTTTTGGGGAGTCCATACGCAAGTAAAGACTTAGATCCAACACTCACTGAAAATGTTATGAGCTGATTTCCCATTTTTCTCCCAGAAAGAGGAAAGCCAGTCATGACTACCAGCTACTCCATGTTATTTTTACGGGACAGCAATTAGTCTCTGTAATGGAAAAGAAAAATGCCATTAATTCAATCAATGTATTACATATTAATTACCAAAATTATTGAAATAAACTTTTTAAATAATATCAAGGAAGTAATTAAAAAAGTTGCTCCGCACGTAACACTTTCAGATCCAGAATGAGAAATGTATGTGACTACTAGGGGCCAAAACATGGCACATTTAATTTAAACCCTGGCAGCAAGGGGCAGGTTCCATTGCAGCTGTAATAAATTACATACAAGTGCTACAGAACAATAACAAAAACTGTGAGCCATCCATTTCAGTACCATTTACAAGAAATCAATATCAATACTTAATGCAATACTGGTGAAAAATGAGCAAAGATACAGAAAGCATAATAAACCAGTAATGAAAGACCTTGCAGTGTTTCACTTTGGAAGAAAAAACTAACTGTCTATATTTTCATGTAGAGGGATATTTCACTGAGGCAATGTGCTGGAGGTATGAGTGTTTTGCAGATTTAAGTTTAAAATAACCTCTTTATTAAATTAAAAAAAGTTCTTTAAACTGTGGATTACTAGCTTAGTAAAGCTCATACATATGGAAGGAGGCATTTTGTCTTCCCATGGTCCTGAATATTTTTCATGGGATTGCCTCAGATCAAACATCATTCCTTTACACACCTCTCTGAAGGCACAGGCAAGGCCACTTTCTTCTCACAAATGTAGGTGTTCCATTCTGGAGGTGCTGGCTTTAAACATTCTACCACCAGTGAACTAAGCAGGATATTTCATCAGGTAGCCCCATTTCCTCCACTGGCTTCAGTCTCCTCTGAGAAAAATGTGTTATAATACCTTTCAGAAAGGATCTATTGCCAGGTGGAGCGCAGGACAAAATAATCCTGAAAATAACAAGTGTGAAGTCCCTGTCGGGCGAGGCGGCCAAACGTGAGGGAATTGCCATTTGTCACCACAGGTACCATCCTCATCCACACAATCACCCTCAGCCCTTTGCTCTCCATCAAGCTAAAAGGCCTTGCAGGAAAGGTTCAGCTCTCCCAGATTTCCCTTCAGCTCTCCCGGAATTTCCTTCAGCTCCCCGTATGCCTCAGAGGACAGGAAGAATTAGAAAGTTAGGAGAATTATTGTAGCACTAGATGAATTCTAATACTAAATATAAATATTACATGCTTAAAAATAGCAAGAGAAGTAGTAAGAAATGAATTGCAGTGAATCTACGGGTGGGCAGATCATGGATAAATAGACAGATAAAAACTCCTTTTGCCATCACTTTTTATCATGCCATACTTCCTTTGTATTGCCCCTGGGGTTACTCCATTGCCTGCCACAGCAGACTACCAAAAAGCAAGGACATCTAAACATTGTTTTTGGCAAGCAAAAACTCTCCTTTACTATGATCAAAGTGAAATTAACAGTTTACTTCCAAACTGGTTCATAAGCCTTTTGGAACAGAGGGACTTCAGAAGGATCCTGCAATACAGCATCCAGGCTTTAGCACCCAGTAACAAAAGATGCTGATATTAACTAAAAGAAACAAATTTCTGCAATTTAGTACCCCAAACCAAAGTCCTGCTGCACCACTGCCTTATCCAGTAGAGACCTCCACTAATCATACGTGCAAGGAAAAAAACCCCTTACTAATAAAACAAAGACAAAATTAATGATATATGTATCATATGTCTCAACAATAAATAACTTGGTCCAACTGCTGTGTTCATACTTGCACAAATATAAAATGTTTTTCACTGGAATATGCCAAGGATTTGCATGTGAACATTTTCAAAACCTGAAGCTTGACCTTCCAGCTTCTCCCTCATGAGCACAACCACAAAAACTTGGATTGGGGATGAGTTCATCCTTCATTCACCCTAAAAGAATCTTGCATGAGCTATTAGGTCATCTTATGTAAAGAATACAATTTCACATGGGATTTTCATCAGAGTGAAACCACAGAAATTCAATAGACCAAGCAGAAATATTTAACAGCCTTCAGACATGTTGAAGCCTTTCACAGAAAAATAGGAAGACGAGAAATTTGATGTGAAATAAAAACTAAATACTTGATGCGTTTAGTGAAATAATAAACAAGTTTAACCGCAGAAATTAAGGTTTAGACACCTGGTGAAATGTTCTGGTAGAAACTGAGGGACATCTGGAGTCCTATTCAGTCAAAGGAGATGCCTTGGATGGTTTGCCAGCTGAGACCATCAGTAATCCTACTGCTAGGCTTGCATGCTTGGATTTGCTGAGAGGTGAGGGTGTCTCACAGCTCCTCCAGCTGCCACCCAGCATCAGATGCTGAGGGAAAGGTGACAATGCTGAGGATGCTACTCAGGCCAGCTTTCACAGTTGTTCTTTGGCTCAGACAGCTGGCAGAGCTATTCCTGGCTGTTCTGATATGAACAAAAATAATCCCATGACGTAGCAGTGAGAGCTCATTCCCAACTACCACATATTACTGCACAGTGCACAGGATTTCATTTTCTTACCTGGACAGGATTTTGTATTTCCCCACATAAGTGTGATTTCAAAGTAGAATTTAGTTTATTTCTGTTTTGTTTTTGGTTTTTTTTTCCGTTAGGAAGTGTGAACTTGTCTTCCAACACCACAGAATAGCTCAAGGAAGAATTAATCAAGTGCCAGTGTATGAAAAGGGCAAATGAGCTGCTCTTTTGGATTCAGACAACCTTTTGGGGTTTGTTCATATAGTTCCACAGTCCCAGTTTAAAAGTGGCACCTGACTCGATGAGATGGAGAACAAGGTCACTCAGGAGGGGACTTTTTGTACTTGTTCATCCATCACAGCACAGCACGGTGCCATGGCCAGTGTTTACAGGCAATAGCAATTGGGAATGGAGAGCAGAAGGGCTGTGGGGTGCTTTTGGATGCCACACCTGCCACCCAGGTGGTTCAAAAAGCCAAATTTTGCCCCAAGGACCAAGACTCCAAGAGGAGGGAACTTCCTGGATCAGCTCCTACTGTTGCCAGCTCCGCTAGTAACAGCTATATGTCATTCTTTCCCCAAAATTTCCCAGATAAAGGGTACAAGAAATCAGTTTATGGGCACAAAATAAAGAGTGCCATCTACTACAGAAGGTTTTGCATTAGAGGCTTGTGTTGAGCAGCACCCCTTGAGCAGTCACCACAGAAGGACCATGGTACTGACAGATGGCATCCAGCCCTCCTCACATGATAGCAGGGTTCTGTCCAGAACACTCACAGCTGTGTAAAAGCCAGTGGGAGTCTGGATTATGTGCAAAATTAACAATCATTGGGGAATGCAAATATTCTAAACACTACTTCCGCTAATCAGCTTTTGAACATATCCCTCTCCGGGAGGAAATCAATTTTTTTGCAAGTAATACAAGGGATTCCTATTACATGTTATGAGTTAAGTCTAACTGATTAATCCCTTAAGTAAAATTCCTTTCTTTAAATTAATTCAATGCTTTCTGCTGCCATTCAGTGGTTTGCCTGAGGACATCACATTTATTTGCTCACTCCTACCTGCCTAGGCACACCCACTCAGCGCTGTAACGCCCTTGTTAGTTAAATACATGATGCCTTGTTATAATTACAAGAAAGGTATTGAGGCAAACATGCTGTCTCACTCTTTAGATCTGTTTTTCATCACCGAGTCCAAGATGGTGATTTAAATATGATTCTAGGTGAGCATCACCAGAAAGAGCTGAATCCCTCTGAAGCTAAAGATTTCAAGAGCCTTGGAGTTTAGACCTTAATGAAATGACTTTTTTTTTTCCCTTGAATCATCTTGTGAAAGTGATTCTTAACTTTTACTGCAAAGGAAAGGCTTTGGGGAAAGGAGAAGTTCCATACCCAGTAGATGGTGCTGTAATCAAATCCTAAAACCTGTTACGCCAGAGCCACTCTGCTACGGTGTCACGGCAAATTTCCGCAATTAATAAAGAAAGCGTGTTTATTTTAGACACGTGTCGTTGTGTTTAAAACACACTTATTAATCTGGAGCAGTAATTGTCCAGGCAGTCTGCTGAAACGATCCCAAGAAATGTGTGGTGTGGATTTTACACGTCTCGCAGAAAAGGCATTGGGGATCTTTCCTCGCATCACTCGGGCTCTCTGGCCCAGGGCTGTGGGATCATTTGGCTGCAGCACAGGGAGGGCACGTCTCTCATTTTGGGGAAGCAAAGCAAAATCCCTCCATCTGCACTATCTTGTGCCTTCCAGCCCGGGGTCAGATTTCACAGGAGCAGAAATGTGATCTGTTGATAAGACAGGAAAGGAATATCATTTCCCAGGTGAATAAATTATAAGTATTTTGTTCTAAAAAAAAATCTTTGGATTTCTTTCAAACTCTTTGACTGTGTTGCTACAGTCCTCCACCACCTGCACTTGCATATCTGATCCTCAAATTCCCCTATTTTGTAACTGGAACTGAATACAATGGCCGTGTCCTGAAATCAGCCTTTACTTTTCTCCTCTGCAATCTTCATTAAAGCTCGCTGCTGTTGATAACCTTTGATCTCCTCCCCATTTCTGCTTAACTTTTGAATGCTGCACACCTATCTGATATTGCCAGCTCTCCCAGGGAGGGAAGGCATCCTCTTTGTAGGCATGCCTAGGAGAATAATCTCTCACAAGGAGCTGGAGAAAATTCAGCACTGGGGAGACAGGTCCCTTGATCACACAGATAGAGAGAGCCAGGCACCTGAGGGGACTGGCAGAAAACCATGATGGCAGGTGCTGGGCTATTTGAGAATTTAGTTCAATGTATAGATTTTTTAGTTTGATCTGAAAGTCAATTTGGACAGACATCCTTTCTAATGGCAGCAGCACCTATGCACAACTTTCCTGGACAAGAGCTTGATTTTAGACAATATTCCAAGAACAGAAGCAGATTTTCATATGATAAAATACCTAACAGGCTCTTTTACTATTCATTGCCCCTCTGAACCATCTGGAAGTCATGGCCAGGAAAAGCTGCAGAAGCACTGATCATCCCTGGGATAAGCTCTGGAACTCTGCACCCCACAGAAGTCAAAGAACTCCTAAACAGAGCCCTCACTCACTCCAGAGGGAAATTTAATAAAAAACTTGGCTAAGCAATATGCTCATGGATGTTATGTGCCTTCATATGTGGACAGCTGAAGTCTAAGAAAACTCAATCAAAACAAAACAAAAAAATTCCTATAAATCATGTTTCCTGTAGTTTTCACTTATGCAGAGGTTTGCAGCAGAGATTCCTTGGGCTACAGAATTTCATTTAACACACAGCATGGTTTTTAAATAAGAAATACAGCAGGAGGAATTTATATACTTCTTAGGGCATGGAAGTCCCTTCCCAGAATTATTAATGTGACAATACCCACACACTCAGGGCCGCGTTCCAGCCTTGAGTACACACGTGTGTCTGCACTGAAGTTAGCAAAAGCTCCACAAATATATCCAAGGAAAGACTTTCCCCCATCATCAATTTTTCAGAAAATGTAATTATTATGTATGATAATTTTAGCTAATGAATACATTTGTATGACTCATTCATTATGTATCACTCATTTATAAGGTATTCACAACATGTTTTATTAATTATTATTAAAACCTTGTATTTATTTTGATTCATATTTCATCAGGGTTACCTCTTTGAAATGGCACAGACTTTCCTTTGAACTAATCTCAGGCTTGATTTCTGCTTCTGTGAGGCTCCAGTCCAGTTTTATAATAGAAAACAAGAGGAGGCTTTCCAAATATTTCCATGGTCTCTAGATCAGGCCAGTGGTACACAAAAGGATATTATGAGGCCATTGCCCTGTACCAGGTATATAAATAATTTGTAACATAAAAAGTAGGGGTGAAACTGCCCTCAGGAATCACTGAGCTTTTCCCTCTTCGTGTCCAAGGAAATGACCCAAGCTGGTCCCTGGGGTGGGATATGGGGCAGGAACCACCACTTCTGTTCTGCTCTGGTCCAAGCCCTGGAGGAGGAGGATCCTTATCCAGGATCATGACTATTATTGGGTCACTGTTTTCTTTAATTGTTCTACACAAGGATCTGCTTCACCTCCCTGCTTTCTCTCATGTTTTTACTGCTGGTTATTTTGCTGCAATGAAAGTAAACACCGTTCCCTGTAAGATTTGCATTTTCCCTGGAGAGCTTTTATGGAATGCAGCCATTGAAAAAAAAAAAATAAAACCACCTACTTTTAACAAACACTTTGTTTCTTTACAAATACCACACGGACACAGTCTTATTCCTCCCTATCACCAATTTTGGACCAGACCAAGACAAAAATCTAAAAAATTAGGAAAGAGAAACCCCCAAGTCTTTGGCACCAGGAGCCCCTGTCTTTGACCATAAGCATCATGAACAATTTTCATGTAGATCAATAATATAAAATTACATATTGAGGGAGAAAAAAAGTAGATGGGACTTGCAAAGGGATGAAACAAGGCTTTGGGAGTGCAACCCCAAACCTGGGGACTTAACCAAGAGTTAAACCTCAGAAAGGGCAGGAATTAGACAGAAATCTAGAGGAGAAAAATTATTTTAATTTCCACAGACTTAAAAAAAAAACCAACCCAATTGAGCTACTGCAAAAAAGGAGACACACAGAGCCTGAATTTGGCCATCTTCAAAGCAGACTGCAGGAACAGGCTGCCCTTTTAGCCATTGCCCCTACAGAAAGGATAAAGGATGCTGGACTGGTAGAAGTCCCAGAGCTGGAACAGAACACAAGAAGCAACACAGATCAGATTGTTTTTGCTGATTTACTTGATTTCTTCCAGACATGGCATTGCAGGGCTCGCAAGGCCTGGCCCAGAGAGTGATGTTTAAAAATGGAGAGGTTTCCATCCATTCCAGTAAACTTTCTGATAAATTATTAAGGCCCACTTTCCATTTCAGTGTGTGGTGCTCCCTGTGCAGAATCACAGATATAATGGGGAGAAACTCCAGACAGTTCTCACCATCCACAAACAATTTGCAAAATACACCTTGCAAAAAGAGCAGCTCATTATTAAAGTTATTTTCCTTTCAACACCCTGATTTCCAACAAATGTTGAAAAATGTTACAGATGTTCTTCATTTTTTACACTTAAGTAACTTCAAAAAAAACCAAACTGATTTTGAGTGCATTTGCTCACCACATGAGCACATTTATGTGCTGAAATTCAACTCAAGCTGAATTTTTACAGGTAAATTACAAATTTTGGAGGAAAAGAGGTTTTCTCTTTGGAGCCCTAATACAGTTTTCTTAAGAGTGGCCCAACAGTATTGCTGTGCCTTCAACCCATTATTCCTGAGGTGCAGAAATGCCTGGTTCCAAATGTAGCAAAATGAAAAATTACAGAGCCTGTCTAACAAATCAAAAATAAATGAAGTAACAACATAAAGGTAAATTTACTGTTATTTATAATTTACCATTTTTACCTTGTTTTCAATTGTCTCTTAGTCCTCTTCATTCGAGGAGCCCATTACATTTTATTATGCTAAACCCTATCTTCTGTCACATAAATTACAGTTAAAGATCTTAATATTAAAGCCTCTTAGCTCCCAGACCATATTTCAGGCTTTGTTCAAACCAGACATTAATGCTGAAATTGAACACAGATCACTTTGTCATCATTACCTATGATCTCAAAAGTATAATACAATCTTTGCTATATATGGCACAAAAATGCTTCTTTGTATAACACTGAATTATGGAGATATATTGATATTCTTAATATTTTGACAAAACAATAAAACTAAATATGTTAGCTCTTTAGCAGATACCAGCATACCAGCCCAGCTATTATAACAATAGTTACTGAGGTAGAGGTTTATTTATTCCAGGTGAAATAGGAAATTAATCATATAGCTATTTTAATCCTAATTTTTCCCTGGTATAATTTAGCCTTCCTGCTGGCTGATACAGGAACACTCTTGCCAATGTTCATCATCATCTGCTTGGGTTCACAATATCCACCTTTGTTACAGGAACAATATTCTCTTTTCAGTGGTCGTGGCTCCAGCAAGGAGAAACACGGGTGCAGACTGTCTTTCATCTTATGATGTGCTTTTTACTTCTGCCCTGGAATTACCCTAAAAGATGTGTCCATGAGCCTGGGCAGGGCTCTGGGCTGTGCACAGGGATGGAGGAGGGAACACAGCTGCAATTCACTCCTGGTTTGTGCCTGGAACCTGTGCTTTGTATTATTATTTTATTATTAATGTTATTATTTTTTTATTATTATTATTATTATTATTAATTTCATACAAGCAGAACTCCATGTTTGGTGCTTACCCACCACTCTCAGACCTTTACAGACTCATGCATCCTGCCCCAAATTCTGTTTCTAGCTATTATCACCTCCTTCAGGAGAAACCCAACTGAATTTGCATGGGGCTGAGGGCAAAATACTGCATTTTGCAAGAGTGAGTTCTACTCCCAGTGTAGTCATGAGAGTATCGTCTGCAGGCTGTTTTTACAAGGCCTACCCTGCATAATAGGAGAATCCTTGGATGATTTCTTCTTGCCCTGGACAATTAAAACTCCCCTGCTGTTTGTAGCACCCCAGCCAGGATCTCCCCCCATCCTGCCTCTGCAGCAGTGAGAGAGGAAGCCCTCAAAAAGCTCCTCCCAAGAGAAAATTTCCTCTCTGCTTTTTCTTCATCTTTTGGACTGCCCACAGCCTGCCCCATTTATCCAGTTACTCCTGATTAGTGACTCTGAGAGGACAGGGAAGCCACGAGGTATTTTTTTCCTGCTGCCTGGTTGGGTTTGAGAAAGGAGAGATGCTTCTCATCAAAGAATGCTTTTGCCTGCTCACAAATTATACAAAAAGTGAGGATCTGTGTAAAAAAGGTCAGGCTGATATGTCTCAGTATAAACAGCACAGAAAGTTGGATTCACAGCTGCCCAAATGTAAGGAAACTCCCCCAAAAACTGCTCTGTGCGGGTGCTCTTTGGTACATACAGACTGGCTGATGAATATTTCTCCGATGGAATACATCCTGCAATGCCTCAAAATATCTCTGTCCACTTGTATTAGAGTTTGGGGTATTGCAACGTCTTTCATTATAAAGAGAGGGTTATTTTTTTAATATATACCTTTTCATTACATCTAGGAGTAAGGTCATGAGTTCTTCTCATGATGGAGGTATAAATATTACATTGTATGGCTGAAATAGTCTGCCTCCGTTCCTGGAGAATACCCTTGGGTAAAATAGTGTGTCAGGGCAGCTGATTGCCTGCTCATTTCAGTTTGCTTACTTTTTACAAATAAATTACTAGACAAATGAATAAAAAGAGAGTGTTAACTTCAGACAATCAGATTCATAATGCAGCCCCATTATGGCCTCAGAGCCTTTAAGCCTAAATTAGAGTTATTTCAGAAATTAGCTAATCGGGGTTGTGGCTCGTTTCTTTTCTCCTGGAAAGGTGGGGGGATCTTACAGTGACAGCAAGAACAGAGGTGCAGGAGAAATGGATTTTGCCCACAGCTTTCCTGTGTGAAGCTGGACAAGCTACACGTGCTCAGGTCAGAATTCCTCTCAGCTGCACTGGGGTGTGGGGAGGGTTGCCAGGTGGCTTTGAAGGGAAGATGGTGTGTCACTGTGTCACCTGTGCACACAAACTTCTGGACACCCACAGCTAGACACAGTCAAATCCCTTTTCTTCCTTCATTATCTCTTTAATTTGTGTCCCCTTTTTGGCACAAGCAATGGTTACTCTCTGCATACAGCACCAAATACCATCAAGTCATTTCAAGCCAACCATCAATTCATGAACCAAGCTGCAGAGACTCTGGAGTTTTGCATGTCTAAATTTTTTTCTCTTTCTCTCTTTCTATTTTTCACATTCATTTTATTCTGGAGGTGCTACTTTCTGGTAGATTGTCAAGTATTGCCTTTTTTGATAGTTTTTACACCCTGTTATTATCCTGTAAGTGCTAAATGATAATGATTCATCTGTTCATTTCAGTAGATACACATTTGTTTGCAGAATGGTTATTAACCAGAGCTGTTAATTATATAAGATAATTCTGTGTAAGTGTTGGCCTTAAAAAATAAACTGTCTCTCCAGGTTTTGCCCCACAAGCAAGTATTTGGATTTGATTTTTTTTTTTTTAACTTTTGTTTTGTTTTGTTACTTCTTGTTCACGAGTGAAGCAAGTGATTGATTCATTTGAGTGAATGAAAAATGCATCATAATTGCTGCAGTCTGTCCAGCCTGAATTATGTTCTGCTGGCACAGGCACAAGTAAATAATACCTCATCTGTTTACTGCTCTTCTCAACCCTGCCAGTGGAACCAGTGGATGACAAAAGAGAGAGGAAATGCACAGTTTGCAGGGAGTGGGAGCCAGAAGGTGGCAAACAGCAATTATGTGCCCAAAAAGGGAACTCAGGCAAATTTTGCCTGGCTGATAAAAGCAGAATTTGCCTTCTCAGTCTGATTAAAAATTGTCTCTTTGGGAAGGCTCTGTGTGTGTGAGAGAGGGTTATGCCTGCATTGTGAGGAAGGAGGTGTCTTTTCCTGGTGGGATCCTTCAACCTGCAGTGCTCAAATGTGGAAAGGAGCAAAGCACAAGGGGAGCTTCAGGCTTTGAGACATCAGCTATGAGACATGGGACCTCTTTGGGAACCAGCCCCAGAATGGTTATCCCTTGCTTGTCTCTTCTCCAAGGCTGGGGATCCTTGGTCTGTGATGCATGAAGTGCTCCCATGCCTTGTGAGGAGGTTGTTTTTCTTTTGATTTCGTTTTTTAGCTTAAACAATGGTGGTTCTCAGGTTTGCATGGATAAGACCACAAACCTGTACAGAACACCTTCACAGTTTGTGTGAATATTTATGGCACAGCATGTCTTTGTGTCCCATGGTCTTTTGGGTGGGTTAGTGCAGTCCTTCTTCCACAATGGCAGCATCTTTTTACCATGAGTCTGAGCTTAAGAAAAGCTGGGGTTTATCACGGAATCATAGAAAGGTTAAGGGACCTTAAATCCCATCCATTCCCACCCTCTGCCATGGGTGGGGCACCTTCCACTACCCCAGGTTGCTCCCAAGTCCCAACCAACCTGGCCTTGGACACTTCCAGGGATCTGGGGGCAGCCACAGCTTTTCTGGGCAGCCTGTGCCACTGTCTCACCACCCTCACGGTTATGAATTTCCTAACATTTAATCTAAAGATACACCCTGTCAGTTAAATAAGTGGCATTTTCCATTAGAACTGAACTCTCTCTCAAAATCCTTCACCAAGTGGCCACTGTCCTTCATTCCCATCTGCAAGTGACTTCCCAGTGTCCTGTTGATATTTATCCTTTAAAAAAACAAGCTGATGAAAGGAACATAAATAGATGTAATTGCAAACTCCTTCCTTTCCCATCAGTGTTTCTGTTCCTGCCCCAGGTAGTCTCACTGGCAAAACCTCTCTGCTGTGCATAGAAGTAAAGGATACATAAAACTCACAAAGCCATTTGCTGACAGCTAAAATCATAGACAGAAGGACCAGAGAGCTCTAAAATAAGTATTTGACCTCAGTGGTGGCAACCCCCAAATTTCTGACAGTGTCAGCAGGCTGGGCTCCAGCACAGACTTCCAGAGCTCCTCATGGCTTTTCCCCTTTAAATCACATCAGCATTAGATTTAAAGCTTGAGCTGAAACCTACAGTAAGCAATGTGAGCTGGAAACCTGACTGACTTCAGCCTGCTCAGTGTGGTTCTGAGTCTTTCACATCCATGCTACAAGGGAAAAAATCTGCTTTCCTCTTTTTCGCCCGTGTTTGAACACTGATTTTTTTTTAAATTCTCGGCTTTAAAATTCAGATCAAGCTTTTACGATTTTTGCTGCTGACCTTCAATTACACCTTTTCTTTTGCAGCTGCCAAATTAAAGTGATTTATATTTCCTAAAGTTAAAGCATATTTCTGACGATTGGGATAATTATCTCCCAGATAAGAGTCCATCATGTTTAAGACATTTTGTCACCAGGGCAGTGTAATGGCAGCCAGAAGTCACATGAGGACTCATCTCACAGGGATTACCTTGGTGGACACCCAGAGAAAGATGCCCTGGTGTGCCCTCAGCTCCCACACAGAGCCAGCAGCAGCAAAATTTCTGCCTTTGACCTACTTCAACACAGTCTTGCCACTATAAATATTATTGTCACAATAATATTACTTAAAATTAGCCTTACACCAACCATTTTTTTGCAAGGCAAACATGGCAGATGTCATTCCCATGCCAGACAGCTCTTCTTCTATTTGGTCCTCCCCTCAACAGAATTTTATTTAGCAATTAAATAAATACCTGCATAATTTCACAGACTGAAGAATGTTGGCTTTTCTATTTTGCATTGCATAATTACATTCATGGAGAGAATATTTTAATGCCCTAGGTTTTCAGTATAATTTCTTTTCTTCATATAAAAGGAAAATTTAATTTTACTTTGCAAATATAAATTAGATCCAGTAAAATGCAATGAACTGTAAAGTAGATGAAAGATTCTTTTATATGGAAAATATTCTTTCTATGAAAATTAATTGGTCCTTGCTTTAAAATTTTTTCACTGGCAAATATGTGTTCTTTATGTATAAAGTGTTACCTGGCAGTAAAATTTATTACCACCTGAACTATTCCTCCCCATATTTCAGGACAAGGAATATCATAAAGATTGTTCCCTTTTGCTGAGGTGAATTCTTGCTCAAAGCACAATCATTTCAATTTCAAAATGATGAAAGACAGTAAGTGAAAACTCATGAGAAGCTTCAAGAACTGTGGGGGAAAAAAATCACCTTTTGAACTGTTGAATCCTAGCAGCCAAATAATAACCTATTTCCTGATTTCAAAGGTGAATTTTCACAGATAATGCCATGTAGGACACAAATCTGATTTTCCAAGATACTGGGTTTACATGAAGAAGGTCCCCAAAAGCTACATCCTTGTGTGGCACAAAGGGCTGTGGGCTGATTTCTTAGCAGCTAAAGGATTTTTAAGCCATGCAACTTCACCCCTTGAAGAACTTGCACTTTTCCACCTTAAACAATGAACTTTCTTGATGAATAATTGCTGTTGGTTTGGTTTCTTTTTCTTGTTGCATTTTAAGGCATACTACTGGATTCACCAAAGTTGGTGGTTTCCTGCCCAGAAACCTTCTGGGTGGTGAAGGGCAAAGCAAGGGAAAACTGTTCCATGTGTCCTTGTCACTCCCCAGGCAAATCCCCCCATCCCTCTGCCAGCATTTTTCCATGTGAGCCGTGCTTTCCTTCCTTGGTGTTCCTCTTGCTCCCTTAAATAAAGGCAGGCAGTCTCGTTTTGGCTCAATTACTCCATATAATTGCAGAATGTGTGGAGTCCAATTGGGAAACCAGCACAGGGCTGTAAAAATGGTGCTGTGGTAGCAGCCACTACGGGAGGAATAAATCCGCTTTGGAGTGGGAATCCCCTCTGGGATATCTTCCAATGCTGCAGTCATTTTTTTCTCCCCATAGTTGTGTTTTGGCCTCGCTGCAGCTTATGTATCATGTTGGAAAGCAGTGAGATGTGAAGAAATGAAGTTCCTTGTGCTGCTTTCTTTAAGGCTCTGGCTGTTTGTACAGAGAGGTTTGGTTTATAATCATGGCATGAAGGACAGAAGAGAAGGGAGGCAGCTATTTCACAGGTCTGGCCTTCCATCTGAAGATGGAGAAGAATTTCTTGGGAACAGTTTAGCTTCTTAACACAGAAAGCTGCCTTCAAATTACAAATATTCTGATTATACATCATCTTGGCAACCATTTCACAGTTACTACGAGAAGCCAGAAGTACAGGTTGGTAATCCACAGGATCTGGCAAATTTTGAAGAGATCTGAGGTTGAGGCTGGCTGAGATTCATAGATAAACCCATCCTTGTGACAAAACTCTTTCATTATGCACAATAAAAAGATTGCTGTGCCACACAGATCATAGAAATGTAAAGTATTTTCATGGAAGAAAGGCCTAGGCTGAAGTTGGTATGAGTCATCTCTTGGGAATTTGAATGAACTGAGCATCCTACTCTGGAGAGAGTGGATTTCTGTTCTCTGCTAAGTTGTTGCTACATGATGACCTTGTGATATTTTTGCGGAGATTTCCTTTTTCCTAAGAACTCAGGTCAATGTCAAGATGATTCCAGAAGATGCAAAGCAAAAGTCAGGGAAGCATGTGCTGTGAAAAATGTTTCTGGAAAATGAGTATCACCATCTTAGTTTGCATATCTTTGATTAGTAACCTCTCCGAATAATTGCTGCAAGGGTAGTTATTGGTAATTGGAGTTATCCCAGTGTCAGACAGGTACCATCCTTATCACAAATAAGTCCCATTTTTAATGGACTGATTAGTGAAAAGTACAAACATTCAGTTGATGAGCAATACATGTTTTTATTGTTTTGGGTACATTTCTCTCCTCACTCCCTCTTTTTGTGTCCCAGCTTCACCTTTCTCCTGGAGGCCATAAGCCTTTCCACAATTTTTCCACAGGGTGGTACAGCTAAAGAAACCAAGAGTAAATCTCTGCTCTTTCCAACAGAGATACCTTGGGTGTGGATATTTTTTTGAAGGGAAGACAGAAAAATGAAATGCCAGATCAGCAAAGGAGAGCAGCTGCAACAGTGTGTCCTTTTATCAGCAAATATCTCATGACCAACATCCAAGAAAGATGAGAGCAGAGAACAGCCTGGTTGGTGCCTTTCCTGTGCTCTCCCGTGCCAGAACTGTGAAGTCAGATCACTCCTCTGTGTGGAAATTTGGATTTGTCCTTCACAGACTTGGCCACAGGTGTTCATCTGCACAGTGCAGTCAAGACTTGGGCGATGTGAATCAATCCAGAAGCAAACACTGAGGGTTTTCCAGCAGAAATCAAAATATTTGGAAAGTCATACTGGGAGGAGCTTCTGCAGAAGAATCTTTATGTACACTTTATAATAATCCCTGTGTATTTTTTGCCATGTCAAGCTCCATGTCTAGGTACAGTTTCTTCACCACCTATGCTGATTTCAAGCTACTTTTACATGATGGTGCTATTACTGGGGTTTCCAAATACTTGATTTAATGGACATTTGTAGCTAATGATGTAGCGAAACCCACTGCAATGTTTGCTGTTTGTTTCAGATCCTTCCTCTGCAACAAATTCTTTTTAAAAGAGCCACAAAGAAAATATGTGTAGATGCAGGAGGCATGTTTCTAAGGAGCTTTGCATTAGATTATTCCTCATTTTCATCATGAAACCAGGGTTTAGTCCCCCAAAACCAGGACTTTTCCTAGTGACTATGTGATGCTGCTGGTTTTTCCCACACAGTATAAACAGCATTTAAACAACACCTGATCTATTGTATGAATTAGAAGTTTCCCCAAAGCCTGATTTAATTCACATTGATAATTTGGTTAAACAATAATGTCCAGAAACTACAACCTTTTAATAAAGATATTCACTGCTGGCAGAAATCTCATCCTGCTCTCCATTTATGCCTTTGGTACATTTTCTAAAGGTTCTCTGCACTTCATTGCTTAATTATGCATCGTGTTTACCATGCTCATTTTACAATTACACGACGAGGTGGTTGTAAGCAGCAGCTGCTCCGGGAGGTGAGGAAGAACCTCGGTTATCTGATAGCTCCCTGGATTCACTTTTCCACCCCAGAAATAAGAAGCACCTTTGATTGCTCCTCACAAAGATAGAGAGAAAACTCTCTCCAGATATCCCAGCAGCTATTCGTGGCTGTCACTCATGGCAACTGGTTAAAGACCTGGACAATTTGTATTGTTATCGTGTTTTGAATGGAGAAGCATAATGTGTTTTTAATGGCCGTAGACACTCCCGCCCTTGTTCTGCCCATCAGCTGTGTTTGTGGCCGGATCTAGCACTGATATTGCGTTGCACATATGTGTTTTAACCCAGCTAGGCTCCTTTGATGTGGGAAACATCAGAAAAAGGGAGCAAAAGCCTCCCTGCTTCCAGGGGCTTTGAGGGGATGACTGTGCAGGTTTGCTGGAATGTCACAATAACCCCTTACAAGGCAAAGTGCTCTGATGGGGCTGAGGAAAGAGCTGTGGTGATAGAACCATGTGCTCGAGACCTCTGGGAGATTGCTGTAGCACTGCTGGGGAGAGCTGTGGCCTCAGCAAACCAGTCCTCACCCGGTGATGGCCACGGCTGAGGACCACAGGGGCAGGAATGACCCCAGCAACAGCACAGGGTGGCTGCAGGACTGACACTTCATCCCGTGCTGTCCCCTCCAGCTGTCCCCTGCAAGCCACGCTGCACAGACCCCCTCAGAGAGAAGCTCCACTTCATCACCCAGCATGAGGAAAAGCTGAAATAGCTCAAAATGGCATAATTACCCACACACAAGCAGGATTGCCCACAGGTCCCACAGGTAGGACAAACGGAGGGTCACCTTCATCCAGCAGTGCAGGAGGGCAAAGGATGTTGCACAAATCCCCAAGGATGTGGCAGAAATCTTCAGGTGGGACAGGATTTGGTCCTGGGGGCAGCAGATCATGCTTAGTGGAACTGCAGGTCAGACAGGTTCTGCCAGCTTCCCATCACAGTGTTTTATTCCTTTTGCACTCACAGCCCTTTCCACCCTGTGTGCCTACACGAGCCATTCCTACTTAGAGAAGGTAAGACAAATGACCAAAACTAAACTTGCCCAGAGGCAGATATGCTTTTTCTCACATTAATTAAAGAAATTAGGAGATGATGAAGGCATAGCCACAGGAAATATTTCAGTTTTTATGTCACGGGCTGATAAATTTTGATTTAGAGGAAAGATTTTTAAATCCCTCATTGATAGCTTTCAGCACATTGCTTTCCAAAAGTAACTGGCAAGCACAACACCGACTGCTCCCTAGAATAAATTGCCAGTAGTAATAAAGCTGGGGTTCTTAATTATGCTGGAACTCACTGTTCCCTTTTCCCTGGGTTTTCAAGGTTTGTTTGGTTGAGAAGGCTGAAATTAGAAACCTCAACAAGTCAAAGCCTCCTGTTCAAGAGATGTCAGCCACATCCTTCAACAGCACAGTGAAAGCATTCCTGTTGTTCTCCCACGTAAGCAAATGTCATTTTTCTCAAACTTTTCTGATGTCTCCAAAACCTATTTTTCACAATTTATGATTTTCAAGCCCATTTATATTCCCATTGAATATCAATAGTTGTCCAGAAATACTAAAAGGTAATGAGAAAAGCTGAAGGGCACTCATACACGGAAGAAAAAGGAGGTTGAATGTCTTTAATTTTCGCTTTCCTGTGTTATTGACTAATTTCAAAATTGTGAACATTTCAAATAGTTTTAAACACACATTTGAAAGACAAGTCTTCACTATATTGACAGATCTCATTCTCAAAAGATAAAACTATGGGGTTTTGTCAGTTTTTCCAAAGACAGAAGCCTTTTATTAGATCATAAATTATTGGGAGGACAGAGTTGATAGACTTCTTTAGGCTGATAATGTACTTTGAAAGAAAAGGCAGTTTTACACTTCTGCAAAATCGTATTTAAAATATTTATATACCTATCAATGGAGACACTGAGGTAATTCACCTTTGGGTCACTGGTTCAAAACCAAACCAGCTCTTTTACATCCCAAATGTGTTGCCTTCTGACAGCTGTAGTGTGGCCCAGATTTTTTTTTTTTTATTATTATGATCCTATTAAGCTTGCTCCTTGCATCCTAGAGTCCTCCTGGGTAAAATTTGGCAACATCCAAAAGGGAGATCCAGGAATGGACATAAAAAGAGAAAGCTGAAGCTTTTTAGCAAATTTCTGGGTTGAGGTGGGTGAGATGTGACAGGGCCAAGGAACAGCTTCCCTACTGGAGCTGGTACAATGCACACTATTAGGAAATGCACTGTACTGAGCTCATAAACTGCCCAGTCTGCTGTACACAGAATGCCTGCAGTCTCATAAAATGTTATTCTTTTGCTTTATCTTGTTAGTATCATGTGAAGCTTCATTAAGCCGCCAGATGAATCATACAGTAATTGGATGTAATGAATTTAATTATGCAATTTCTTTTTTCATAATGAAACAAAGTAATATTTTACAAACAGGCAAAGTATTGTTTGGAGTTACAGCTTTAAGCTGGAGTTTGGCAAGAAAAGCACAACTGAGGACTGATAGATCTTCTTTTCCTTCTCCCCTCCTCTGTTTTTATCTCTCCTTCACCGTTTGCATTTATCCATGCAGGGACCACAACTACACATGTGTGCTAAAGAGAGGAAACTTCCTGTTCACAGCTCGTGGGTGCTGGTGGAGGGTGAACCACCTCCAGCACATCATCCTCAGTGGCCGTGGTGGAGCCAATAACTGAGAGCATCCCATGCCTGGAGGAAGCAGAGTGGGGATGACCAATCCAAGAATTACCCTAAGGACCCTTCCTCGGGATCCCTCTCTCCACTGCTGGCCAGAAATGGGTGGGGATTTTGGGTTTGAGCCCAGTAGCCTGCAGGGGGTAACAAAAAACCCCTCTGTGTCAGGGTCAGCCCTCCCTGCAGTACCTGCTGTCAGGGCATGTCAGTGTAGCAGCTAAGAATCAAACTTCAGCATCACCCCTAAGGGAGATCCTTTCCCAGGAGCCTGATCCAGCTGCTCTCCAGTGCCACTGATCCCTCTGCGAGATGGAGGGGCCCTGAGTCTCCCAGAGACAGCTCAACATTTCAAAAGGCAAGGTATTAATGTCAGATCTTCCCTCCCTAACTCCCATTAATGACTTTCTGATGACCCATGCTTATACTATCCTCCACCCTTCTCACTACTTGGCCATTGAGGATGTTCCAAGGAAATGAAACCTAATGATAAAACAGTACTTGAAATATCAACATCCCTGGCCTAATTAGAGCCGGGCCAATGGGCCCTAATTGCATAACTGAAATGCACCCAGTTGAGTTCTTTCTATTGTAACTTGACTACACGTCTCAGCCCTGATTAATAGAGCCAGCGCTGCAAACTAAAATGCAATTAATTTATTGTAAGTTTTATTAGGCATATAAAAGGAGACCAGGAATTACTAGCCTTTCGTTGCTAGAGATACATTTCATCTATGACTCAGGCCAGATTCTTCACAGATTAAGCTTGTTAATTTTACTTATTGCCAACATTCTTCACCACATTGCTGGAGCGAGAGCCACGGGCTCCTGTCTAGAGCGGGCGGTATGAAAGGAACCGGGGGCCTCGGACAACAGTAACATTAACTACTTTGTCCTTTTAATTCATCTAATTACATGCAAGAAAAAAGAAACAGACCATTTGCAGGCTGCCTTTAGTTGCCTTTCTGCAGTGATGCTGAGCCAGTGCTTTTGTAGGCTTTTTGTTGTCTTATTAGCGAGCTTTTGTTCAGAGAGATGGTTAAAGCCATTTTCGGCAGCTAGCGAGATGAAACAGTTTCAATAAGGACACAATGTACTTGTTTAAATTACCTTTCGAAATGCTTGAAACCATTAAGGGGGAGGTGCTACAAATAAAAGTTGGATTTTTTTTTTTTGGTCATAATGTTTTACCCTAATAATAGCTTTTATTTTATTATAATCCATTAGTTGACAATATTATTCTATAGATTATTAGGCTGCAATTTTGTTATTTCATCACACTTTCAGCACTCACTCACAGAGCTGGAAACCACAAATCTCTGTATAATATGCTTTCAATTTTGTTAAAATATGTATTTAACCGGTTTGGCTGTGAAACACCTTGGCAGAAAATGTGTTTTTAATTCTATCCTGATTAGCGTAACAGTTGACAGGGCTGAGTAGTGACATGATGGTGTCTTATTTTCCACTGTTCCTACTGTTACCTTCTCCCTGTCAGACTTTATTTATGATTTTCACTTCTCCAGAGCTAACAAGTCCAAGTGCACTCGGTAACTTCCACTAAAGGGAATTTATCCCTTGTTGAATGAACATCACAGTTAGAAAATCTAATTAAAAAGAGCTGATGTTCCTGGTTTGCTGGCAGGCTAATAGAAGTGTGAGGCTTTTGAAAAATTTAGTGCCTACAGGTAAAATAAAAGTGTATTTAGCATTCAGTGGTCACAAACAGAAGGTGATTCAAAACTGTAGCAGAGGAAGGCTGGGAAATAAGGGAGGCAAGAATTCTTGGCTAATGGGGAGAAAATACATTTTCCTGTTTCACATCTTCAGTTTGCTTACCTGAAATTGTGCTGGTGTCGGAGTTGTGGCCCAGAGCCAAGCTTCCTGCAAGACGTGGCTGAAATTTGGAATGCAACTGTATCAATAAAAACTTTAAATCACCTTTTAATCCACATTTTTCTCATTCCTGAAAGCGAGCTTAGTGCTGCAGAAAGATTTCCTGTGCCATGTGCACAGCTGAACAACAGGCAAGCCAAGACAGACCAGAAAGGACTGGCTCTGTGGTGCAATCTCAACTGGGTGAACTGGGAATTTTTACGTATATACTGCATTTACACGGAGTTTGGTCTGGCTGATCTCCACCTGTGCCACCAAAGCCTTTCCACACTGCTCCAAATCCTTCTGCTGGTTTTGGGGTGAATCACAGAGACTTTAAATGGCCTTAAGCTGAAGGAGGCCAGGGATAGATGGGATTTTGGGAAGGAATTGTTCCCTGGGAGGGTGGGCAGGCCCTGGCACAGGGTGCCCAGAGCAGCTGGGGCTGCCCCTGGATCCCTGGCAGTGCCCAAGGCCAGGTTGGACAGGACTTGGAGCAGCCTGGGACAGTGGAAGGTGTCCCTGCCCATGGCAGGGGTGGCACTGGATGGGATTTAATGTCCCTTCCAACCCAAACCATTCAATGATTTTGTGAACAGCAACCATGCAAAGATGTTGCTTGTATTTTAAATATTACTGGCTATTTCTTACCCACCAATCTATTATTTCTAACTTGAAGTTTGCCTTTTTTACTCATTCAAATAAAACTGGAATTCAGAATACAACATTTCCAGGGTCAGCTGTGTCCATTACTACAGCATTTTATAGGCACTTTCCCATGAAACAATCAGGAACATTATGGGGTGGATTAGTGGGAATGGTGGTATTTGGTTAAAGGCTGGACTTGGTAATCTTGGAGGTCTTTTCCAACCTTAATAATTCTAGGATTTTGACAAACCAGGTGCAGCCACCTTCTGTGTGGGAAGCAAGTTCTATCCCAGTTTCTTATTTGTTGTGGTTCCCCACAGATCACCAGTACCCTAACACACCATTTGGGATCTAGACACCCTGGTTAAGGGGTTGTAAGGAATGTTGCCTGTACCACCAGAAATCTGTGGCCTTGGTCCAGGAAAAAATGTGACTATTTGATTAAAGTTGAACAAAGGGGGAAAAAAACAACCTTGTGTCCCTTTCAGCACACACAAGGATGGATCAGGGCCTCAGTTAGAGCATGTTTTGTGCATTTGCTGAGCTGACTGCTGACTTTGTGCATCCTGGATGTGATTACACTTTATCTTCCAGAGCAGCCACGAAATATTTTTAGATAAGGAATGGTCGGAAACCACGTTTCCTTATTTTTCCTCATTACCATTTATTTTCCTCAATCAAAACTGGAACAGGGTCACATATATTCATGGTTTATGAATTAAAATCTTCACTCTTCCTGTGGATGTGCCTAGAGAATGCAGTGAGTGTCTGCTGTGGTGTGTTACACTATTTTGGATAAATTCATTTGCAGTAAGACTTGGTGCCTTCTTCCAGTGCACACTGGCTCCTAAGTACAGATATGAAGCCACAGAAAAGCTGTACCCAGTTAAATATCTAATTCTCTGGCTGAATAATCCAGCTAAAGAATAATAAATTTCAAGCTATACTATGTGCTTTATGGGACTTTAAGAGAGTTTTTCTTTTCCTTGTCTTTTTCACTACTTCCAGGCAAACTAGAAAATAATTCAGTGAGATTTACCAGTGAAAATGAATTCCTCCATAAAATTATCAACAAATCAGAAGGTCCTCATAACCTGTTATATCTTAAATTGCTGGTGTGATTTATTATATCTAGAGGAGTGAATATAATGTTCCCCATGATCTCTCCCAGACAGGTTTTTTTTTATAAAAAATAATAAAGCTTAAAAGTATTCTGGGAATCATGAATATGCTAAATGTGTGTGAGCAACTTATGGCAACTACAGGAGACTAATAGCAATTTTTATTCTCCACAAAATGTAACTCATTTCTTTTTAATGGTAATATGTTTGCTCAGAGTACATCTCTTCAGGCAGATAGAGGAAAAACTATAGAGACCTCACACAAATAGCTCGTTTGATATTCTCCCTGATAAGGCCACCCTTTTAGAGAACAAAAATTAAGTTTGGCCGTGCATTGTAACATCCATGTGTTTGACCATCGAACGCAATGTGTGGCCATTAGAAATAAAAGAAAAATCAATAGGGTTTCATTAAAACAGCAGGCAATCAGGGCTACGGCACTAGCTTAATTACAGTTTCAGTAGCATTTGCTTTAATTGGAAAGAATAAAAGAAGTGAAGTGGAGTGAATGAAGAAATTAGCATATCTATCACTGTTGTCACATTGTACTGTGCCCTTAAAGCACTGTTTGCTCTTTGGTATCCCCAATGCTTTGTGAGGCCCTGAAAAAATATGGAAAGGCAATTAGCAAATAATCAGATTGCTAATCCTTTGCAGGATTCTAATTAAAGAACTTTATAAGGCTGGGAATGCCGTTTTTAATCTTTTTTCTATACAGCAGATATAATTTCATCACTCGGGCTGGCGCAGTGCTGAGCTCACATGCACAGAACCAAGGGCAGAGGAAGGGGGCTGTGCTGTGCCTTTGAATCCCAGACGGTGGAACATGTTTTCCAGCCAAGCTGTGGCTGCTCCATCCCTCCAAGTATCCAAGGCCAGCCTGGAAGGGGCTTGGAGCAACCTGGGATAGTGGAAGCTGTCCCTGCCCATGGCAGGGGTGGGGCTGGATGGGCTTTAAGGTCCCTTCCAACCCAAGCCATTCTGTGATTCTAGGAGATGATCCTGTGCTTCTGTTCTCTCCAGTGGGAGTTATCCTAAAGATAACTTTGTGCTGTCACACAAAAATCCTCTTCAAACAGCAGCCAGGCCACTGTGCAGGCCCCAGGCAAAAGCAACCTTAAAAGATGGATTTACCAAAAACATTACAGGTATTTACAGTTCATTTCAGGGACTCACTATCTGCCAGCAACCAAATCTGACCTGGGGCAGTTCACTTCGGTTATATCTCACCCCATCAGAACTAGGAATAAAACTGTTCATACTTACCAAGAGATCAGCCAGTAAAGTGGCATTTTTACTTCTTTTATGCAGATGTCTCTTGAGGCCAACACAACTGATAGCAGTGAGATCACAGGTAGGCCAAAAATTATGTGGAAAAGCTAATATATTATTCTCACTACTCCTGAAAAGTTAATTCAAATGTCAATTATCTTCTTGTCATTAAATTGCTCATAAAACAAGCATGACTTTCGTGGATTAATTCACTCCTTGAAATTATTATCTGGTTATTTGGGGAAAAAAGAAACATGTTTCAGTCACAGGTCATCCTTGAATCATTATTTATTTTGAACATTCTGTCTTGTTGTGTGTCCCACCTCTTGCACAATGTTCAATACACACGTTTTTGGGGTGTTTTTACCTTTTTATCTCTCTGTGACATGAAACCTCAGGTTTCTTTGAGATGCATCACATTTCTATAACCCTCAAGACCCAATTTCTTAATGGATTTTTTAATGAGAGCTCCAATATTCAAATCTGGGATGTCTGGAGATCATTGCATGGAGCTACACTGGAGATCAGGGAGCAGAATCTAGACCAAAAGTTTGTGAGTGATCAATACAGGACAGCACCTATGTTTGTAAACAGAAATAAATCCCTAAATATGTAGGTAGATGCTTAGAGTGTTTTAAGTCACCCTCTCAAGAGTGGGTGGTGTCAAAGTCCAATTAAAATCAGTGTGAATTAGGCACCTGGAGGGCACAGCTCTCAATCAGCTCACAGTTACAGCCCTGCCTGGGAAAACATGACATGTTCACTCTTTCCATCTTCTTTTCACAGCCCTACCTTTATGCAAAGAACAATTCAGAGGAGCCATAAAATGGGGAAAGACACTAAAAATCCTACCCATTCTTGTAGTGAAATTCTCATTTGTAATAAAATTCTCATTTCTGACTGGGCCAATGTTCCTGCAGCAGACCCCTCAAGCTTGCCTCAACATTTCCTCCCAGATTTGAGGACCAGAACTTCCATCCCAAGGACACTGGAGGTGCTTCCCTGCAGCCCAGGAGACACCAGAAGATGGTGACATGAGTACAGAGACATGGAGTGAGCTCCCCAGAAAGGAGCTAGAAAGAAGGCATCGTAGGAAGGCAAATGTTTTGATAAATTACTACAAACCAAAGTGAATGGAATTAATTGCAGGTTTGATGCTGTTTTAAGCACTGTCGGATAAAACATCCTTGTATGCTGCTAATATTGAATTAACTCCTGAAGTTACTGCCAATGCCTTTTGGCCAAAGGATTCTTGAAGGGAAGAAATATATTTATGGGAGTGGAAACCCGATTTGAGGTGGAACTTCCACAGACACAAACAAATGCCTCAAACCAGTTTGGCAGTACGTGATAACTCTATTTGTAATTAAAGGTTAAAGTATACTTAAACCAGTTTGGCAGTTAAAACCAATTTCAATTGAAAATATACATTTGTAATTGCAAATGGAAAGATTTCCTGTAATAGCAGTAACAGACCCATTTTCTAATAAGATGAACAATACAGTTGATGACTGAAGCATCTGTATATAGTTACATACAGCATTTCTGTACTGCAGGCTGCCAATTTATTTCAGCAGTGAAAAGCTTGATTTATTGTTTGTAGCATTACCATCTGTTGTAGTTATTACAGAAATTATATATAAACCAGTTAGTAAACACTTTGCCCCATTGTCTGTTGTTTTGATAATCACCCATAATAACATCTAGCATCAATATGGTCTTTAAACCCGATTTGGGAGTTAATGGAATAAGAGGAGGCAGTCAGTATATGCACCAGGGTAATGTCATTAGGAATGTTTGTGAAGAACAAATTAAATCAGTTGTAAATTGTGCTCTCAAGTCAGCCAGAAAACCAGTCTTGTTCAGGAGAAGGGATTTATATTTTAACCTCGTGCAGAAAATGTACTTAAGCAGATTAAAATAAAATAGGGACTTCGTCGATGGATGTAAATGGTAATTGCTGGAGCTCTAATGGCTTCCTGTTGGCTATGTCATGCAGTGGGCACAGCTATTTTAAAGTTAACCAGTGCTTGAGGTCATACTTTTACAGATTCAGTCATTAAACAGAGCTAGACATGTCACTAAATGGCTGATTATTCAAATGATGAGCCTGCTCAAAAGTTACCCGTGTCATATTCTGGACAGAGGATTAGAGAAAAAAAAATCCCAAGGTAGAGCTGAAATAAAATAAAGATGAAATTCAAGTATAAGTCAATAGAAGCATCTGTATGGGGTCTCATTTGTTTTGCAGACTCTGCTTTCTCTCAGTTCAGAGTGGTTGGTTAAATTATTCACATTGGGCTTCTTCTTGTGTACAAATCGTTTCATGTATGAGAAATGCAGTCTCTCAATAAATTATCATGCACTGAAGTATTATCTGGATGGGAAGTTATACAGGTTGTAGGTACATGAGAAATAGGTTTATTATATGCTGGTACGATTTATTACGTGCCTGTGACCATTTCACCTGCCCACCTACATGTCAGCAGTGATGTTGTTTTAGCACCATTTTAGTGATATACTGTAAAGTCGAATGCAGAGTTTGCTGAAGACTCTGCCTGCATGAACATTTCTTTCCAAAACAAATTATCATTTCTCACAGAAAACCTTATTTCATCTGCACCAAGCATGATCAATATGCTCTGGTTTATAAGTGAAATATTAAGGGCATATTCTGAATTCCAGTTTTATTTGAATTAGTAAAAATGGCAAACTTCAAGCTGAAATTAATAATTTTCATAGGCTGGTGGGTAGGAAATAGCCAGGATCATTTAAAATACAATCAACATCTTTTAATAGTTGCTGTTCATAAAATCATAGAAGGATTTGGAATGGGAAGGACCTTAAAGCCCATCCAGTTCCACCCCCTGCCATGGGCAGGGACAGCTTCCACTATCCCAGGCTGCTCCAAGCCCCATCCAACCTGGCCTTGGACACTTCCAAGGATGGGACAACCGCAGGTTTTCTGTGCCAGGGCCAACTGTCATTAGCAGATCTGTTTCTCTAATGGGCCATTTGAGCTTTAGGCCTTGCCAAGGAGGACTGGAGAAGAGAGAGTTTTTTTCCAAAGTTTGAGAGCATCCCAGACAATCACACCCAGTCAACACCCCATAAAGCCTATTATTTCTCCACCAAGTGAACTGAGAAGGAAAGAGTTGTCATGGATAAAGGTTCTCCAAGCATTGTGAGCAAATCCAAGACATTTCTTTGCCCAGAAATTCCCCAGAGCTGAGCTGACACATGTTGGTGGAGGCAGGGATGGAATGGCAGCTGTGCACAACCAGGCTGAGCTTCTGAGCTCTGAGAACAGAAACAGGGGGTTTGCCCCACGGAGCTTCCAAAACTTGAAAATACTCAAAATCCGAGGGCAAAAGCTTCATGTTTGAGGCTGGGGAGAAACTATGGGGATCTAGCAATGGAAGAAAAAGATGAGAAGGATGAGACCTGCTCTGCAGATGGGAATTAAAAAGCAAGAGAAAGGAAAATAAGAGTGCATTTTGAGTATTTGTTGTATGAGACAACTTGAGGGAGAGAGTACTTTCCATAAACTAATACAATTATTTTCATTTAAAAATCCTTAAAATATTAACGAAAGGCCTTTGAACGCAGAGTTAATTATAGCTGTGCCACTCACCCAGCTCTGTCAGGATTTCCATTATGAATGCTGGTTTTTTGAGAGGTAATAACTCAGCCCCTAATGTGGAAAATTTTATGTTCAAATTCTAAGCAAAGGCTTTTTTCTTTTTTCTTTTGTTTTCTCTGTTGCCCACATTTCTTAATGGATTTGTTCTTTTTAGGTATGGAAAGAGTTGGGTTTGAGGGTTTGGATGGATGGCTGAATGCATCAATGCCACCATCATTTCAGGGCATCCAGCTTCCCGTTGCTGTCCTGCAGAGAGTGGGTGGTGGAAGCTTTGTGGATGCGAAATTTAGGAGAGAAAGATGAACATTTTTGCCACAGCTAAACTGGGATTGATCCCAGAGCCCAACCAGAACAGTAGGAGTGGGGTTACCACACCAGGATTTGGAGTCCAGTTTCCAGCAGGGATGTGTGGCTGCAAAGGGTTTATCTGGGTACAGCAGAGAGAATTTGGGATCACCTCAAGTAACCTTGTCAAGCACTGCACTCCATCAAGATATAAAGTAACAGCACAGAAGGACTTTATAGGGTGCTCTGCAGACTCTTTGGCACAAATCTTAAGCACCTCAGGAGAAAACTGTACCTTTTATCACTTAACATTTTTATTGATTTTTTTCTTAGGAAATTAAAATGAAAGACTTTAGTAAATAGCACCTATTGGAACTACAGAGAAGAAACTGCTGGTATGTATCAGTAAATTTCATGCACAAAACCTCTTGTATTTAATTTTTAATTTCAAGTAAGTTCCTTTCACTTCAGATGAAGGAGATTTGTTAATTTTCCATTAAAAAAAATTATAGGACACAAATTGATGTCACTCCTGACAGCAAAATCTGGTGATGAATATCAGAGTTCTTTTCTTTGCCTGAACTCATCCATTAAACCACTTTCATTCTGGTGAGAGATCTGGCTTGCATTTACCATATTGGTGTGAAAATCACCCTAAATACAAATGCAACAGCATTGCTTGCAGGCTAATGGCTAATATTGTATGCACTGGGAAAAAAAATCATTGCCTGCATGTTTATTATGTCATTTGTGTTAGTTCTGCTGGCTGATTTTCATGGCATGTTACAGCTGCTGGGGGAGAAAGGGAACCCGAGGAAATGCACAGGGTTTTATTGCAAAGCATCATTCTATATCCACACAATGCTGGTGCCTCACACTTTGCAAAGATATCTGCCAGCAGGTAGGAACACATTCCTGGCTCACCACTCCATAGGATTATTTGGTAACCATTTAATGAAAGATTGCAATATGCTGGTAGCAGAATATTTTTTTCACCTGCTGGGTAGTTGTTCAACTCAACCTACTTAAAGAGATGGGCTGCCATGAGAACACAAAGACACAGCCCTGAATAGGCTATCAGTGATTTTTTTATTATTATTATTTTTAACAATATCTATCCTGGTATTATGCAGCCACAGTAGTTATTACAAAGTAAAGCACAGACGCTCCTCAAGTTTGAAATACGAGTGTTGTAATAAGAAAAAATTACATTTGTTTCGTTTGCTGTCCTTGTTACTTTCTTCCTTGTGATAATAGATTCAGATTTTGTGCCATTATCTGGGCTTATTAAAGGAAAGTGGTATCAAATTTAATACTTCCCATATAAAGTAAGGGAGCACCTGCTCATAAAATTTATTTTCCATGCACCTCACAAAATACAGGGGAATTAACAAAATGGCTCTGCTGTATTAGAACAAGGACAAAACTGTTACTATTTCTATAAGATTGATTTTGATGAAGATTATAAGGATAGTATTTGTCTGACAAAGCCAAGCACTCAAAATTTATCCTTTTTGTGGTGGTTTTTTTATTCAAAATTGTTCATTCTTATTGTGATACTGCAAGAACCATTTTTCTAAATTACAGCTTTTTTAATATAGGTTTTACAAAGTACATCTATGTCAGAATTTTTTTCATGTCTAATGTCCTGCTTTGCATTATCACATGGACATGATGTACAAGCCTAGACCATTAATGTATGAGGAGATACAGCCTTTCTTGGATAAAACAAGTGCTAACCTGGAAAATGGGACCTGTTTCATCAAATCAAAATCCACATTATGCATGAGACTCCTCGCTTTGGAATCAAATCATCCCCCAGAGCAAAACTGATCCATCCCTGAGAACAGGAACATTTTAACCAAACCAGGGTTTCACCTCTTCTCTTGCAAGGTGCCTGCAACCCTGTGCTAATGAGATTTTAGTAATACAAAAGCCAGGCTTACTGCCCAGCATTTCCAGCCCAAAATGCTGTTGAACATTGGCTCCTCATTCGGGGAAACTGGCAGAAACTGGCACCTGCATCCCTCCATTCCCAGGTGACATGAGGTCCATCCAGCCCTGCTTTCCTCCTGGGGATGAGTGGACCTTTGCATGTTGCCAGCCCAAGAGATCTCATGGCAGCAAGACTGGAAGCCAATTAACCATTTCAAACCCTCTGCAAGATCCTTTTGGCTTAGAGGAATCACTGATGGCCTCATCAAGTCACTTTTCTGATGGAGAGATGGAAGGGACCAAAGATGTAGGTCAGTCCCTGGTTGATAATTGCAGCAACAGCAGCTTGAGCAGCAGCAGAAGAGGGAGAAGCAGGGAAGGAGGAGAGGTGATGAAATATGCACAAAATCTGGTTTTGAATAGGTGATCTAAGACCAGGCTTTTGATGGTCTTTCTACACTTGACTCATAAAGAGAAAAGGTTTTACAAGATGGCAAGAAGGTTTCAGCCATCTGTTCCCTCCAAAAGAAGAATTGCAAGAGTGTTTTGCACCACTGCATTGCCCTGCCCTTCTTCCCTACCTCATCCAAGCAATGGCTCTTCCAGCTCAAAGGAGAAAAGCAGTTTATTTACATCATTAACACATTTATGTTTGGTAACACCAGGCTCTGGGACTCAGGGCAACAAAGTGGAGTGCATATTGCATTTTATTGGCGATTGAAATAGAGAAAAATGCTTTCTTTTGAATTAGCTGGTCCTGGCAGGTTGCAGGCAGCCAAGCTTGAAAGAAAAGATAAAGTGAATACTCCTTGGATCACATCACTCTTTTAAATATAGCACACCATTAAGTCCAGCTTGGTTTTACATTCTTGCAACATGACTCTTGTTTCAGTTATTTACTTCTGTTTCCACATAAATGTGGGAATTCATAATCCACAGAGGCTGCCCATCCATTGTACTGCACTGAAACAGCATGTGCTGAACTCTTGAACTGTAAAATGTATTGATTATTGTTTCCTTTTGCAATTTTTATTTACTCACAGGAAGATTGCTCTTTATTACTCATCTCAGCATTTCCTTTATATAGATATTGTTTCTACTGTAAGGCCCAGATTCAGGCCCACAATTAAGCACTTCCCCTGCAAAGAGAACAAAAATCCTGCCTGAGCTGCAGTTACTCCAGAAAGCTCAAACTGCAAATGCTTCCAAGAGAGTAAATATATGCAAGATGCTTGTTACTCACATGTGCAAGTGATTGTAGGTCTCAGCCCAACAGGAAATAACAGCAGCAGAAGAGAACTGGAAATTCTCTGGGTAACCTATTTGTCAATTTTGCCACAGCAGCATTTCCAGCTACTCTACAAGCAAGCCCTGAAATTGCCTTAAATAAATTTGAGATTTCCAGGATATCAGTGCAAAGGAATGGGAGAGATCTGCAAGCCATTGACTGCTTTAATCTCATTTATGAATGCCTCATTGCCCCGTCAGAGTGAGAGCCACAGACAAACTGGAAGGATTTAAATTATTATTGTGCAGGAACTGGTTTTTACCTTGGTAAGCAGGAAATGCTGGCATGTGAAAGGACACCACTGTGGCACCATCTCTGATGAAGCCATGCTTCCAGCTTTGGCGTGGAGTAAAACCTACTCATGGTCTCTTCATTAAAATGCCAATTAGTGACACCAGGCGGGGTAATTGTGCAGGGGATTGAGCTAAGGCTGACCTTGCTTGTGTTCCCCAGGCCAACAAACAATCAACAGAAGAGTCTTACACTTTCTAGTAGTTCATTATCAGGAATGGACTTGTAGTGGTGAAACGTGGGTAATACATACCAATTTCATTAAGTTTTAACCATGATTTCATATTAAAGGATTGTTTAATTTTCACAAATGCAGAGAAATATTTGAAAAAATAATAATAACCAGACACATCTTTGGCTGTGTTGCAAATGTTTAGTTCACACGGATTTTAACAGAGTTTTACTGGATCTACAGCACCAGTAAAGCCTGTCCTGTCACCTGGTGATGTAACTGATCCCCAACAACATAAAGCAAAACCAAGCAAAACCCTCAGATAGATTGTGCAGTTCACCTGGACTTCTTCCATGAGCAAACATTTTGGGATGTTTTCTTTGGCTCAAAAAGAGCCGTGAAAAAATTTGACCAAATTCACTGTTGGTATTAAATAAGTGTGATTCCCTTGGGATGACTCTAACACATCATTTTTTTCCCCCAGGTATTTAGGTACTGCCCCATATTAGTAAATACTTCTTTACAGAGAGGTCTGTGAATTGTAGGCATTATCATGTTGGGTCAAAAACGTTCTCTTTTACAAACCTATGCATTCTTGGGCATAAATATAAGTACAAGCAAATAAATATATATATATATAAAGCATAAATATGTATGAACATAAATTTAAGCAAATGAGAGAATTTAAACATATAAAACCCACGCACACATGACAGTTAAACCTGAGAAATACAGAAAAAGCAAAAACAATGGACAAAAATAGGACAACTCCTCCAAAACAAAATGCTGATCTCCATTCATGCTTATTTGTGTGTCACATCAGTTATCACAGTCCCAGAAATATCAATTCAGATTCCACATTAAGGCAGCTCTTTGTCCACATGAATAGCATGGATGTTGACTCCCCAAAGAAGGACTTGAACAAACTGGATGCTAAGCTCAACTGACTCGTAACAAGGCCACAGCTTAAAAAAAAAAAGTTATCTTGTCCTAAAAATGCAAACTATGCTGTGTTTTATAGGATCAATCTCACTTACTACCTTTAAATACTAACCCAGTTCCATCTCTGACCAGTAAATTTATAAATCTGGCAGATTTCACAGCCTTGGCTATGAACCACGTGTGAAGAAAGCCCAGGTTCTGGCCAGGTTTGTGTCTGGGACAAAGGGGGCTTGTCCTCCTGCCAAAAGCCATTCGCTCACACTCACTCACATGAACACAACCAGCCTCAAATGTAGTCTCAACACTCAGGCAAACACCAGATTTAGAAGTTGTCTGTCTGGAGAAATAATCCCAAGCAGCTCTTGCAGAACAACCAATCCTCCCGGGCTGTCCCCTCCCACCCGTGGACACCCTCACTCCAGTGCTGCTCCGAGCTGCTCTGGGCAGGGCATGAACCTGGACTGCACAAGACACTCTGAGTGTTGTGTTTGGGTCTCTAAGCTGGGAGTTGCTGAGGGGTCATTATCATGTTTGAAATTTAAACCCCACCCTGGTTCCACGCTCAGTCCCTTGTAAACACCATCTCTTGTTATTAATAAACCGTCTCGAAGTCAGGGAAAAACAGACATTATTCCAGAACAAGGAGCCTGGGTGATTATATATGGCCTTTTGACAGATAGCAAGAGCAGCATTTTCAAAGTTCATTTTCCTTTATTTTTTCAAAAAAAGCCACAATCCATGAAAAGGCAGAGATGGACTCGTTGCTTACCTCAGTTTGATCCGGAAGCCATACAGGGAGACTTTTTAGCATATTCCAGCACCTAAAGGGGTTTCAACAGAGCTGGAGAGGAGCTTTGGACAAGGGATGGAGTGACAGGACACAGGGAATGGCTTCCCACAGCCAGAGGGCAGGGATGGATAGGACATTGGGAAGGAATTGTTACCTGGGAGGGTGGTGAGGCCCTGGCACAGGGTGCCCAGAGCAGCTGTGGCTGCCCCTGGATCCCTGGCAGTGCCCAAGGCCAGGTTGGATGGGGCTTGGGCACCCTGGAACAGAGGAAGGTGTCCCTGCCCATGGCAGGGGGTGGGACTGGATGAACTTTAAAGTCCCTTCCAATCCAAACCATTGTGTGATTCTGTGAAAGTCATTTTCTTGGTTTTATGTGTCTCCAAGAGTATTGCTTAGAATTTCCCAGGTTTAGCAGATCACACACTTCTATAACTTCCAGTTTATTTCAGTAGAAAATAATTTCAGCACCAAAAATTCAGGACCAAAAATTCGAGACCTAATTTTATGTTCACCTTGTTTGCCTGGCTGCAAAGGGTTTGTCATCCTTCATGTTCCTTGAAGTTTAAGAAACCCTTTCCAATGAATTATGAGGATCCTCCTCACCCGTCCATGTTGAAATGAGCCTTCTCTCCCACCAGTTGCTATTCCCAGTCCCAGTCTCTAATGAAAAGAAGGTGCAGCAGCTCCCTGTGCTCTGCACTTTATTTCTTCCCAGGAGCCAAACCCATCTCACACCCTCACTGCAACAAGAGAGAGGATAAAGACCAGGAAAACCTGTAATATTTCCACTGCCAGATTTATGGAAAGAAAATAGCGTGTGACCTTTATGATTCTGTCATTATGAGCCACTTTTCAGAACAGCTTCAAGAGAATATCTGAGTAGTTCTTTGCTTTTCTACCTGAAAATGAAACACTACCAAATTTCTAGCAGAAATCTTCAAAGTCGACAAGTAAAGTAAATTCTCTTTCTCCAAAGGCCATTGAGCAGGACATAAGCATGGTGCCTTCAGCTAAACGAGCTCCCCAAGTAAAATGAACACCCCCCAGTGCCAATGAATCACAGCACCAGATTTGTCATTTGGCATTCAGATTTAAGATGTGAGGTTTTAGCTGAATCCTTATTAAGAAGAGATTTTTCCCAATCGAAAGCAGCCTTGAAATAATGGGGTAAAAATTGCTATACACCAGAAAAGGAAAAATGGAGGACTGAAGAAAAGGTGAAACATCGTTTTGGTGTGAATTTTAGAATCAGATGGTTATTTGACGATCCAGGAAAGCACTTTGGGAAAAGTAGGTTGAAGTGGCTGTGGATGAGTTCCTAATGACAAGAAAGGTGGTAACTTTGCTGTGATTCAGTAAATTTTCCTGCAACTCCTCCATGCAAACCCAGGGGAGGGTCACTTGCTGCGCCTGCCAATATTATGATTTGTACCTGAAAGTAGCATCAAAGAGAAACACTCTAACACTGCCTGATCCCCTACAGGCTTTGGGATTGTGCATGGCAGTTAAATCTGCTTTCTGCCATCAGTGTGTAGATGAGCCGAGGGTGTACTGGGAACAATGTGTGATCCTGGTTACAGCACATCCATCGAAAAATCTTGCAGTGGCCAAATTCTGCACTTTCATGTGGATAACTGCAAGCAAACTACATGTTCCTAAAATCCCAATCCTCATAAATAGCTCCCAAACAACCTCAAAAAAGATCCTCAATCTGTGTGTGAGGAAGACATGGAAGGGAGGTGACTGAGGAAGGTTGGGAGCAGGGACAGGACTAACCCTGAAAGGAACAGGTAATATTTTCTATCCTTCTCTTACCCATGCAGGTACAAACCACCCTGCTGCTGAATTCCTTCTTGTTTTCACAGCTCCAAGGCTGATAGGTATGAAAATATACTGCTGATAGAGTTCATGGTGTGGGTCATTTCCAGGCTGAATGCAATCCAAGCTCATACATATTGCTGCTGACTGTAATGTCCCATGAGTATGTCTGTCCAGGTAACAAAGGCATGGGGGCAGATCAGGTGCACTGCTGCAGTTAAAAATATGTCACCAGCACCTCTCCAGTGAGATAGAGTAGAATAGAATAGAATAGAATAGAATAGAATAGATAAACTTACTTATTTTCATTAGTATATGCACTTAAAGAGAGCAATCCATGAGAAAGAGCTACAGTGAAAAGTTCAGAAAGTGTTCTTAATGGAAATTAATGTTTCTAAATTCATTTTAGCTGAAGTTTTCGGTACTTCCCATCTCCAAGACCCAGCTACAGACCCGCAGCATTTCTTTGATTTGGTGCTTTCAGAGGTCCCCTCAGGCAAATGTTTGCCTTGTCTGTGTTCCCAAGTAACTCTGAACATCTGGCTGATGCCCAGCTTTGTCTGTCTCCCTTCCTCCTCCTCCTTCAAGGCATTTTTCGAAGTTCTGTGCAGATATTGACTGATTGACTAATGGGGAAATGAACAGAGGCATCCAGGTAAGCATTTAAACCACACACTAAACTACAGCCATGTGCTTAAAACCTTCCAGGCTTTACAGAAATCAATAAAGGAGAGGACTCAGCTCATCCTGCTTCTTTCAACCACCCATAGGAAAGTCAAGCCTCATAACCCAGAGGTGTAACTAAGAGAGATTCCCTGCTCCAGGACAGGATCCCAGATGTCCCATGGACACCTACAAGTCTCAGGCAGAACATCTTGTCCTGGCAGCCTTGGTCTGGCTGTTGCAGATCCTTCCAGTCCATCAGGCTGCACAAAGAGCTGGGGAATCAGAGCTCCAGGTGGTTTTCCTGTCCTCAGACCCCTTGAAAAGCCTCCAGAGCTGTGTTAGCAGCTGTGAAGGACAAACACCCCAGCATCCTTGCTTCTCCCACACCTTTCTACCCATTTCAGTTTCCTTCCCTCTTTTCTGTAATATACAAGCAGGGAGCTTCCAGACCAGTGGAATGTTGTGTTTTCCAGCAGCAACACCTGTGAATATTTTCTGTAAAAGCCCTGCAGCTTCTGGGTACCAGCCACCATTGCTGAGCACACCATGCACACCCTGGCTGATTAATTCTCTGTGACAGAGCAGGGCAGGAAAGCTGGATGTGTGAGGGTTCACAGATGGATATTTTTGTTATTTTAATTTGCTTGGTGACAGTTTTCAGAGACCATACACCAGCAAATGTCTCTTTCTGCAATAGTTAGAAGAGTCAAAAGTGAAAACCTTTTCAATTTTTACAACCTTGCCTCTGTGGCAGGCTAAGTCATTTCTGAGACTTCCTGGGCAATTTGTCTGGGATCAGGCTATTTCCCCAAGCATCCAGAAAAATCAACTTTTTTTTTGTGTTGTTGTTCCGCAGGTTCACAAACAACATGAGAAAAGCCACCTGAAAAACAAGTACATTGTTAATGCCAAGCAAAGAAGCTGCAAAAAAGATAACATGAAGAGGAAAACAGTGAAAAAAAAAATGTGCAATTCTCTTGGCAGCAGCTATTCTCTCAACTTCACATTTGTATCTCAGTTTTCAAAGCTCTAGTACTTTCTTTTCCTTTTCACAACACCAACACTTTATTTGTGTTTCTTTTTAATCACTGACCAATGTAATAAAACATATCTATATATTGCAACTTGTCCATAGGCATCAATATGGTTGTCAAGAGGAAAAAAAAACTTGGGCAAATAAAGCAGGGAGATTACATCACTTCTGATCATTTCAGTTTTATTTTAATAATCACTACAAATAATAAGAGTTTTTATAAAAATTTAGCTTTGGAACAAGTCTTTAAACTTTAATTTCCCATTAAAATAATTAATCTGAAGTAGTAACTTGAGCAAAACTTAGTTTGGGCCAATACCAGAGGTGACACCAACCACATTGATCAGTTTGTCCCCTGCTGAAGCCATATCTCAATTCTATGTAATTTCTTTTGCAATTTCCAGATGAACAAATGCTGTCTTAAAGCAAAAGGGAAGCAGAGAAACTCTGAATGGTTTGGGTAGGAAGGGACCTTAAAGCTCATCCAGTGCCACCCCTGCCATGGGCAGGGACACCTCCCACTGTCCCAGGCTGCTCCAAGCCCAGTCCAACCCGGCCTTGGGCACTGCCAGGGATCCAGGGGCAGCCCCAGCTGCTCTGGGCACCCTGTGCCAGGGCCTGCCCACCCTCCCAGGGAACAATTCCTTCCCAGTATCTAATCCAAACCTTCCATACCATTTTGCACTATGCAAGGCCTCCCCTGGCTTTACCAGCAAACCCTTTCCTCAGTTTCACTCAGGAAGAACTTTAAGAACAAACTTAACTTTTCTAAACAAAAATAATTTCATCATTTTGTGTGGCATTAACACCCTGCTATTTCTATATGTTATCTATATTTTTCTTGTTGACATTCAACCAATTCAGAGCTAAAAATCCATCCTGCACTTTTTCAGGGGTCGTAAATCATAAAAAGGTTATATTTTATGAAAGCTGAAGCTGAGAAGTAAACAGCATATTTGTATCAAAAGAGTTTCATCTATTAAGCAGCAATGACAGGGCCCTCTGGGCCAAAATCTAGTTTTCTTACTTAAAAAGCTTAGTTCCTTTGTAGACTCCTGCAGGGACCTATAACAGTTGGAATTGGGTTTTTTATGCCTTTGAGGCCTCCAAATGAATGTTACAGTTTTCCATTATTTTCTTTCTTCTTTTGAGAGAACGAGGCTACCTGCTTATTGCCTAAAACCTACACCCTGCAATTGTTCTGTTGTAAAATCTGTCTTCCAGCCTCTCATATGCTCAGGCATTCTTAGTGCTGCCTTTCCATTTTACCCAGTGCAGGGTAAAACACGCAACCAAAGAAATGCAGCCTGCAATCAAAATTTCATCCTTAAGCTTTTGGCATTTGCAAGATTCTCAAAATTACCTTTGAAGTGCAGAAATCTGCAAAGTGCTCATTTTATATCCTGCAAATATGCATCTTTTTATTGAGATACTGAAGTGTCAGTGGTTGAAGAGGAAAACATGAGTGCCAGGTGAGATTATTTTTTTTTTCCTTCTCTGCTGCCTTCTCTGGGACTTTAACTCAGAGACAGATGCTCGAGTGTTTCTCTCCAGCCTGGGAGTTGGTCACCCCTGGACCTTGGAGGGTCTCAGGTTTTATATCTCTCTCTCCCACCTCTAAAACACCTCCCCATCACACCTGGAGCTGTGGGGACAGCCACAATAGATCAGTGTGGTACCACCAGTGCTGGGAGGCACTAAAATATCACCAGCAATTTCTGGGGGATTGCTCAGAGCGCAAAGCATTAAACACACGCAAACCAAATCACTCTCTGCAGGACCAGGACCCAAATGCACTCACTTCAGCCATTCCCACCCAGCAAACAGCCCCAGTTCTCACTGGGGCAGGTCCAGGCACAGCCCAGCCAGGGCTGAGTTTGGCTCAGCACCCACCAGCACCCTCAGATTGATCCGAGCACTGGTGTGCCTGAAATTCCCCAGAGCACTTCATGCCTTTCCACCCACGTGAAATGAGGACATCAGCCTGCATCTCCCTTCTTATTAAAATGTTGCTATTAGTCCACCTTCAGCTATTAGAAGATGATAGACCTGACCCTTTTTGAATGGTGTCATTTCCAGCCGTGAATATCTATATATTCCCCTCTGATTACATCACAAGCACGAGCTCAGAGTCAGCAAATTCACCACCTCTAAACCAGTAGAATAATCACTAACAATTAACAAAATGATATATCCAAGTCACAGTAATCTTTTTAGCCACTTTGAACATATATTTGTTCTTTTGATGTCCTGTGTGAATAGGAGTGCTTTATCTGACTGATGATGGGCTAAACAATGGTTCAGAGTTGTAATATGGAACTCAATTTGCTGGAACTATCATCTGAAAGGCCTGGACAATTTATTGAACACTGCAGATGAAAGAAAGAGGGAAAAAAATTTAAAAACTGACCACTTCTAAAATGAAGAAAATAGAGCAGTAAAGGGTATTGTAATATACTTTAATCTTCCTTAATGTAGAAAAATATGAAATGCCATTAAAGCCTCCTTTGAAATGGATGTGTCCGCATAGCTTGAGCACCAAAATCTAGTTAATGAATCTATTGTTAAAGCAAATAAACAGGAAAGCAGCAGAGAAGGAGTGATCTATGCTTTATACTGACTAATTCAGAAGATGAAAGCAGAGAAAAATTAAACTTAAATTCATATAAATATTACAGCCAAGGAGAACAGTTGCAGGTGTTAAAAAAAAAAAGAGAGAGAGAGAGAGAAAAGCTAGAGCATGAATTTTCATTCATTTTGCAAGTCACAACCAGGAGACACTTTTTCGTACAAGAGCAAAGTCAGGCAAGATGAAAGCTTTTGAAGGGGCACAATAATTAACATTTTAAAAGGTTTTAGCAATAAAATAATGATTCCACAATAACAGCAATTTAATCATTTTATTTGAGAAATTAAATTGATTGCTAGTGTTCATTTGTAAGAAGTGGCATTTACTGCATTTGTAAGAAGTTATCAAATCATGCTTCCATTTAATAGTTGGGGGGTTTTAATATGTGTTCAACGTGCAGGCAGAGAAGCCACCATCGTTTGTCTGCCTAAATGCTCGTGCCTGATGCTGCATTTTTTATGCATGTTTAAAATATGAATAAATGAATAAATATGAATAAATACTGCTAAACGTCAGGCAAGAGCAAGGATGGTGTGAGGAGGAGTTGAGATGCTCTTGGTACCAGCGAGGTTTCCAGCAGAGCAAAGATTCCATTTAGGATTCAGAGGAACATCTGGAGATCCTCTCGTGGGGCTGGCCACACTTTCACCATGACACACCAGTAACTGGCAGGGTGTCACTGATGATGTCTCTTGGAAGGATGGTGGGGAGGGAGAAGATGTTTCCAGAAACTGGGAATGGTCCAGCTGAGCTCAGCACCACCGCAGCCTCCCAAGCTGAGAGAGGGGATGGAGACCCAGCATGTTCTTCTCCTGGCCCAGGATGGGAAAGGAAAAGGATGGCTCTGCTCATGCACAGGTAAAAGGCACCTGGGCTTGGCTGGGAGCAGCCTGGGGGGGACCTGGTCCTGCTTTGGATCCTGAATGGCAAAATATGTGGTTTCCATGAGGAGCATCTTGAGGGCAATGCACAGGGAAGGAGTGAGGCCCAGCCCTGCTGAGGTCAGTGGAAAGATCTGCATCAGTTCCACTGGGTGCAAGCACATACTAATTTCATGGAAAAAAATAAAATCATATATTTTTCACATATATATATAAACACACAAAAATCTTCCAGGCAGCAAACACCAAGTATGACAGATGGACCAGCCCCACTTCAGCTCAGGGCCATGAGAGAACCACAGGGTCCTAACTCCACACGTCTTTTGCAATAATTAAATCATGGCATAAAGTGAGCAAATCATATATCATCTCAACCAGACCATCCATATAATTGTCAAAATCTAATTTAAATGACAGATCCACTGCAGCATACGTTTTGTGTACGTCTAATGAATTTGTATTTCCAGCCCATATATTTTAACTTTCTGATTGCATTAGTTCTTTGGTTGAGTGTCCACACACCAAATAAACATCTCTGAGATAATGATAATGCACCACTCTGTTTTCTCTATCTGCCCAGACCCGAAAGTAAGGCGAGATGAGGCTCTTGTAGCTGACAGTAGCATGTGCTCTTTTTCTCCCCCAGTCCCCAAAATGTTCATTGCTCAAAATTGGGCTATTTCAATTTTCCTTTTAAAACTATAAGCTTTAACTCTCAGAGGTGGGAGTTGTGTAGGAAGAAGCTGCCAGGTAACAGATGTATCTGTTAAAGTTGCTGCTTGAGTGTGGACAGTAATAGGATTTCCAGAAATGAACTGCTATTTTGTGAGGCACTAACACAGAAATGTACAGTGGGAAATGAGAGCTTGAACTTTGCTTCTCCTGGAGAATTGAACTGTCTGTTTCAAAGAAGGAAGAAAAAAGGAAAGATTTGAAAACAAGCCATTTTCCATTGCTTACCCTTTAATTTATATTTAATAAGAACAATTTTTTGCTTTGTTTTGGCATGTAAAAGGCCAAAATTTTATAGGATGAATTCGACCTGAATGCATCTCTGTATCTATGTCTCCATCGGTATCCTGTGTCCCTCTTTCTGCCTCTCCTGAGAGCCCAGCATAATGTGGTGATGTTGTATGAACAATATTTCCTTTGATAAGGTTACACCAAGGACACTTTTTGTTCCTGTCTGGTCACTGTGCAATAGCTTTATAGTTTTTAAGATGGCCAAAAAGATTTGTGCCATCTCCCAGCTGAAAAAAAAAAAAAAATTAAAAATAAATAAATAAAATAAAATAAAATAAAATAAAATAAAATAAAATAAAATAAAGTAAAATCTCTGTGTATAAAGGCAACAGCTTGATGAAGGCTAAAGGTTATGTCCAGTGAATGACCTGAAAGGTTTTCCAGAAGGTCAACAGAGCTGATGGTGCTGCACAGCTCCTGACCTTGGCCAGGACACCCAGACCTCTGGTGGCCCCTCACCTCACCCTTAAACACACAGGACTAATTGAAAAGTCTTTTCTGCCCAGAGAGGGTTCATTCCTCTTTCACTGACTGACTTTCAAGTCTGTCATGAGTTCTGTGTTCTGAAAGGCTTTTAGTCTGGGAAATTGATGATTATAAGATCTTCAGTCTCCCTTTCTCCCTGTATTTTAAAAAATTAGAGGGGGCTGGTTGTGTCATTCAAAAATACATCACGACATGGTACTGCAAGACACCTTAGTGGTAAAAGCAGACAAAACTATTTACAGCAGAATCACACAATTTACAATCAGCTCACACATGATTTCACTCTGTATTCCATGGGGTTTTGCCATGAAACATGGGTTTGTTTGCTACCCTGTGGTGCTGCTGTGGGGACCAGGCACCCCCGTGCTCCTTGCTGAGCTCTACCCAGCAGCTGCAGCTGTGGGTTAAAACTGAGGGGTTTTAACCCAACTTCCAAAGCCACATCCAAGTAAACAGCTTATTAAATCCTAGGGACTATTCCCAGCAGAATCAGCCAGTGCTGGGACTAGGTCCCTCATTTTTTTCCCTTGCTTTTCCCTGCAAAGTCCTGCCACTTTGATAAGTGACATTTCCTATGGCAGCCTTCCCATTACACGTTTAGCACCTCTTCCCTGCCTGGCAGTTCACAGCCCAGCACTTGCCTAATTTTTTTCCTGTTAGCTTTGTAATTCTCCTCTTCACCCCAATCCTGTTGCAAAATTCAATTAAGGCTGGTTAAAATCTGCGAGTGCGAGCGAGCAGCACCTGGCATGAGGGCAGCCTGCGACGTCTGCTGGCACAAGCAGCAGAGCTAAAGGGCAGTTCAAAGATTTCCATTTATTCCTTGGCTTTAGGTGGTTTGACTGGTTTTTTGCAATTATCTTGACCTCTTTATAATTTTACCATGGCTGGGAAAGACAGGCAGATGCCCTTAGGTCGTGTCACCAAATATATATGTGTGTGTGTGTATATATATATATATATATATATATATATATATATATTATATATATATAATAGAAAGAGATATATTTGAAAGAAATAAATATGCAAAAAATATAAATTCTCTAAAATATATATATATATGTGTTAAATTTAAATTTCCCATCTTGTTATGCCTTGTGTGGGGTTCTGAACTGAATCATCGCTTTCAGCAGTGATAACCCCATCGGGGCTCAGAGGTGGGATGCTCAAGACCTGGAAAAAATTTTCCAAGGAAAGGGATGTGGGAGCATTTCTGGAGCAGGGAAGTTAGATCACTCTTGGCTCTCAGAAGCACTATCTTTTAAATGAAACTGCAAGATGGTGAGTAAAGTGCAGGCTAAAACAAAAGCCTCAGTGATCTTTGGCAGATTACTTTGGGAAAAGTATGGCCCATTTCAGAAAAATCAAAGCAAAGAAAAACATTGACTACAATTCAGAGGCCTAATGTATTATTATGGCTTTTTATGGATTTTATATATAATTTCCTGTAAAGTTAAGAGGTTGAAGTGATCTCTTACATTCAGCTGCATTATCAGCATAACACCAAACAATTTTCTACATCTTATTATGCTCACAGTTGACATACTATTAGAGAAATGTGCAGCTGTCTTACTCTGCTATTCATTTCCTCATTACTATTTTATAAATATATGATTAACAGTTATTGCAGCTGCCTAATTCACATTTATTGCAAATGCAACCCCACAAATGAATGTTCAAAGCAAAGAGATGTGGTTTTAGACTAATTTAAATTTTACAGTTCCATTTACCCTGCTTTTTAATTTACTGTATAATGACCCTATTAGACTAAAACACATCTGGAAGTTCTTTGGGGAACATTTAATTTTCTGTGGCTTCAGTACTAACAGAACTTGTACCATAAAGGCCACAGATGCTTTGAAGACTGTACAAATTTTCACATTTTATGCCAAGATGCTGGTTAATTGTACAGATGAGACAATTACAGCAAGGCAAAAGATAAAGTTCTCTCTACCTTGAAAGCAAACGAAAGAACCTCATCCTTAGAAAACTGCTTTTTGGTAATAACCATATTTTAAACTCATCCCTAGAACAGGGGAAATTTGAGGTGGAATAAAATGGACCCAAAATGTTCAGAGTAAAACCAAAGAGCATTTTTCAAAGTCCTGGGACTTCTGCTTAGTCTTAACACCCTTGTAAATGAAGGGAAAATGCTCTCTCCCATGCCTTTCCCAGCTTCATTGCCAGCCCCTAAGCTTCTCATCATCACTATTAAGTGAAATAGTAAATCAATGAGACCAGAGAAGGCTTTGGAGGTCAGTGGGCGATTCCATAAACATCCCATATTTACAGGCTGTGGCGAGGATGCAGATGCTGCGAGTCCCAGCCTGCCATATTAGCAGAATCATCCTGAGAATTTGAAATTGATTTGAATATTAAATACAGATCACTGCAGCAGAACTCTTTTACAAGAAAGGATGTGAATCCATTCTCATTGATTCGTTAATTTATGTTCTACAACTAATCGAAACACAAATCTCATTAGCCACAGGTCAGTAGAGCTGGGGAGGGGGAGAGGGGAAAATCATTTGGATAGCCCAGTTAGCTGTAAAGATATAATTATAAGCCAAACTGCTTTAAAGGCAGTGCCTTGATCAGCGTGTGCAACGGGCTGTCAGCGAGGCTTTGTGCCACTTCTCCTCAGCACTGCGGGTCTCAAATCTATTTTTAAGGAAGATGGTTGCAGGCTCAGCTCTTCCAGAGAGCAGCAGCCTCAGCTCGCTCCCAGCCCAGGCAAAACAAGCAAAAAGCAGAGTATTTACACAGCCTAGGCACAGCTTAAGGAATGAAAAGCGACATTAAATAATTAATCGTGACCTCGTTCCATGCTGAAACAGCTCAAACACGCCCGGTGGCCTCAGCCCCTTTCCCTGAGTACGCTCCAGCCACCCCCCAGACAACACCAGATGTCAGCAACACTGAAATACAGTCGGATCAGAGATGCCTTGTCTGATTTCTCAGGAATATTCTGCAATGTTTCTACACCTACGAGCAACAGCATTCACCTGATGTGTTTTCAGATAAACAACTGATAGGATTTCCAGCTCAGAGGTGGATAAATATGGAAGCATACATGCTAAAAACACTTCCAGCTCATTGCTGAACACTGTTTGATGAATTAGAATTTGACAACTATACCCTAGTACAAATTATTTGCTTATTAAATGAAAATTTTCCATGTGTTATGTAGGTTTTGTCCATGTAGGCTTGAAGTAGTGGGAGTCATTTCATTAAAAGCTCATATGTTGTACTACAATTTTACCCTGAAGTCCTTAAGCAACAAAGTTTCAGAATCAAATTATTATTCCAGGCAGATCTTTCTGTATTTCCGTAGTCCCTTACATTCTGTAATTGCTTTATACTGTATTAAATGCATGAAATAATATTCTGTAGTTAGTAATAATAAAAATAATAATGATGAACGCTTTGGAGCTGCAGAGCTCTGTATACACACAAAATCAGGAGGGACAAGGCACCAAGAGGTGGCTCATTTTTGCAGCTGAGCAAACATGGGCATAGCCAGGTAAGAGACCTGCCCAAGCTCAGCTCAGCACAGGAATCCTCCTCCTCCTGGAAGAGGCTTGAGAAGGGGGTAGGAGGCCAGAGCAGGGTTGGTAGAACAGTGAATTGTGCTCATTATCTCCAGCAATGCATCCAGAACAAGCTGGTGATGCTCTCCAGGACACACCTCGCCCTCTGCAACTGAGCCTCCACCTCCAAAGGGCCTGGAGGAGCAGTGCCAGGGTTCACCTTGGGAGGAGGTAACTCCTACTCCTTAAGCAAGAGGAATCATGTGGAGGTTTTCCAGTTGGAGTGAAAGGAACACCGCTGTAGGAAGGTAGGAAATAAAAAGAGTTCTAAACAAACTCTCTTGTTTTGGATTAGCATTGGGTAAACTGTGGGTTTGGGCTTCCATGTGTTTATTTAACTCCGTGTTGTTTAGTTTTATTTAAGAGAGAATCCAAAAGAAGCTTGTTTGCACCACTTCTGCTCCTTGTGGCTGTTTCCCTGAGAAATATGGGAAATGTTACTCCAGGAGCTTCAGATTTCTCCACTGAGCACCAAGCTGTTATTGCTCCTCAAAGCAGGAGCAGAGGTTTATCAGAGGTCATGCTGATCTGAAACCTCTCTGCTTCAGCATCAGTCAGAGCAAGACGCAGAAAACTCAGAGGTTCTTGTATTTTATCCCAGACAAATTCAGTGACTCATTGTGTAACCTTTGGGAAGTCACTTGACCTCTCTGGCACCCATTAACCCACATGAAAACTCAGTAAATGGTAGGACCTTGCTGAAAAGCAGATACTTAAAACTGAATTTTCCTGGGTAAATAAATGAGAAAAACAACCAACAAAGAAAGGCACTGTTCAAAACTCATCCCGTGACCCCATTATTCATGGATCATTAGTGTAATAGGCCACATGGGATCCATAAAAGGCATTATTGCCTTTTATGTCATTGCGTATTTAGAGAGTGATAATCCATATATTATTGAAACAATATAGACTCTAACAACTCCTTCCAACCTATTTTAAGAGATCTCAAGATTTCAAAAACAATAACCAATGAAGATTATATATATCTATATATATATCTGTATATGACTTATGCAGTAGCAGCAACTACAGTGCATTTACAAAGAAAACTCCTTTTAATCTCTGGACTGAAAGCATCTAGTTCACATTATGGTAAGTAGTTGGCAAATGATCATTTTATTAAGTTAAAGGCACTCATTAGTGCTGCTTTGAAAAGGCTATGAACCCTACCCCTCCCTGCAGAGATGTATTAATGCGTGAGATGGCTGAAAATACTGATAATCAAATGAAGTGCAAACAAAAAAGCTGCATCTAACAGCACATACACAGCGGTTTTCCTTTTGGTTCAAACACCATTATTCTCCATTCTGTAGCTCTCTTTTTTTCCTTTTCTGCCACAGACAGGTACTTTACTCCACGTCTCTCTCTGAAAAAGGCATTGGAAGCTACTATCTTGAAATTAGTTCTAATAATAGTTACAAAGGAACAAAACCAAAACCCATTTGAAACAGAAATGTGTTTGTACAGTAGAAGGTGCTGCCACTGTCTTGTATCTTCACATTATCTTATGTTTTTTTGTTTTCTGCATTCCACATCCTCAAAGTATTTCTGTAGGAATTGGGTCCATAAATACCAGTAAGAGTCTGCACCCAGAATATCAAGCACTACCCCAAAAACATACAAAGAGATACAAAATCTCTTCCCTCCTCTCACAGCAGTGGTGGGGAGGGAACCACACACCTCATTCAAGGTGACAAGGGAGAATTAACTCTGGCTTGTGGCCCTACTTGCCACAGCCAACACCCTGCAGATCTGAAGGTGTCCTGCTCGTGGGATTGTTCCTGAACTCATTTCAATCCATGTGCTGGCACAGACCTGCTCCTCAAACAACTCCAGCTCACCCAACTCACAGTGGCCAACAGCAGGTGCAGAATTCAGCACCTGAAGAGCTCAGCCTAGAGGACAAATCTGTATCCAAAGGCAACAACCTGAGGGATGACCACAGCCTTTTCCATCAGAGACATGCAGGGAGTCCCTTAATGGGACGGTTGTCCTAATTTTAAGACTGTCACATGTTGTTGGAGTAATGCAAAATTACTTTGTCAGGGACTGGGACCAAGTTCTTGATCCTAACCTCTGAAAGCACGTGGTTAATATGGCACAGAACTCAGCAGTACAGCCAAGGAGGACAGTGAAGGCCACAAAATTCGACAGATATTCAGGTAAATTCAAGCCCCTGTGGGTTTTAATCTGTAAGGAGCATCTCTGCTTGCAGCTGTACCTGTCCCACCTTGCAGCCATTCTCAGAAATGCTCTGCAGGAGCAATATGTTCCTTTATCCTCCCCAGCTTCCCAGGCAGTCAGGCCTCAGATTTCCAAGCAAATAAGATTTTGTGAACCTGCCTTTGTTACTCTGTGATTAAGCTGACATTACCTGGAAGGGGGCAAAAACATGAATATAAAAACACCCTAATCATCCTGCTTATTAAACACAGTCTCACTCCGGCAAACTTCGAAAAACCCCGTAGCATTTCCCTCAAAACACCCATTAAACTGTAACAAGCCTTTTCTGCTGTTTTTTCCCCATCACAGCTGATTACTCAGGGTGCACATCACTGAGTGTAAACACCAGCTTTCTTCTTTTATAACTGCTCTTCTTCCTCCTTTTTCTTATGTGATTGTCTCTCAGATGCCAGAATTGAGGATATGTGGTATTGCAATTGCTTCCTTGGCAATGGTGGCCACAAATAAATAAATAAAGCTGTACCTCCAGCATGACAGTGGAAAATCCAAAGCCACAAGTTTCTGGCGTGGGGATGGCAAACTGCAGCTTGCAAGGAAAGAAGCTGCATTCATGATTTTTATTCAATTTTCTACTTTGCCTTGCAAAAAGTTTAGCCGACAATCCCTCTCTGTTCTCCCGAAGAATAAAAAAAACAAACCAATAAAAATCAAAACATTGGAAGGTGTCTGGTGTCCTTCAGATGCCTTGGGCTTACCTTTACCATGCCTGTGGTGCAGACACGTTTGACAGGCCATAGTGAAGTGCCAACGAGATCAAGGAGCATCATGAAGGATCCTTAGGCTTCCTGATGAAATCAGAAATGTGTTCTGCACTTTTATTTTAAACCCTTAGCCACTCTCTCAGCAACTGATGCAGCTCTTTTTATGATTCCAAATCTCCCATGTGCCATTTGTTGAAGAAAAACCTCAATCATTATATAAACTAAATATTAGGTGATCGTATTGAGTATTTTTTTCATTTTGGCCCTCTGAGCTGTAGTCAATCCTGTTATAATGTGCTTTTAGGAGGGATGGAAGAACATGTAGAAGGCCTCAAGTCTGCTTAGGTCTGATAGGTCTGATCCTAAACTGGGATTAAGAAGAGTTTGAGTTTAATCTGCACAATCATATGGAGTAATGCCAGTTTTGCTCTATCATTGCCTCTTCTCGAATAACTGTATTCTGAAAAAAAAACCAAACAGTTTCCAGACTGTAAATAAGCCTTTTTCACAGGCACTGTCAGGGTTTAGGTCTGTGATGTGTGTTGGCTAATAATGTAACCCCTTACATCTCAACTAAAAATATACAGATTTATGTCAAGTAGCAACACATCCTGCTCAGTTTATTTTTCCTAATTTGGTCTCTAATAGCCAGAAAACTGTCTGAGCTTTCCTGAAGCCACAAGTAGCTGTATGAATAGTACAGACAGTGTGTCTGGTTTATTGGGAGAATTTACTCACAGCTGCACCACATTGAGACATCAGCTCGGGTATGCAGGCGGGCAGGTTAAATGTTAATTTCCTTTCTACTGTACCATTTTCTAACCTCTGTCCATGAATCAAAGTGAGTAAAAGGTTCCTCACTTAGAGACACAAAACAAATTGGACAAATTATGTTACTTAACTGAGGAAGGACCAGTAAGTTCATTGATTTTTTTTGTTGTTTGGCTTCAGATGCTCCTTTTTAATTAATATGAATTCTCAGACACGATTTTTAATTTTAGAGTGTTATGTCTCAGATATTCTATCCAGGTATTTCAAGGTAGCACAGCTCCACAAGTGGTCATGTATCTTAAAGAGAAAAATCCTGGCTTTGGTCACAGCTGTTTGATGTCATTAAAGCCAGCAGCCCCTCCATCCCCTCTTCCACGAGAGTAGGAAGTCAGGAGCAGCTCCACTAAAGCCAGGTTTAGCACTGGGAGGAACACAAAACCGGGCCCCATGGGGTTTGAAAGCTGAAACAGCCAGCACAATGCATCCAAATGAATTCAAAACTAGAAGCCAGGGGATTAGAGTACAATGTGGTTATCAGGATATGAAAAACAGCCATTAAGTTCCCAGTTCTTTTAGACGGATCATGAATCTCAGTCACCACCAGCAACAAGTTTCTTAAGCTGACAATCTGCTATTTAAAGAGTACAAGAAGAGAGGGAATTTAAGCTTGAGCCAAGCTGAGGTACATTTCTCTTTCTGTGGCAGCACTGACAGCATGAAAAGGAAATGTTTAATACTAATGGGGACTTTTAAATTTTTTACTTAGAGGATATTTTTGTAAGTATCTAAAAATTGTCTGAGTTTATTTCTGCTTTGAGGGAGCAAATTTTCCACAGCAGTCTCCAAGCATCTGTGTAGAGATGATACACAAGCTCAGGTTGTAGGCGGACAAACGCACTCGTGATTGCAGATTGCTGGGACTGTTACCCTGGAGAGTTCATCCCCTTGTCAGTAGAGCATTAGTGAGATATCTGTGTCACAGGAAATATGCCTTCACTTGTGGGGCTGGTGAGTCCATCTCCGTTCTACCCATTAGCTCTTTCTCTGGAAGTGTCCTTCTCCTGGACCCCTCACTCTGTGCTCAGCTGCTTTCCCAACAGCTCATCCTGCTGCACATTCCCATCATGGGGGTATTTGTGGTAGATTTGGATGCATCCCTCGCTAATTTCCACTTCAAGGCGTCCTGGTCTCCTTGGGCAGTGGGAGACTGGGCTTAGGGATCTGAACTGCTGACATTAATGAACTTTCTGCTGCAAGTTAGGGCATCTGCAGGGATGAGAAATTCACAGTGGTGGTGTTTACACACCTCAGTTTTGCCTGTTACAGGAAGAGGGAAAGCATAAGCACAATACCTGCATCAAAATATTTACTCTATCATTTTGAGCAATCATTTCCTAACTTCTTATGGCACCTTTGTCCCATGCAATGGCACATCTGTGTAAAGGAGCAATAACCTCAGAAGCTCCTGGAAAACATCCCATTGCCAGGACTCCTGTGAATGATGAGGAAAAGAGCTGCTGTTTGATGCTAACTGGGTGGAAAATGGGAGGCAAAAATAGCTTTTGAAATAGTTGTAGAGGTTACAACTCGGGAGTAGCAGGTCTCCATCCAAAGCAGAAATGTCTGTCCCTCTCCACCTTCTCTCTCTGAGCTGAATGTTGATACACACAGAGCTGCTTTTGGTTTGTACTGAAAGCCCTTCTAGAAACACTCTTGGGTTTCACCCCCCTTTACCTGCATAATTACCTGTGATACAGATCAAGATTTACACGGATATTTTTATTTAGCTACTAACAAATAGTGTAGACATTCCTTTCTCTCTTAAATATTTTACCTCCCTTCCTTGAAAAAAAGATGAAACATCGAAGAGATTGATTTTTCCTTCCAAAATTAAGAAGAAATTTGAAAAATGAAAGTTAGAAAGAAAACCCTCATCTACTTTCCCACAAAAAATGTTTCACTTATATCACAATGGTTTAGGGTTGGGTTTTCTTTCTTTTGCTTCCATAAAATTACTTCTGAGATGTTTCTTGTTGATATTCAACACTACTGGAGCAAGAGTATTTTATAGCCAAGGAACAATCACAATTTCCTTTGGAACCCTCCACAGTCTGGAACAGAAATGGGGCAGCAGAGCAGTCAAACCTACTTGGGGTTACACAGCTGCTCTTCTGTGTCCTCAGTCCTGCCCAGGAGCTGGGGGAGAGGGAACAACACAAATGATGGTGCCAAGGCCCCACCACTCTTGATTTTCAAGTGTGTGCTGAAGCCTGGAGTGGAGTAAAACTTGTTCTGATATCCATGCATTGTATCTTTCCTCTGCTTCTGGTGTTAAATTTTAACCTAAGGCAAAAATGTAGGTTATGGCATAATTTATTAAAAAATCAATACCATATTCCCCAGTAATGGCACAAACACTCCAGCTTATAATAGCTTTACTGTAGTAGGGGATTTTTTTATCATTACTTTCCAATATGATAACGCTTGTTCTAAGGTCAACAGACATCACATGATTGGGGGGATATTTTTATAGGAGTGCAGCAGCAGCAGCCATAAGCTGGTGCACGTGTGGGGCTGAACTCACTGCGGGGTGGGATGGTGCACACACAAAAGGTGGTGTCGTTGGAAAAGTCCTGGAGATCCCTGCTTTGTGTCCTCATAGCCATCAGAACCTGTGCTTCCTGCATGGTTCTGAAGGTTGAGCCCTGCTTTCTGCCCTCATAGCCATCAGAACCTGTGCTTCCTGCATGGTTCTGAAGGCTGAGCCCTGCTTTCTGTCCTCATAGCCATCAGAACCTGTGTTCCTGCATGGTTCTGAAGGCTGAGCCCTGCTTTCTGCCCTCATAGCCATCAGAACCTGTGCTTCCTGCACGGTTTTCTGAAGATTTCCTGCCAAACACCTCCTCCCAGCATTAGCACCCAGCCCTTTTCTATGTTCAAGCATCCTCAGCTCCCTGCCCAGCACACATGAAGTCCTGCCTCCCCAGAACTCAGCCTATAAAGGGTTTATTTGAAAATTAATTCCTTTCTCTCCTGGCTCTCTCATTAGTTGCTAGGTTATCTAACCTATATGATGTAAAACCCCAAACGGCTGCAAAGGCACTTCGTGTCTGCAGTTGGAGCGATGAAGAATGGCCTCAATGAGATTATGCTAACTTTATATAACTTATTAAAATGAATATCAAACTTTGTTTTGCCTCATTCAATTTTTGATGTTAATTAAGTAAGCACAAGCATAAGAAAGGAAATTGGATTTGCTACTTAAGGAACTTCCAATAAAGCCATGGATGTTAGCGAAATGAGTTTCTAATAAACATTAATAAGTGTCTCTATAACAAGCAGTGCTTGTCTTTTAAGAACATTGGATTTTTCTCACAGGATATGGACAGCAATAAAATACATTTGCAAATATGAAGATATATTACAGGCACATTTTTCACCACAAGCCTCAGGTCCCCACTTTCTGATTTTGTGACCTTGGGAACAATCATGGGCCAAGAAATTCAAAAAAACATTTTAAAATTCATACAAATATAATTTAGGAGCAGCTCTGGCTAGACAGGAACTTTAGACAAGATTTTTACAGTGAATAATGCTTTTCTTTGTCCATTTCAGACAAATTTAATGTTGCTACTACATTTGACATCAATCACCCAGTCATGAGCAGCCACATCCTTGCTCAGGCTAATGACAGGAGAGGAAGGTGCAGAGCCAGGACAGTGCAGCTGTGCACATGGAGACACAGGGACAGCCAGAGCTTCTATTTCACCTTTCTACTGCAGCCAGAACAAAGCTATTAGAGCCAAGCACAAGGGAAGCATCTCTCTCACAGTTGTGCTCATTCATCGCTCCTAAAATTAGGTGGGGTTTGAGAAATCCCAATCTGGGCAAAAGACAATTTCCAACTTACACCATAATGCCTGGAGCAGGTTTTGTTTGCCTGCTGCCCTTGCATTTGGCAGCTGGAACCAGTGACAGACACACATAGAGAAGAATTGTGGAGCAGGATGGTGACATTTTCACATCATCTTTTGAGCATAAAATGCCACCTTTTAAATGCAGAGGCACCACAGGGTGTTGAGGGGGCCACACATGGTGGTTAAAGTCATAAATCTGGTGTCAGAAAAGACACACAGCACAAGAGCAGAGCTGGTTGAAAAGAAATACATGAGATCCTTTTCAACTAAACAGAAAAATAACTTGCCTTCTCCTCAGTGGATCTGCCAGAAAGACCAAACTTCCCTGAACTCCAGAGATTTCAGTGTTTACGTGGGATGAGGAGCTGCCTTTCCATAAGCTCCCATGGTATGAGCAGGGAAAGGCAGCTTTTCTGCACAACCACTGCATGGGTCAGCTAACAGGTAATGATCCACAATTCACTCCTGCCCACAGAACAAACCTCACAGGTTATTCCCTCCCTCACTGCTCAAACCTGCTCAGAGGCTTCTGGCAGAGCTGCATAAATTTGTTGGATTACATCTGGCTTTGTGGGTGAGTCTGCCCAGCTAAAGTTTAAAACAACAGCACTGGAGGGATGACTGATAAATTCCAGTGATCCTCTCCATCAGAACTTCCAGAAAAGCGAAAATTCTGGGCTGCAATTACCAGTCAAACAAACACATCCCAATTTTCATTATCCAACATATTACGTCAGCAGAGGTACTCCTGGCACAGACTGGCCTCAAACTCACCAACTTCAACCACATGAATTTGTTTGCCCATAATTCATATGATGCATTTCAGTCCACTCAAAGTAATAACTGCATCCCTTCCTGGTAATGAAAAGTGATTAATTTTCAATTATGGTAAGTATCCAATTTTTCACAGTGCAGCACTGGTCTAAGTCACCCTATCTCTAACATTCTAATTACAGACATTAAAAGTTCCTTATAATTATTGCAGAAAGATCAGTAAAATTAAAAATATGGGTTACTTGCTGCTATTATTACATTTGCTCTAATGCAGCCAAGGCTTAAATTTCTGCCTGAGCTGCCAGCCATTTCATCAATGTCTTTTTGTGACTTGTTTAGAACAACTGGTTTTATTTCACAGTCTCAGTGACTGTTCCAGCAGGTCTGTTAACAGGTTGGCACTCTCCATTTTGTAAAGCTCTAATTAAGCGAAACAAGCTAAAAATCACTAATATGTGCCTTTAGCAAAGTAGCACTGTAATTATCTCATTTAACAGATAACTTGTATTTCATTTTTCAAAGCACAAAGAGAAAACTAGCTCTAAATGTCACTTTTCAGGCTCATTAAACTCAGTAGAGAATTATCAAATTAGAGATTTCTACTACAAATACTATAATAAACTCCGTGAGCTCATATGAGCAGCATGAGGATTTGGGGAAGGGACAAGTATTAGAAAATATTCTGTTTTGCAGAATAACTGCTGGTTGCATATTTACAAACAGCTTTTACTACAACATTACACAAATTTTGGTCCTCTTTAAAAGAATCCAAAGTACCGAATTGTGTATTGCACATACAATATAATATAACCTACAGAATTTTATATTCAGGTGCCAAATTCTTTTTTTCTATCTCAACATGATCACTTTTTTTTCCTAAATCTTCTTTCCTAAGTTACTCTTAGGAACTGTGGGAGAACTGGGCGATAAAAGAAAGTTATGCAGATGTCAGCATACAGCTTCAAGGCAAGATTTATTTGTCTGTGTGTCTGATGAAAGCACTAACACGGATCCAATCACCTCACATAACCACTGCCAGCTCAAACCAAGGCATTTACATCGGAGCCTGAGGCCTGGACTGCAAAGTTTCCATGCAATAACCAAGTCATAACCCATAACTCGTTCACTTGCACTAACGGTGTAATATTCCAGGATTTCAGTCATGTTTCCATAAAGCAGGCTGTACCCATATCTGCATTTATTTCAGTGTCACCATGGATGTATCTGTCCTTGCTGATGGCAAAACTAATGCCCACACACAATGTTTATGGAAAGCCTGTGAGATATTTCCACACTAAAGGAGGCAAAAAACTGGAAACAGCAAGAGGAGCCCAATAGGAACTGCTGTACATGATGTGGGCTAAGATCCCAGGGGTCAGGAGCAGAGGGTGCAGGTCACCCATCCCACATTTAGGATATAAAAACATCCTGCTGATGGGTGAAGACCCTTCAGCCCTGGTATGAACAGGCATTAAAACCAGTCCAGCCAAACCACCGTGATTTTCAGTCCTCTTTAACACCATGTCCCACCCAGGAGCTTGTGCAAGCCACCAGGGCCAGCTGAACCCATCCCCCTGAGCCAGCCTGGCCAGGCACAGTCGATGAGGCTCCACCAGGGATGCATTTGGCTGGCTGTGACTGATGCCCTGGGATATTCCTCGGAGTGCAGCTCCAGCCCTGCAAGGGAGCACACAGAAATGGGGCTGCATTCCAGGGCATTTGTATTCTGCTGGGCTCCTTTTTGTGCATTATAATATGGCTTAGAAGCCTCCTGTAAAGAAAGTTGGAGCAATAAAGCTCGACTGATTGATTGATGCATCACCATTTTTAGGGTCCGTTGCACAAACTATTTGGATAGTGGAAGCCCATAAAGTATAATGTCTGTGCTAAAAGTGACACAATGAAGAAGATGATGCACCTGCTTCAATTTCAGCTTGGAGTCATTATTTAGAGCTGGGGGTCTAGGAGTTGCAAAATACTGCCTTTCTAGTTCCCTACTGGTTTGCCACAAGATAAATGTCTAAAACTAAGGACCCCGGGCACACAATAATAAAAACCTTTTTAGAGTCTAGACCCTTCCACTAGTTAAAGGAAACCTATTCCCATTTTTCTGTTAGGAAAAAAAATGGGATGCAGTTTCCCAGTGGCAGAGATCAAATTTTTTATTTATATTAAAAATGCAGGATTTGGGGGAGAAAAAAAACAACCTTGCATGGACAAGACCAGTGGGTTGAGGGGCAGATTTGATCACAGCTTCCCAGCACATTGCAAAAAGGAGCAAAACTGGAATCTCCCTCCATGGTTAGACACAAACCACCCTTATAAATTAGCTGACAGTGTCATTTCCATCTGGGAAACACAATGAAGAATAACAAAACACTCTGAAAGCTGAAAACCAGCTAGAGCACAGTGTTAGTGCAGAATTACTGGCCAAATTGATGATTCCTCTCCCGTTGGTAAATTCAGGCAAATGTAAAAGACTTGAGCCACCCAAAATTCAACCCTCTCCAAAATCGGTTCTCAACTGAGCCCCTCAGTTCAGTCCCTGCTTGCACTGTGGGTTTTACACATCTCAGACATCTCAGGCAGGAACACATCCCTCTTTAAACTCAAGTCAATTGATATGTTTTTAAGGACAAAGCTTGCAAAGTTAATTTTCCGTTCCCACCTGTATTAAGAGTAGTTGAGGACATTCAGAGTAGATAGTCCCAGATAGGCTTTTTTCCCTCAAACAGAGGTTCAGCTCTTTCAGAGGTTTTGCAGCTATTTCAGTCAGAATGAATGACCCATGCATGAACACAAACCCTCACAGGCAAAACTCTCCGAGAAACTGTGGAAAAATGTAATTTGTGAAATTCACTTGTGAAATTCCCACTGGAAAATGGGGATATGGACCTCTTGGAGCAAGTCCAGAGGCACACACAGAGATGCTCAGGGTGCTGGAGCATCTCTGCTATGAGGACAGGCTGGGAAAGCTGAAGGATACCTTAGATCCCCTTGCAGTGCCTAAAGGGGCTCCAAGAGAGCTGGAGAGAGACTTGAGACTAGGGCATGGAGTGACAGGATAAGGGGGAATGGTTTCCCACTGCCAGAGGGTAGGGTTAGATGGGATATTAGGAAAAAACTCTTCCCTGTGAGGGTGATGGGACACATCAACACCTTGAAATGCAAACAATGGGAAAGTTGGTACAACAGCCAGGAGTGGGAGTTTTATGGGTCCAATTGATGCTGCACTGGACTTCAGTGGTGATGGAGGCTGGAGATGAACCAGGAACACACCTGGAGGAACAACAGGGTCAGCCCCAGGCTCTTGCCTTTCACATCAACCATTACTGGGGGCAAGTCAGGTGGGAAGAGCAGTGAGACGAAGGAGGAATGAGATCAGACTTTGTTCACAGACCAGAAATGAATTTACCTTGAACTGATCCTTCCATTAAATCCATGTTGTCATTTCTAGCATACAGGACTGAATCCATGGAAATTGTATGTAACATGCTCTGCATTGATAGGGAAGTGGCTTGGCTATCAAATGACCAAAAAGAAGAAGGGTTAAAGAGTGTGACCTATTGAACAATGACCTTCAACTGTTCTTGCAGGAAAAACATTTTCCCTTAAGGAGCAGAACTAACCTTTGAACCTCAGACCTTCATATTTACCTTTAGCCTTCTGGCTCCTCCTGTCACAGCTTCAGAAGAAGAACAGTCCTGGACAGATCAGGTTTGCTCCACCCTTCTGATCAGCTTGGGATACATCTGGCCCTTCTCTGCCCTTTGCACCTAGATTCCATTTGCTCCACAGGGGCAACTTCTCAAGGTCAGAAATAGGCATTGTTCCTTCAGACTCCTCACAGTCATCAACCCAGATTACTTTGGATCCCCATCAAACAGGAGTCAGTTGAGCTACTCCAGCTCACCACCACAAGATCTCATATCTGTGTGTATGCTATCTGCAGGGTTGCCCTACAAAGCAATGACAAATATCTTTCCAGATCAATGGCTCCTGCTTGGAAAATAAATGTCCTGGATTAGCCTTGGACATTTGGGTAGCAGTAGGGGCACCATCATCCTGCACCAATATTCTTGTCTGTTGACATTTTCTCTTTATTTTTATCTATTGCAGACTAAACCAGCATTGATCAGAAGGAAAAATCTGTACATGATTCTCCAGCTTGGTGTCATCAGAGCAGTTACTAAACACTTCACCTTCGAAGAGTTTCTCTTCTACTTTCATTCCATCAAGACTGCCACCTTTTCCAAAAGAGACTGCAACACACTGCTGCAAACTTCATCCACCAAAAGGCTGTATCCATCAGTTTTCCCTTCTCTCTACACATTCCGGAATTTTCTCTGCATTTTCCACAGCTTGTTGATCTTCTGTTGGGAGAAAAAATAAATATGAGCTATGATACAATGCTATTGGCTCAAAAATACTGAACACAATTACTAGCCCTGGTATTTCTCTCATGATTTTCCTGGTTCATACCAACACTGACCTTCAATTTCCTTCATATTTTAGGCTTGGCTCTTCCATGGAATCATCCTCTTTTTTTATTGTGGGCAAGTGTCCACTAAGGGCCGTTTGCCTGATCTTATTTAAGTGAACTCATTAAGAGGGGGATGTCCATCAAGATGGGGACCTTCAAAACAAATTCAGCCAAAGCACCAGCTTGCCGTTTCCTGGCTCCCTTCTTGAAACAGCAGTGACAAAAAAAAAAAAAAATAAATTAAATAAGCCATACCTCACAGGAGCAGCATCAAGCAGAACCCATCCATAAGATGCTGTAAAAAATTTGCCATGGGTCTCAGAATCACAAAGGTCAGGATCTCTTAGCTAAGTATCATCGCCCATAGGTATGGAAAAATGTCCCAGTGTTTTAAGAGTGCTACAATGCCTTCTCACAATGGAGCAGATAAAAAAGAGCACTGCAGCTTTAACTTTATATTTCTGGCTTTTGTTGGCTGAAGCCAGATCCTTGGTGTTATTTTAATGCAGCAGGAAAGAGCTGCATTTAATACATGATAGGCTCAAGATGCCTGGTTTTTTTTTTCCTTTTTTATATGTGTGCTGAATATCCAGCATGTAATTGAAAAAGGAAAAGGAGCTGCTTGTTTGCTGCCTGATCCAGGAATGATTAAAGGTAGAAGTTTTTCAGACATTACTGACAGAAAGGGTATAGTTAAAGCTGCTTTAAAAAAGAGCCTTCATAAAGAGCCACTACTCCAACCGCTATTAAAAGCAGGGAGTGAAATGCAGCTTCTTCACCAATTACCGAGAGGAGTGTACACCTTAAAGCACTCTTTGAATTGTGTCCCCCCAGGCTGGCAGCTCCCCAGCCCAGCAGCCTGGGCCAGGCTCTGTGTGTGTGTGTCTGTGCTGGGGCTCTCGAACCAGTCCAGCCCATTCACGGCTACATTAGTGCTGGAGGGGGGGCAGGAGGGGGCCACAACGCTGCACCAACTTCACTCCTCACTCGTTGTTTGCGACCCATTTACAGCTGAACGTCTCTGTGCAGAGACAGCTCTAAATGACTCTCTCCACCTCTTCACCGAGCCACTTGTTTTTGTCATTTCTTTCTCTTTTTTTAAAAATCCAGAGGAAATAATTGATAAACCCAACGCCATCCACCTTAAAGGCAAATGCATATATCCACCTGGTTAAAATTCCTCCTCTTTCTATTTTCCATCTCCCTATATCCATTTTGCTCAGCACTGTTTAAACAATACTTCATCAAATGCAGCCCGAAGCAAATAAAAAGCACAGTAGAGTAAATAAAAAGTTAAAAAAAAAAAAAAATCACAGGCTGGAGGGTAAGTACTTTTATTCCTGTACTTTCATTGCTTGGGGGAATTATTATTCCATTGCTGGTTTCAGGAGGCGGGGGGGAGTGGGGGGGAGAAAGGACAGCCATGTTATTCGTGAAATGGATTGCTCCTCTCACTGCTTTTCACTCCTCTGGGTTCTCAAAAGTCCAATGATTGCAACAAAGTGTGGCCATCTATTCCGTCTTATTGACAAAGGTCCTTAATTACTGCTGCACCAGTAATACCTGCTATTAAATTCTGCTAAACAGAGGCTGCAAATTAGCCGTGGATCCCGGTAACCTTTTGTGTGTAATTACAGGCAGCGGGATCGACGCTGAGGCTACAGCACTGACCCGAGTCACAGCAATGGGAAACCTTTGTTTATCACCTGTGGTGGGGGCCAAAATGTGAAATTAAAAGCTCTCCATCAGTGGAAGGCCTTCGGAAGCCCGGGAAAGCAACAGGAAGGCAAAAAGCAAACTGCCCTGTATTTATAACCGACTTCTTCAATTGCTGTTTAAACTGGCGGCTCATTAACCTGAGGGGCTGCTCCAGCACGCCAGCCATACAAAGTTTAAAATGGCAAAAATTTAGGTTGTCTTTTTGAGGTGTTCTGTATTTCATCAAGCCCTTCAACCTGCACTTAAGAACCCGTTTGCTGCATTTGCTGACTATAAACAGGTTGAATGCTGCAAAACCAAACCCAATAATGCACAAATGGTTTGCATTTCCATGGCAGGAGGCAGGTGATTGGGAAGCCCTGGTCTGCCTCGATGGGTCTCAGTGTGAGCCCACACCAGGGACACTGGAACTATCACCAGCCATGGATCCATCCTGCTCATCTCTGCATGCCCATGTCCCATCCTGGGAGGGACAGGCATCTCTTGTGGCACCCTGGTGTGCTCCAGGTGCCTGGGAGCACCCACTGCAAGTGTAGATCCAAAGTGCTACCAGAGCAAGAAAGCACCACCAGAGAGGCAGTGCTGTAATCCTTTGCATTATATTGTCCTTCTTGGAAAGGTGACTTTGACTTCTTGGCAAATCTCTCCCACGGTCTCCTGCCTCCCTCTTTTCTCCTTCCTCATCCCCAGCCTTAACACCTGGCTGGTGAGCTCGTTCTGCTGTTCGACAGCCTTTTCAGTAAAAAAAAAAGTCCTGATATCCGACCCAGCCCTGATTCCCTGACACATTGCAAAGCAAGAAAATCCTCTCCCATCAGAGATGGAATCAGGCTCTCAGCTGACTGCCAGGCCCTGATCCTGGAGCCAGGGCCCAGGAGAAAAGCAGGTCTGGGCATCCATGAGTGGATATCAGATGAGCATCCTTGAGATGATGCCAAGAAGAAGTTGCAAAGAGCAGGATGCACGCAGTTGTGCTTGAGCATAAATAGCAGTTCCCACCTAATTTTTTACACAGGTAACTAATGAATCCTGCCTTTATAAACAATTAGTTTATGAAGGGGTCTCAAGGACTCTGGTGCAAACCCTGAAATCCTCACCCCAGCAGCATTTTCACTTCTCCCAGCAGGTAGGAGCTTCTGCGTAGAGCTCCCCATTAATTCAGGTCTCTGGCCCAGGTCCTGTGGCTGCTATTCACATCTTTCCTCTCTCTCTAACTCCATGCAATCAAACACAGGGCTCTGAAGTTCTTTAATGCTTTATGTGGGCTCATTTCTGCAAGTTTCTGAACAATCAGGGTAGAGTGCACAGCACTTTGCAGCTCTGAGGCAAAGATGAGGTTCCCTAAGGATCACATTTGATTCTGTCCAGAGGCCAGAACTGGACTCATTCCACCCCCAAAGTCCCAACTAAGCACTATTTTGGAGACATTAATGATATTAAGGCCAGGTACTTCTCAGATTTTAAGGATGAAGTGGCAGAGCATTACAGCACCTTATTACAGACAGAGATACAACTCTCAGCTCTGCTCAGATGTCAGCCAAGACCAAATGACCCCTCTGAAAGCAGAGACCTGATCCTCCACACCTGAGCGGTCATTCTGGCCTTGCCCTACCTTTGTGTGCTTTACCAACACAGCCAAAATGTGCAGGGGCACATCCAGGCTTCAGCTGCAAGCTGGAAAATTTGTACCTCACAGAAAATAAGAGGGGAAAAAATTATCCCAGGTCATAATGGTAAAGCCAAGGAAAAACGTGGTCCTTGATCCAAATTTCAGGATGGATTGGGAGCATTAGACAGATTCATCATTGTGGTAGAATCTTGCCTCCATGTCCAGAAATGTGTATTTTTACAGCAAGGAGACCTAGCTGTTAAGCTAACATCTTTAAAAAGATTTTATATTTTTTAAAAACTCTAAAGCATTGCTGACAGTTAAAGCTGTTTGTGTCATAATCACTCGAAATCCTAAAGTCCGAGCTCCCAGAGCCTTTGTATTTGTGAGAGGGTCTGCTGACCTCTCCCTATTTTCTTTAGGAAATAAACTAACTCTCTTGGATTCAGAAAAGAGCTTGAAAATTAGATCTGGAGGCTTTAAACCCAAAAGACAAATAAAAAGAAATCATAGCTCATTAATTTTTAGAGTAAAAAGGGTTTTTTTCAATAGATTCATTTTTGTTGACCACTTAATATTTTACAGCATGTGAGCTTAGCAATATCAGAAATCATGTTAGAGAAATGTACTTATTACATTTTTGCACAGTTTCATGTGATAATGATACTGCACAACCTGAGAATTGCTATAGGAGGATGTTTTTTCAATTAAAAATGTTAAGCATTACTAAGTGATGTTATAAATATAAATCATCTGTTTTAACTCCCCCTACAACATTCACTTGGCATTAGATTCTACTTTTGGAGAAACTCTCCATGACTCTATCCTAAGTCACTAAATAAATAATGCAGACACCAAAGAAACTGCCCAGAAATTGAGGGAAGAGACCTTCTTTGTATGACCTGTGAATATTTGCCTCCTTAACAAATCTTTAAGAAGCAAGTTGCATATTAGAAGTTGTACTACAAAATAAATATGAAGTAAAAAGTGCCTTCCTCTTCCTTTCTGACCACATCTTGAGAAAATTCTCAAAACGAGCCCAAATAACATTTTATCTGGAAGTTTCTATAGAGACAGAAAGTAGTTTGCTGGGGTAATTTGCACTTCATTGACTTTTTGGTTTAAAAATTAAGCATCTGCCTTAACCTTTCTAGATTTTTCATCACAAGATGCCTCCAGACAGCAGGAGCTCTCATCCTGACCCATGTGGTACCCCCCAAAGCTTCCTCTCTCCACTCTGAGTGCTCAGAAAGTCCAGGTAAGAGACAACATTTAACTTTTGATCAATTTACAATAAGCTCAGTGAATCACAACCTATTATAAGCTCAGACTAGACAGCATTTTTTTTTTAAGTTGCCTTAAGTCTTTCCCTTCTCAGTTGAAAATTTTTGACCCTTTAATTTGGAGGGGTTCATTTGAGACCTTGAAACACTTTCCAGAACGTAAAGGGAGATACAAGAGAGCTGGAGAGGGACTTTTTGCAAGAACATGAAGTGATAGGAGAAGGGGGAATGGCTTTAAGCTGAAAGTGGGTGGATTTAGATGGGATGTTGGGCAGGAATTGTTCCCTGGGAGGGTGGGCAGGCCCTGGCACAGGGTGCCCAGAGCAGCTGGGGCTGCCCCTGGATCCCTGGCAGTGCCCAAGGCCAGGTTGGACAGGGCTTGGAGCAGCCTGGGACAGTGGGAGGTGTCCCTGCCCATGGCAGGGGGTGGCACTGGATGAGCTTTAAGGTCCCTTCCAACCCAAACCAATCTATGATCCCATGATTTAAGGGCATGATCTGAACGTGATGAAGCTCAACGGGGAGATGCCCCTCTGGAGCCTTTATCAGCTGATGATTTCAACATCCAGCACTGCCTTTCTCAGGGGCACATCTCACCTCCAAGCAGAGCCTGCATGAGTGTCCATGACTTTATTAAAGCAAGTTTGAACAACAAAACTATTGCCTGATGTTCGAGGGCTGCACCAGGAGCTGCAGAGCAGCCTCAGCAGTTATTGCTCCACAGAGACCTTGCAACAGCTCCAGCCCAAGTCACCTCAACGGCCTTGTGAGGGCACATTCAGCTGTCCTTATCACCATCATCTGACCTCTACTCTGTGCACGGGTCAGGATTTTGCCCTTTGTCAATGGGTTTTATTATCAGCATTTGCCGACCACTCTTTAAAATATTAAAACTCAATCATGAGCTTCCAGAGCGGGATGAAGGTTGAGTTTTTTTCCTTCTCACTTAAAAAAGGCCTGAAGTCCCAGAAGACACTGTAAATATATGTGGTACTTTGCAGCTCAGATGGCCAACACAAACCTTTCTAAACTGCTTGCCTATCAAAATCATATTTGGAATTGTGCTTTGTAAGTACGTGCCAAATTTACATTACAAAAGATGCAGTATGACATCGAAAAAGAGTTGCTACAACTGTTCTCAAACACTGTAATATGGAAAAGGGGCCTCCAAGGATTATTTTTATCGCCCTTAGGACTCCTGTTTTGAAGTGCCTCAGCATGACAGCAGAAAACCTACAATTAAATATTGAAATCGCCATAGCAGTATTTTTTAAGGAAAAAAGAACTTCAAGAGACCTTTTTAGAAACTGACTGCTTCCTCATCACATTACACATGCTAGCGAAATAATTTTAAAATAAAAAGGTAATCTAAATTTTATATTGCCCTGGATGTAATAAGCTCCTGGTGAGCAGAGTAATATCGCAGTAAAATATGAAAGTGCAATGTGCTTTTTGATTACATCAGGGCTTTCTATTTGCCACTTTAATCCTTAGAATTCAGCTGTTCCCTGTTCAGTCCTTTTACATCATCCTTAGCCAATCTGTCAAACATTTCAGACAGCCAAACCAATTTTCAGATTGTTCAGGACTTTGCCACAAGCACCGTGTGCTGTTAATAAGATTTTCATTTGGAGTGATGCCATGTCGTCCATGTTTCCTATTGTATATAAATACTGAGATTTAATGGCTCCAGGTTTTGTTTAATGTTAACATCAACAATAAAAAAAGGGAGGTTCTCAAACGCCAAGCCCCATAGTGAAATGCACTAGTGACAGCTATTTGCAAGGTTAATGTTGTGGAAAACAACATCCATCTTTGAAACAGTTTCATTAGCCCCATACAGCTGACCTCGCCACATAATGTTGTCAAATGTGACGTGCATCAGATTATTGGGAATATGGAGATCAATAAATATGCAACACCAGCGCTCAGAATGCTCCTGGCATCATAGCCATACAAACGCCATCCAACATCCCAAAGAGTAGCTGTCATCTGTCAAATCCACAGGCAAATAGACGGGCTTAAGGGGAAAGCCATCGGTAAGGGTAAAATACATAAGCAAAGATGAATGTGGGAGTGCAAAGTCAGGGTTCTGATACATTATGGCTCCAAAGGAAAAACTCCAGATAAACACTTTAGAGCAAGACTTGCCTTATTTGTTGTGTTAAATGGAAACCCCCTCCACACGGCGACCTCCTCGTTTCATGCATCCACTGTTTCCTTCAGTGTTGCTCTTGTTGTAAAATCGTAGGATTACAGAATCCTTTGGGTTGGAAAAGCCCCCCAGAATCATTGAGTCCAACCATTCCTCCAGTACTGCCAAGGCCACCACTAACCCATGTCCCCAAGGGCCACATCCACAGGGCTTTTAAATCCCTCCAGGAATGGGGACTCCACCACTGCTCTGGGCAGGCTGTTCTGAGGCTTCACCGTCCTTGTGGGGAAGAAAATTTTCCTTAAATCCAATCTAAAATCTTCTGGCTCATCTTGAGGCCGTTCCCTCTCCTCCTGTCCCTGTTCCCTGCCAGCAGAGCCCGACCCCCCCGGCTGCCCCCTCCTGTCAGGGACTTGTGCAGAGCCACAAGGTCCCCCCTGAGCCTCCTTTGCTCCAGCCTGAGCCCCTTTCCAGCTCCCTCAGCAGCTCCTGGTGCTCCAGACCCTTCACCACCTTCTTGCCTTGTCCCCACACCGTCCCCTCTGAGGATTACCCCACTCTGTGGGACACATCCCAGCGTGCTGGGTGTCCTGCCAGCTCCAGATCCAGGAGCACACCAGGAACTGTGGTCCCCAGTCCTGGCACACACTCCAGGTCTGCAAACACAGCCTAAGAATAGGCTCCCACGGAGAGGAAAGGTATGTTTGGATGTAGTAGCTCCCACAGAAATTACCATGTTGTGATAATAGAAAAGTGAGTAACAAAAAAAATTATGATTTCCTTTCAATTTTTGAAATAAATTCTATTGACATCAAGTTCATTCTGGTCTTAAACAGGATACAACTCAGCAGCAGATAGAGAAATCAATGTATATCATGTCATCAGCACATTTTGTCTTTAGGTCCAAAGATCTGAAGATATAGAGCAGTGGCAGAATTAAAGAGAGGGTTCAGGAGCTGATTTCGAAAGGGAGGAAGAACAGGCAGTACCTTGCACCACTGAATTCCCAGTAACTTCAAATCAAAAATGAAGGTGCAAAGATCCCTCCCACCTGGACTTTGACTGTAAACACTTAGGGACTAAAAATACCTGATTCCCTTGTTTCATCTTTTCTGTACAGACGACAGGGTTCTCATTACCCTGTCCTAGATAACTGGGTAGTAATGCTCAGCTCACAGCTTTGGTGGGGCTGCCACAGTGATGAAATTCTCCAATAAATCAGTGGTTGGAATCACACTCTGAGTGGGAGCTGAAAACTCCCCCAAACTCAGAGAATGACACACCTGCAAAGAGCACCTTCTGCCAAGGTATATATGTATATTAAAGAGTTACACTGAGCACATGCTGTCCAATTAAAGAGCCAACAGATTGGGTTTCTGGGGTTTTTTTGCTTCTGTGGTTTTTAAAATCACTGGTCATGTTGTAGAAAAAGGAGAACAAACAGAAAGCAGAAAGGTATTTTTGAAGTATACAGTTATAAGGTGCTTGGCTGATAATTTGCAACCTTGGTACACAACATACCTTTTAGCAAGGCTATTTATTTCTCGGGGAGAATGCTACAGTACTTACGATAAAGGCCTCTGTTGGACCTCTTCATCAATAGCAAACCTTTAAGCACAGCACATTTCATAAATAGGAGTTCCACTAACACAGACTTCAAAAGGATAGAACCTGATAATTCAAAAATAGAGCTATATTAAGTGTTCCAACAGTCCATCCATAAAAGCAGCCTCCAAACGCCTCCTCTGTGCAGCATGACAGTCTATTAGAATAATGGCAGGGGAAAGCATAATTACGAGTAATCATTGGTTGGAAAGGAGCTAGTTGTTTTTGTAGAGTAAAATGCCTGACTGAACCCAGCAGAAAATGCAGTGCTGGTTCTAGCACTGAGGGCAGGCAGCCGCAGAAAATAATCAGAGCACAAATCTTGAGTGATCAGGGTTTATTTTTTTAAACCCTTCCGTACCACTTAATATTTTCCTGGTGAATTGCAACTCATTCGCTGCCACAGTTTAAGTCCAGTTACAATATTATTGCTGCTGGTGGGGCAGTGATATCCCTCCAGCTGGAAGGTCACCTTGGATTTGGAAGATCCATGACTTAATGACTTTCTTCTCATCAATGTGAAGATGTCCCTTCTTATGGCAGGGAGGTTGGACCAGATGACCTTTAGAGGTCCCTTCCAACCCAAACCATTCTGTGGTTCTATGATTTTAAGATAAAACATCTCCACTAACCATGATTTTTGACCCTCCCTGCAGACTAAAAAGGTGGTTCAATTACTTGTATGAGAAAATTCTGGAGGGATTCACAGTTCTTCCCCCTTTCCTCATCAATGTAGGACTTTGTCTCCAAGAGCCTAGAGGTAAAAGCAACTTGTGTTTGCAGGTAGCTGAGCTCCAGAAACCCCACCTCTGATTGCTCCTTCTCTCTTCTGTTTTCGGAATGCTCTGCCTTCACTCCCCCCTCCTTTGTACTGCCCAGCCTCAGATGTGCACCAGCCATCGTGATCCACCAGTCAACAGAGTGGGAGATTTGCTGTTGGCTTCAGTAAAAGCAGCACTGTGGGGTTTAATCCCATAAATCTGTCTCTGGGATTATTTATGGTTATCCTTGTTGGAGTTGCACATCTCAATAACCTCTATGTACCTCCTGCAACCCGCTCTAGGAGACCACAGCACAGATCACGGAGCCAGGGAACTGAAATTTCACCTGGCATTGCATTCCTCAGCTTCCTTTTCATTTTAAAACCCAGCAGTTTTTCCTCACCACAAATGAGGCCAAGAATACACTTGGACCAATTAAGCAGTTATAATTATACCACCGATCTCCAACCATTCATTCATCCTGCCATTCCACGTGAAGGACGAGCAAACTCTTTTGTATTCAACCCATAGAAAGCACACCTTTGTAGACAGACCTGTATCACCTTGCTGGTATGATAATGTTTTTAAGGTAAAAACACCCTTTTGTGAGGACAGTCCCATTAGAAATGATCTGCTTAGTCACAGCCAGCGCCTGCTGCAAAGTTTCAATGTTCATTACATTAACTAGTCTTAAAAACGGAATGCAAACCAATTTTAATCAATATGGAGTAATAAATAAATATTAAGGAACTATAGCACTAATGTACAGGTAGCCTAATTAAAGTAACAGCATTTGCTGCACTCACATACCTTAATTTTCCCTACAAAATCCTTATTGAACCACTACTTTTTAAAAAAAATTGCATTTGCAATTAGAAACACTGAAGTTACATTATCGATTTTCTGCTAAAAACCTTTTTAGTAAACAAGCACAAACTACATTCATTAAATGTAAGTGCTTGGAGCTATGGTGTGAAATTCAATTCAGCCATTATCATGAATTACACTGATTATTGCTGTAATTATTTTCTCTTGGATACAACTGCATTTCTGTTCCTTGCTAGTTGTGTTGGACATATAACCATGTTCATTTTATAGCTAATAATACTCAACTGTAGTTTCAGCAATTACTATCACTTATACAAATCATTAAGTTAAGCTATGGGTAGCTAGCAAAATTTAGAAAAAAGGTAGGTAAAACATCCTTTTATTTTTTACCTCTAAAATAACTAATGGCATTAGCAACAGAGGAAAATGACTGATGTTAAATGATTTACATTAGAAAAAGTGATCACCTGTGATACACTTTCACTGATATTTTGGTCACAGTGGACTCAACTCTCCATTCAAAACCCAGGTAAACTATCCTTTTACCACACAGGCCAATAGAATAATCGTTTTTTAAAAGTTTATCTCTTAAGGGAACAAATTTCTTCTGAGGGTCATGTACACACTGACAGGCCCCAGCTAAAATTAAATATCCCAATAATTTGATCCCTTAAAAAAATTTATTTCAGAGATGAATTCAAGCATGGCAACAAAAAATTCTTTTACACTTTGAGATCTTTTCCCAAACCCAGTGACTGCAATAAAGACACTGTGTTGCCAGCAAAGGTTGTTGCTCTTTTCAGTCCATCTAAATTTACCCACTTTCAGCTTAAACTCATTCCCCCTTGCCCTGCCATTCCATGCCCTTGTCCACAGTCTCTTTGCAGCTCTTTTGGAGTCTTTTTAGGTACTGGAAGGGGCTCTAAGGTCTCCCTGGGGCCTTGCTTTCTCTCAGGTTGTCTTCACAGGAGACACAAAGAGAATTTTGGGCCTGGAGATATTTTTAGCACAGGAGGCATTTATGCAACATGTTGGCCATATCATCATTCAGAATATTTTTTTAAGGTCTCTTCCAACCCAAGTCATTCTATGATTCTATGATGCTTCTCCGAAGGTCAAATATATGGAGGTCTCTGTACACAGAGTATTGGAAAAAAGAATAATGTTTGCTACATTTGCAAAAATGCAAAAATTTTTAAAATGACACATGCAAATTTTCTGAAGAAGTAAAAGTATCACCTCCTCTCCCAAACCCAAGAAAGCAACTGGAAGCCTAGAACAAAATTTAATGGAAAATTTTAAAATCACTGTGTTCTTACCCTCTGTCCTGCCTTATCATGTGCTAAATTAGAAAGTACTGAATAAATAGCAAGGAAATCCTACCTGAAATGCAAGCGTTAAACACACAAAAAGACAACGGATATTCCCAGATATCTTCTTCATATAGGAACCTTTCCTCTGGCCACTTTGAAACCATGTAACTTAACCTTCAAAGCAGGGCAGATGTGTTGTAGAAGTTCTGCTTAGCTAACCATGAATACTAATTGCAGGGAGAATGATCCGCGCGGGGCCGCAGGGCATGAGCTCAACCAAGGGCACAAAAGTTTCATCGTGCTCCTGCAAACAATGGAGCAGGGTGATGCTCTGAGTGTCAGACAGCCTCCCTGAAAGGGGATACCTCCCCAGCCTCAGCAAAAGTCTAGAGGAGAAAAAGGAATCCCCTTATCAAAGTAGTCTTGGAAAGGAAAGGATGAGTAAAGAGGAATTTAATGTGTGTGGGTACGAACTCTCCCGTGCAGCTCCGCATCCCCGTGCTGCAGACAGCACGTTCAGCGTGGCTGCATGACCACAGTTAGTCCCAGCCCAGCCAAGCATCCTGGTTCCTTTGCTGATGTGAAGGATGAACCACTCCAGCCATTCCTCTCTGTCCAGCAAGAGCTCAGCAGTCCCTCTGTCACATCTCAGTGATTCCTCCGTTTTGGGGAAGGTCAAATCTCCACCACAGGGATTGGAGCTTTGGCCACAGCAGCAGAGTCCAAACCTCTAAATGTTCCTGAAGGAATCTGAGTCACAGGCCAGCATTGCTGCCAACAAAACATGACTGAAGTACCATCACCAGGCAAAAAATCCCCACTGAAGCTACAACCCCACCACTGCCATGGTCCATCATCCCACAGCGGGCCGTGTCCTTGCTCTCAGTGCACGCTGCGCTCCGTGAGCTGACGATCGGGATACTCAGCTCTAGGGAGGTGAGCTTCAGGAACACAGCATTCATCTTTCCTTCTTCCAAATGTCTGGGATATATTCAATTCTGCTTGAGACAAGGAAGTAGCTCAATGACCTATTTTCTAGAGGCCCATTAATTTGACAGTGCCAGATGGAAGAGAATTTTAAAAGGCCCGATGTTCAAGGAGGGAGTTGCTATCACTGTTTCAAAGTCAGGTTCTTCTCCCAAGACCAGTGTTCAAGATTGCAGGATCCAAAATCCCATTTGAAACACCTGAAACACAATTTTCTAATGAGCGTAGCAACAACCCTACTTACAGCAGCTCTGTGGTACCTGCCAGCCAGTACAGACCAGCAATACTACCAGGAAAAAATAAAGTTTCTATTTCTGGATAAGGGGATGTGTAGAGAGAAGCAAAAACAATAAAAGGAACTGCGCCTGAAAATCCAGGCTGTAACTTTTCAAAAGCAACTCAAGTGTTCTCTGGACCCTGTTTCCTAATACAGATTGGGATGGGATTCCCTTTGCCCTGGCTAAAACCTGCTCCCACTGAAAGCAAGAACAACCCAGTGCTTAGTGTTTCTGGAAAGCAGTCATATTTTTTCTTTCCATTTGGGATGTGTGCAATGGGACTCAGGAGAAGCCAAAGCCAAACTTCCAGGCACTGACTAGGAAGTGGAGCAAACAAACACATAAACAAAATATCCTGCTTGTCTAAAACAATTCTTAAAACAGGGTTTGTTTTCTTTTCCTGCAAAGCTGGGCTTGGACAGAGAAACAGAGAGAACCTGGGGAGGAGACTGTGTCCCACTTCAGGAAAATCATGGAAGCTGGATGTTTTTGTCATGTAGGGCTCCTGGTGATCACGTAGGCAGATTAAAGGACCAAGTCTGGCTGAAGTATTTTGTTTCCGAGCTTTCCTTTGAGCTAAACGGCAAAGAAGCAGCATCACGATGGCGCTGCCCACCTTCAAAAGAACAGAAAACCTAATTAGAGACAGAAATGTCCTGGGATAAGTCGATTCCCCTGACAAAACCTCCAGCTGCCCATGGAAATTATATGCATGAAGGTTAGCAAGATAATATTGTTAACTTAACCTGCTCGAGCACATCTTCACAGAACTTTGCTTTTTATTTGTTATGAAGAAAAATTGCAGCTGAGGTTTTCCTTCATTCCTTGCAGTACTTGGATCTGTACAGCTGAGGTACTTAAAATAACATTTATATGACTGCTAGCTGTGATTGATCAGTTAGTGTGACATGGTACAGATAAAAGCTCCAATTAGGCCTTAACTGTTTACTTAATAGAAAGACCTGTTAGGAACAAGAAGGATTGCCTGCTAGCAGAAGAACAGAACTTTTTCACGTGGCAGATTATCAGTATTCTTTAGATTCACACATAAACAAGGCTGAAATGCAATTACATTTTCCACAAGGACCCAAATGCTTTTAACCTTTTCAAGGTAAAGAGAGTAAAAAAAAAAAATGTTGAAACTGCTGTTGAATTAGGTCCAGCTAGCTATTTTTTTTAAAGTTTTTGTTTCATTTTAATAATGGTTTAGTCTGTTTCACAGCCTGTGGCCTCTTCAAACCTGTTACTTTTAAAGATATAGCAGATGCTTCCTAAATGGAAAGGAAATTGTAATGATGCAAATCCCTATTCACATGATTTTCCAAATAGGTTTGAGCACTACAGGCTGTATAGGGCAGGTGGGGTAGTGTTACTGACAACCAGAAAAGGTAAACTTGAATACAAATAGACAAATCAAGCACATGTGTTCGTTTGAAAGTTTGTAGTCAGCTCCTCAATCTCCATCTGAGAAAATAAGCTATTATCAGCCCTGAGTGGCCTTCTCAGCATCAGAAAGCTCGAAATTAACTTAATTGCTGAACTGCACCTAAAATCAGCTGCTTTAAACATTACAATTTGCCTTTTAGTCTCATCAAAATTCCAAATATGTTAAAATTCTAATTTGCAAGCGTGCTAAATTAACACTTTGAAACCACAATATTTAACCTGTTGGCTAATCTGATGTCAAGTGAAAACATGTCAAACAATATGGAAATCATATACTGAACAGAAAGCCACAGCAATTCACCTAAAAATCTTTAGTTTGGGGGTGCCATGAGGAATTCTGAAGTTTGGTTTCATTACAAGCCCTATTGAGTCTCTCCTCATACAAGTAATTAATACAGATTAATCTGGAGAAGATTTTTTTCATTTGGGAGTTTGCTGAAATTTTCTTTGCTTTAGAAACATAACTTTGCAAATCCATGCAGTTTTAGACCAGCAAGCAGATTTGCATCTGAAAGGAAATTGGCTTCATTTGGTAACCTACCAAAAACGTCTCAGAGAGAAGTGTGCCATTCTGAGGCGTGATTTGTAGCATTGCTCAGAAAACTACTTCAAATATCCACCTCTCCCCCAGCTGTAATCTGACTCCCTGCCAAGTGTAATCTGAGTTCACAACAATGGGTAAGATGCTTCTTTTTGGGGACACACAGACAGAAAAAGGCAAAGGGCAGCAGAGCTGGGAAGGGTCTGGAGCCCCAGGAGCGGCTGAGGGAGCTGGGAAAGGGGCTCAGGCTGGAGCAAAGGAGGCTCAGGGGGGACCTTGTGGCTCTGCACAAGTCCCTGACAGGAGGGGGCAGCCGGGGGGGTCGGGCTCTGCTCGCAGGGGACAGGAGGAAAGGAAATGGTTGCACAAGGGAGTTTCAGGTTGGATATTAGGAAAATTTCTTCACAGAAACTGTTGTCAAGCACTGCAAAAGCCTGCCCAGAGCAGTGGTGGGGTCACCAACCGTGGAAGAGTTGAATAAACATGTGGATGTGGCACTTGGGGACATGGGTTAGTGGTGGCCTTGGCAGTGCTGGGTTAATGGTTGGACTCAGTGGTCTCAGAGGTCTTTCAACCTAAACAATTCCATGATTTTTTGAACACCCAAACATGCATTGTGTAGTTGTCCAGTAGTGCTAAACCATCAGTGTAAGACCTTCTCACATCCAAAAGGAATTATAAAAAAATCACAAAACTTTCCTTTAGAGAGCCTGCTGTTTCTACATAATATTAAGAGCTTGAAGGAAGCAAGACAAAAACTCAGCTCATGGCTTTTGACAACAAACTTGTCTCCAAAGCACTAAGAGGTTGTTGTAAAACACTATGGGAGGCGAGGAGCAAAATATTGTCATGGCTTAGAAAGTGATTTGCACTGATGAAGTTCAGAGAAATCTCAAAGAAGTCTACTAAGGAGATAAACTACACAACAGCAGTGACAGCCAATATTGACAAATGCAAGGCATGGGAAGAGCCATTAAAAGTCCACATAGAGCACAATGAATGCCCATCTGACTGCTCAAAAGGAAGGGTGCTTTTCCCCAAGAAAAACTATCACCAAATAGTTCAGCAGCAAAATGTTTAACAACTACAAGAGAGCTTTCATTAACCCAAACTTGGGTTTAGCATTTTGTAGTTTTAAAGGTGGAGATGACAAAGCAGGCAGTTCAAATAATCACAGAAAATTGTTCTCTATTCAGTTAGGCTACACGATCATGGTAATTAAATATTTAAACAAGCAGGAAGGGAAATATAAACATTCACCTTTCTGGTTAGAAACAGGTAGGAACCCAGTGCTCTGGAAATGTACCAAAGAACATCTCTGTACACCACATATTTCATAGGAAATCTGATTTTTACTTACACATTCTGGAATGAAAACGGCAGCAAATGAAAGGTCATCTACAAATGCAGATGTCACTGCCATCAACACAAACAGCCTGAGACACAGGGCGTTGCTCTGAGCACACACATTCACAGAACTGGGCTTGTAGAAAAGAAATGGGAGTTAAAAAAGGAAAATCTCCATAAATTATTTGGCTTCAATGACAGAAAACCCAAATCCACAACTCGCCACCTTCCTGATCTTGTTCTTTCTTCTAGTATCTTACTAAATATTTTTCACCTTTTGTTTGTAGGGTTCTATGAGACTGAATGCTTCACTATCAAAGTTAATGATTCCAACAGGAAATTGGTCTCTGGGGAAAATATTTTTGCATGTTTCAAATTTTAATCAGTTTTCATTAAGCATCCTTAAGCAGCAAGCTTAGTACACACAGAATTCACATATTTAAAAGGGAATGAATGAAGTTTCCAGTGTCATAACTTTTATTGAACTTGTATTAGCAGGGGATATTAGAAGAAAGTATCTCTTCTGCTATAGCGGCTTGGCTTATCTGGGCTTCTGCTATTTCTGCAAGTTTTGGACTATTCCTTATTACATTATGGCATTAGAACAGTGAAAAGATAAATTGCTTTCTGAGTAAAACACAACACAGGACCTCTGGTTCTAAGTACTTCTAATTAGTTCCTAATCTAATGGTGCCATCAATGAATGGATCCTTCCCTAGATTGGAAACCTCTCCAAAAATTTGCAGCAGGGAGGGAGTTGCAAATCCTGGAGCCCTCTGGACTGACATGATTCATGAGCAGCAGGGCTGGAGAGGCAGCAGCCCTCACCCCCCTAGGAGGGGATGCAAAGGGAGAAAATACCCCCATCAGGAAACGTGACACCCAACTAATGGTTACAAATGTGTTTTCAAGAAGAAGGAGAGGGGGAAAGGGCTTTAGAAAAGCTTCTATTCTACTGTACAGGAGAGCTTTTGTCTTTTTAAAGCAGCTTTTTCTAAAATCATCTCTAAAAACACCTCTGTTCAAGACTATGTTCAGAAATGCTGGCTAAAATAGCAGAACTCATTTCTTATGCCAAAACCAACAGCAGCCAAATAAAACATGGCAAGGATTCAATCAATTTAACACCTTCTAGGGTTTTCACCAAGTTTTCCTAGAGAAGAGCATGGTTTTGTTGTTCTGACTTCCCTCAGTCTTTTTTAAATTTCACCATGCCTTCTTTGCCTGTGAATACTCAGTGTTGGGACCTTGGCTGGGCAGGCATGAGACAGCAACACAAAAACAGGGGCTGGATCCTCAGGAAGAGCAAAATTTTGTCTGAGATGGTGAAGAGCCCTGTCTGTGCTGTCTTTCCTTTTAGAAACCATTATTTTTTTCTCTTTTTTTTTAATATATATAGATTATCTGCACATTTAATAACATGCAAATAATACATTTGTCAGATATTAATTTGCTGTTGAAAAAGAAATTACCAGTCTTTCACGTTTGCTTCTTTACTGATAACACCTGTGGGTTATATTAATTCAAGAATAAATACTAGGTCAAGTTAGCTCCCAATATAGAAATTATGAAATATTCCTTCCCCAGGTATTTATACTGTCTCTATAGAGTTAGCTGGGAGGATTTCACCTGCTGGTTTGTGACTTTCTGAGACAAAAGAAGCAGAGAAGCAAGACTTGAGCAGGAATGCAGAGAGAGCATTGTCCTGGAGTCCGTGGAGATGGGGCAATTACAGAAGCTCAGGATCTGAAGTAGGAGCCAGCAGCATTAATTGCTGACTGAAACTGCTCTATCCATGGGGAATTGCTTCATCCTGAAGACACAGCTCATCCCTTTCCATGTTCATGTCCTCGGTACAGAGACACACAAGGGGATGTGACTTGGATCCCTTGAGCACAACACGGAGTTCTCGAGGAAGAGATTTTGGGGCATTAGTTGGTGATACACCCAAGAACCCACAGAGTAGGGGAGGAGAGAAGGTTTTCCTCCTTTCTTCCTAAGGATGAAACCTCTCCCTGAGGCAGAAGTCTCTGCTTGACCAGGAATGCTCCGCGCAGCCCCGTGCTGCAGGAGGAGCATTCTCAATGAGATGTAAAGTGACACCCACCTTGATTTAATGCCTCCCAGAGCCATCGGGATTCTGAGCGGCACTTGGACACATTCCAAAGGCGATGACTGTGCATTGCAGCCCTTAGAAAGATGTCCCAAGAACACAGCTCTCTCCTGCCCACCAGTAAGTGAAATATATCCCAGAGGCTTCTTTTGTTATACAGCAATCAGGTTCTCCAAATCCATTTGCTGCTTGCAGCACATCTCATTTCCCAGCCTCTTCCCTTTCCACCGTGCTCACCATGTCTGTTCAGCCCTAGCAGCTGCATCTCAGCCAAAAATCAAACCTTCTGCGGACAAGCTGGGCTTCAGACATGAGAAGACTCAAAAAGAGAGACAAGACCAGAGACAAAAGACAACCAAGCCTTTTGCTCCTGCCTTAAGTGAACACAACAAATCAGATACAAGCACAGCCACTCACACTTCCCTGTGCTCATTTCCACAAATAATATTTGGATTAAACTAATTTATATACCTCTTATTCTTTTCTTTCTTTCAAGAACCTAGTCTGGATTTGGGGAAAAAAAAAATTGTGGGGAAGAGGGGGCTTCCTGACATTTTCAACCATCAAGAACTGGCCATGGCATAGAACAACTGGAGTCTGAATTTCTTAGGCTGTAAATGCACCTCATAATTGAGTAAGTGGGGTTGTGTGCATATGTGTGCATAAGCATACATGAACTTTCCTCTTGTCTTAGTTTTAAACTGCTCAAGGAAATCTTCAAAATGGGCAACAGCCACAAGGCAATCAGACAGACTGTCTGCAGCACAACGATTTAATTTGGTCCTGTTGCCCCTTCTGAAAAATGATGTCGACAGAAGATAAGGAGACAGAGAGTTTCAAATTGTTCTATCAGGACCAGTTGCCTGTTAGGAAGCGTATTCAAGGCAATTCAAGATTTCTCTGTTTTTTTCCCAGGGCAATTGCCCATCAGGAGGACAGTTTGAGCTGAGTAAAGGCTCCGAGGGTTCACAGAGCAGGGAGAGGGGCTGTGGGTTTCTACATATCCTGTACAACAACCCCTCCTGTGCATATTTCCCTTCCCTTGTTTTGCCATTCCTTCTGCTTGCTGCTGAAGCTCATTTCTTCCTGAGAGTCTGTTTATTAATTGAAAATAACAAGAGCTTTTTCATTTTTATTTTCCAAGGCAGGCAATTCAAATAATCTCAGAAAATTGTTTCCCTATTCACTTAGGCTTTATAGTAACGCAAGGCCAAACCTGGTCATTTACTAATGAGCTGAGATGGATTTAGTAGGGGAAGACCCAGAGATTGATATGGCTCTGGCTTATCCTCTTCTACACCACACAGGCATGTGTTTTCCATAGGGAATGCCTTCAGCCAGGGACAGGGGCACCTCAGTAGGGACCACGAGGTTAAGAACACCTCTCTCATTGCTAAATACAATCATTCTGCTCCAATGCATAACTCATGGGGGCCATGTTATTGTTTTGATGTTATTTATACATTTATTTTTTATATTGTTTATACATTCATGCTTGTTCGTGGTAAAGAAAGTGGACCCGAGATAACCAGTGTGTAATTCTGTATATAGCAGTTTATTAGTGTACAAAATGATGGCATTTGGTAGTGCCTGAGCCTGGCACTTAATAGACAGGTGGTCCAAGGCATATTTTGTTGTTGCGAATGGCAAACTTGAGGAATGAGCTCCCAGAACCAAAGTCTCCTCAGTGCTCAGCAGTTTCCCACTCACAAGACAAGAGGAACTGTGGCTCCACACACAGGTTTGCTTTTAAGGACCTCCTGGCAATGGTTGGCTGAGTTCCTCGTCAGTGCAGCAACACCAAGACAGAGAACAGATATTCAGGGAAGACTCAACTACAAGACATCCCTCCCTGATCTAGGGAAGCCGTGTGTCCATCTCCCTGCTCAGAGTTGCTCCAGAGCCATTTAACCCACCCACAGAGCAGTGTGTAGAAGTGACATCAGCCCTTGGTCACCACTCCTCACTCCTGGATTTAGGGCAGTGAGCACAACACTCTCTTCACCTCCGCATCCCTGAAGTCTTGAGCAATTCCCTCCTCTGCCAAAAGGCAGAGTGCTGGAGGTTGTTCTATGACTGAACAGAGAGCAATGCCAGAATGAGGGAAGTGCAAAGGTGGCTCTCACAGACTCACGGACAAGAACATGACTAGATCACCAATCTGCCTTTCTTCAGAAAGCAACATGGAATTTCATACAGCAAAACTCTTCCTTGAGCCCAGTAATTTGTGTGATAAAGACTTGCAGCAAGAAACTGAAGCCAGATCCACCCAGGTTCGAAGATGACAAGAAGATGTGGATTCTCTGACTCATAATGCTTCAAATGCTGTCTGAACATCCCTGAAAAACCAGCACTAACCAAACACAGTCTGAAACAGGTGAGGTTCTCCACAGCCTGTCTTAGTCAGGACACCCTGTTTGACAAGAGAACCTCTTTCTGCACCTTCCCCTGCAAATATCACCAGCACATCCCATGGCAAAGTCTCCCAAAAACCAGTGCAGTATCACTGTTCCAGCCATGACCATGGAGCAGCCCAGGGTCTGATCCTGCAGCTCAGAAGGCCAATGGGCTCTTCTGCCATTGGATTCAATCCGGGCAGAAATGACATTAAGATTTTTCCAGTTCAGATGTCAGCTATTAATTTGGATGATGGTTATTTGATTGCATGGAAAGTCAGTGGAATCAAGTTAAAAAGACAGAGATATATTCATATATCCTTAAACTGGGAGACACCGCAACTCACTGATAACCTAAATTAGATTGAGCTCGTGCTATCTCTAATTAGGATCTTTCACTATGAACAAGGAAAGAGGCCAAAGTGGATTAGCAAAGGAAACAGCACATACATTGGCTCAAAACAATAACCAGAAATGTTGACTTCCATCTCAGGATGTCATGCACAAAAACAGTGTTTCAAAAAATACTTCCCTATGAAAAAGCTGAAACTGTTCAGAATTAGAGAGACTCCCTAGAAATGTTGGTGACATTTATTAACTAATTAGCTAAATGACCTCTGCGTCATTTTTATACACACTTTTCTTTCATAAATATTTCATGAATTACATGTAATTATTAGTAACATCAACTTTACTGAATTAATTACTGCCAATTCCTATTAATAAAATGCATCTTGTAATAAATAATGTTAGTTTATTACAGAGTATTGGTCTCGGAGGTATTCACATCTGTCAGTTGCCTTCTACTTCAGGCTAAAAGAAAGGTAATCAAATAACTGTAATTATTGTACTAAATATATCACCGTTTGTTTAAAATGTCAATGGGAATGGATAAAGGCATTTGTAACAATCTGAACTATGTGCAGTGGTGTAAGTGCATGTGACAGAGCCACATAACCAGCAGGACACGGGCCCATGTCTGGGGCTGACAGACAGAAACATCAACAAATGGTTACTTCTCTGATTTACTCACAGGGGGTTTGCCTGCAGGCCATTGGCTTAGAGATACTAATAAAGTCACAGGGAATTTAATCTGGTGGCTCCTAATTAGCCCCTGTGAAAGCAGTGTTGGAGTTGGGCCAGTCCTGGCAGACAGGTTTCCAAGCACTGACCGATGCTCCCATGACCGGCAGCGTCCGAGGCTGCTGGACACGTCCTGCAGCAGAGCAAAATCCAGCCAGCTGCACCTCCCTCCTCCTCACAGGCAGCCCAGCCCAGGCTGAAAGGCTCACCTGGGTCAGGGCTGGGCTTCCCCTCCCTGTCCTGGAGAGTGGACCCTTCTCCTGGGGGATGGACACTTCTCCTGGGGGATGGACCCTTCTCTTGGGGGATGGACACTTCTCCTGGGGGATGGACACTTCTCCTGGAGGATGGACCCTTCTCCAAACAGCTGCTCCCAGTCTCACATCTGGCAGGCACAAAGAGCAGCCACCCTGGCAGTCTGCTCAGCTCCACCCTGAGCCACACAGCACGAGCTGGGAGTTTGAGCCTCCTTATCACCATTTCCACGCAAGAACAGGGAATAATTCTCCAGCACTATCTGTCCAAAACTGTTTGGTGTACATATCTGAATGCCTGTATATTGGCAAGCTAGACCAGTTTAACGTGGTGACACCTGCCAAGCTTTAAGCCCTGGAATAAACTCAAACTGACGTGATTTCGCAGGGTTTTATACCGAAGCTTCACAACATGACATTATCTCATTATGGTATAAAATGTACAATCTGAGCAACTGGAATAGACTGGGTTTTCTATTCTCCACTCCCATTCACTTTCACTTTTTTCCTTCATCAGTTAAATTCCTAGAGCTAAACAAATAGGAAGACTAAGAGATGAAAACGGAAAATCCAAACACTGGGGAAGAACAGTATTAGAAAAATAGCAAATCAGGTGCTGATAAGATCAGACTCCTGTATCATTCTCACTTACCTTCATGCCTCTCCTGCTCACCAGGTGCATCCCAGGGCCTAATTATACAAGCCTAATAATTTTTTCTTATTTGAGTATGGGAGTGAACCCGTTGGGGAGCTGATCATTATCTCCTGCAACACACTTGATACCTCAGAACAGCCCCACACCCCAACAGTTGTGACAGCATCTTAGAAAGAAGCTGGAATCCCTTTAGCAGAGTTCAGAGCTGAATGTGGGTCAGCACAGCTGAGACAGGCACTCTCTCCACTAGAAGCTTTTTGTTGTTCTTAAGAGAAAATTGCATATATTAGGCAAGCTTTGAAGTTCCCACCAGACTGCAGCAGCTGGAAGACGTGAGTAGAACATTATTGTTGATTTTAAAGATGAGGGACATGTTGACCTGCTCAAGGCTATCCAGCAGCTTTGGCTTTCAGAAATTTAGGGAAACTTAATGAGAGTGGGTTTCTGTAGCTTTCTTGATAATGGGACCACAGATCTCAACCAACTTCCAACTTTTGTTGTTTCAAAAGCTTTTAATGTCCTGCCTCCCTCTAATATTGAGGAGAAGATTTTACCCCAAGCTGACACCCACAAAGCAGCAGGTTCCCCTCCTTAGCAGGTCTGAGGATTTGATAAACTTTGAGTTGCAGCAGGCTGGAGGCAACCAGTCCTGGCCAGAGAGTTTTAAATCATGTTATATCAATGTACCAAACTTGTTCCTTTTAGCTGCCAACCTCACTAGGGCATTATCTTAATGCTCAAATTTCATTCATTCCCTGTTCTTTGATGTAGTCTTCCTCTAGATTTATACACTGAGTTGCAGACAGGAAAATGAGACTTTACCACTGCATGGTAAGGAATTTTTTCAGGAGCTCCTTAATTTCCTCACACATTGTAGGATAGCACACTGCAAAATTGAGAGGCACATTTCTGAAAGTTTGAGGGAAAGAACTAGGAAGAAAATGGAGAAAATCTAGCTTAACAACTCTTTCAATTTTGAAAATTGCAATTTGACAGCAATCCTGTGGGCTGGGAAATAAACGTTCATGCCTTTGCCTCTACAGTCATTTGATTGATGTCAAATTGCTTAAGATGAAATAAAGAGTGAGATGCAGTCATATTTTTCCAGCTTCTTTCTATAGAATTGGGGTCACAGTATTTGGGATCAAAAAGTTATTTATGACATTTATTTTCTACTGCTGATTGCACTTTAGCCTCTCAAAATCTTGGTTTTATCATGAAGATGTGCCTTTATATTTAGAACTTTGCAGCACTGTGGTTTCTTAGACAGGAAAAGTGCATTGCTGATAAAAGAGCCCACTGGTTCCAAGGCTTAATCCTTTGATCACTACAGGTCCAGATGCTGACCCTACCAAACCCTTAAATTAACATTTTTTAAAGCATGTAAATAGTGTGATCAACTTCAAAGGGTGTAAATGCAATATATTCACATATAGGAATATACACCTTCATATTTGTAAAGCTTCTTCCATGGCCTTCTCTTCCTGCCAAGATGAGCAGGGTAAATCTTCCCAGCTGGCTGCAAAAATGTCTCCTCCAAAGAGAAGAAATGAAGTCACTCAAGGCTTTGCTAACAAACATCACCTTCCTTTCTCTCATTGCCTCTCTGGCCACCCCTGCTGGACAGCGATGCTTTCCCCCATACCACTGGAGTTTGATTTTAGTTCCTTTCCTCTTGCAAGGCGAGGGCACAGAGCAGATGTGTCTCACACAAACAGCTGGAAACAGCATCAAACGCTGGAAACGGGAGCCTGGTGCTTTCTTCATTTAGACCAAACACCTGGATTTTAGAGAGCTGAAGGTAGGGGAGATAAGTCCATCCCTGGATCTCCTGTAAGAATTAGACATTTAAATGGCTTTTTAAATGCCAATTCAGCTCCTAATGCAGAGATCACCCTTATACAATTTGATTCCCAGATGGTATTCCATTCATATTTTTTACAGTATTTTGAATTTAAAAATAAATAAATAAATTTTAAAAAAGCAGACAAGAATCACCTCATGAGAATAACAGGAAGGAAATTACACTGACAAAATATAGGAAACTAAGAGTAATTAAAATCACCATTGATTTATTTTTTACTGAAGTTAAATGCTGCATTATTGTTGTTAACTTTATGTATCCTACAGTTTTTCATTCATTCCAATGCCCTAAATTCTATATTGTGCAAGAAAGAGCAGTCATCCAGAACTGAAAACAAAAAGACCCCCAGCATTTAATATTACAACATGCAGAAAAATAAATTTAATTAGTCACCAAGGAAGGGGGGGTAAAGTGTTACTAAAACTTTATAAAGATAATTACCTGATAGAAAAAGCACCTAACTAGACCATTCTGTATTGGATATTATCCAGGCAAAAAAATTAAACCTATGTTGCTGCTTCAATACCATCTAATACTAGGAATTGGCAGAAAAACATCTATTCTATGAATAATAGCTCAACAGTCCCAAAGGACATCAATACATGAATAAGGAAAAAAAAAAAAATCTCAAGCCTTTCCAAAATGGTGCTAATGCTCCACTGAAACTTAATTTTATAATTTACTGGCAGTCAAGATGGCAGGAAATAAAATAATTTGCTATATATTCTGCACAACAAACCCCCTGCTTTTCCTGGGAAGGGTAATTATCCCTAAAAAAAAAAAAAAAAAAAAAAAAGAAAAAATACGACATCTCATATTAAGCTAAAGTCTCATCAAGAAGAGAAAGAGTGCCTCATTACATGTAATTACCAGGGAATTAGAAACATCATTTAACTAAATGAGCGAATAATGCTCAGGATATTGAAGAAACTTGCCTGCACTTCTGCAGAGCACTCTAAGTCCCATTACAAAAATTGCACCTCTTTAATGGAATAATTTTAGGCCTTGTCTGCCTTGCTTTAAAAATAAAGAGCCTCAGAGAGGCAGAAAGAGGCTGAAACTACCATAAACAACTGTTGAAAAGAGCTGCAGAGTAGGACTAGTCTCTACTGGATACCATGATTTAAAATGACTCATAATCTAACATAATCATGAAAATTAAACCTAAGGACTTGGGTGGGAGGATGGGAGAGAGGGAGGGAAACGAATTACCCTTTTTAATTGTACTTACTCTAGACTACAATGTATTTATAATTATACATTATAGATAACGGGTGAAAGATTTTAGGTTAAAGGTAAATCTTATAGAGAGGGATGAAAGGCTGCTGCATTAGAAGCTAAAAAAAAAAAATAACCATACCTGCTGGCTGATACTTGCTGTCCTGCAATGCCATTTTTTTCTAATAGTAAAGAGTTACTGGGGGAATTAATAACGACCATGATAATGCATTACATGCAAATGACACAAACCACAGCCTCTCTTTTAGGAGTTTAAAATCTTTAAAAAAATATTTCTTTGTCTGTAAAGGTGATTCTGATGCTGCAGTTACAAATAAAATCTAGAAAACCTTATTTACCACCATTTCGATGCAGAGGTTGATCCTGTGCCAGGACAAACAAGGTTTTCCTCCTGAGTTTAGCCAGAGGAATTGTCTCCCAGCCTTACAGCAAGGCAGTAAATTCAAATTAAATTCAACTCCCTTGAGTTGCAAAGGTTTTGGTCAGGGTTGGAATCCTGGTTCCACACCTCTCCATGAGGAACTAAATAACTGAAGTGCTGTTGGAACGAAGTCCCACCAAAATGTCTTCAAGTTGATGCACAGGAAAAGCATCACCTCTTTTTTTGGTTTTTTGTTTGTTGGTTTTTTTTAATAAAACATCCTTGGAGAAATGAAAAATGCAGAGAAGTAAAACAAGAAACAAGGGGATACATATAATACATCATCTGAAACATGTGTGCTTCCTCTATTAACATTTCCATCCTTCATTTCCTTCTCTCCACACAAACAAAATCCCTCACTATAGAGATTCTAGGCAAACAAGGGGTTTTTTTCTTTACAACAACCAGTTCCACAGCAGAGCAAGCTGTTAGCAAAACAAACACTGAAATAAGAGGAAGAAAAGGGCACTAGAGCCCCAAAGTGTTGAATCTGGACATCTCCACTGGGTAAAGCAGGATTGCAGAAAAGATGCAATCAAAAGATGATTTTTGCTACTTTTGAGAACATAAACATTTCAGACTGTTCACACAGGCTTGGTTTGCAAAAAACCACGAACTGCAAAAAAAACTGTTTGTTTGGGGCTTTTATTTTTTGTTTTAGTTTGGGATTTTGATGGTGATTTAGAAGACAGTCCAGAAAATGACTTGTAAAGTGGTGATGGTTCCATTCAACCTCTTGACATGCCTGTGCCACTTAGAAGTTATATTTGAATTATTTCTGATTGCAGGAGTAGGAGATGAAACGTTAAATATTTAAACTCAAATTACCAGTGAGATGGGGAGGGAGAGTAAACAGAATTATGTGGAGACCAGTGAGATTTCCAGAGTGTGTTAAAAAATAAGACAACCCCTCACAAGAGGAGAGAAGAAATTGGTTAATAAGCAGCACTGAGGTCATTTGATGCTGATGGGAGGGATGGGACCACGTGCCTTTGGGGTAACACAGCTTGTGGGAAACTCCTGATGCTGGAAGAGGAACCAGCATCTCTGCAAACTGCAGCAGGGGAATCCTGGCACTGCCAAAGGCTCCGTGAGCTCAGCTAATGTTGAAGGGAAATCCAGGGGTTTATCCTGCACTTGGGCATTCCAAACAATGGCTCAAAGAGTTTTAATCCTGCACAGGCTGAGGAGGATATTGTGTATCATGGATACATCAGCTAAAGGATTGTTCTGACCAGGTAATTGAAGGAGGGTACTGGAGGGTCTTTAACCTTAATTGATTTTTTTATTCCAGTTCCCCACGGAAATGAGATTGGTGCAAAGAAATTGGCTGTGTCTGTCTGCCCGTCCCCTTCTCCTCTCATCCCCCTAATAACTTGGGAACTGAGAGACCAATTACAACCCAGCTTGACAGAGGAAGGAGGTCTCAAAGCTATCAAATTCCTGCATCCCTCATGAAAGCAGGCAGCCAAGCAGAGGAGACAGCCTTTAATAACATGCCCAGGAAATCTACCTGGGAAAAGTTATTGTGGTTTAAGTCAAAACTTGCTTTCTCAAGAAAGAACAACCAAAAGGCCAGACCATGTAGAAAATTCTGCAACTCATTGAATTACTTGTTCCATATGCAGATAAATTCAGTTTTTCATGGACAATCTCAAGACCAAGACAAAAAAGACAACACAAGTGGAGATCAGGAAAGAAACATGACTTTATTTGCATTTGCCTCCATATTGATTTCGACCACCATCAAAAAAAAAAGTATCACTCCAAATATTTCCATCCCCATCCCATCCTTACAAATCTCCCCTCTAACCCCATTATCTGCCTAATTAAATTTAGGGTACATCAAACTGTTAGGCCCATCTTTTGGGAGGCTGCACGCTTTAATCACAATTACATGCTGCATATTTCATGATATATATCTTTTGCGTATAATTAGGAATAAAAAATGCAATCCCAAAAAGATGGTTAATAATTTAGATCCCGAGGATTTGATTAAAAGCATCTGAGCATTGCAGATGACAAAGAAAGAACAGTGACTCCGTTACAACCAAGGGAAAAAATCAAGGATTTAAGCACTGTTTTTTTCACACCAAGGGCTATAATCCTAAAAATAAAGAGGAACAGAGAAATATGTCAGCCCTGATACATTCCTGCCACTCAATCTATGGTATAAGGCTGAGGGGTTTGCACCTAATCCAGACATTTCTTTTGAAAAGTTTATTTGCAAATGTTAAATGTTAAAATGTTCCCTTCCAAAATCTCATTAGCAGAAATTAATATTCTCTGATGGAGACTGGGCACTTATCTCCCTGCTCAGGCAGCACCACCTTCCAGAGCCTGTGTGTTCGCAGGTCACACAAAGCCTTCACATGAAGAATCAAATAACCTCAACTCTAAAAATATAGGTGCAAGAGAAATAGCCAAGGTCATGTTCTCAAAACAGTTTGCAAATTCAGGAGATACTTACACTGTTTTATTACAGTCTGTGCCACCAGGTGACATCTTTAAGTGATGCAGAGGGCAGTAGGGATTATCACCAGCAAGTGAAAAATTAAAAACAGGGACTATATATGTATTAAAGCAAACAGTGACTGGGAACAGGGAGGCCATTCCCATTCACAAATACCCTATGGTTGCTCCCAGGGAAAACACACCTGCAGCTTCTCCACAGCTCCACAGCAAGGTCTGAGCACCCTGCAACCCACAGATGTGCACATGCAGCACTGCAGCTCCCCAGAAAGTGAAATCTCTGTGGGACAAAAAAACTGATTCATCAATAAGACACATCAGAAACTGATGGTGTACAACTGAGGGTGTGCAACATGGTAAATAACATTTTTTTAATTTTTTTTTTTGATGTCTCCACTCTCATCTGCTGCACAGGGTACAGCTGTGCCAATTTTTTTTTAGCTTTACAAAACAAGTTACAAATTCTCTACTTAATACTTCTTGATTGTCCTTGATTTGCAGGACCTAAATTCTAAGTTCTTCCTGCCTAGATAATACTATGTAGAAACACAATGGTACATTTTATTATTTTTAAAAGCACAACCTCTAACAATGCTTGCACTTTCTACTTTCTTCCTGTCACATCTCTCCCTCACATCTTTCCTCAGAGGAAAGGCAATCTTTGCATTCTACTGGAATCTCCCTTGCCATGTAGGACTACTAAGTATCAACACAACACTGTATACTGGATCAGTGTATAAGAAGAAATTGCATTTTAAAAAGATAGACTTAATTCTCTTTTACCAATTTGATCTCATTTACCTTTACACAGAAGGCCTGGCTGTTCAATTGACCAAAAAAATTACATCACAGGACTAAAAAAGATTAACTGAAATAACTCCCCACAGTAAGTCTAGAACAGAGGCAAAAAATTAAACCAATTACATGCACTAGGAATCAAGACATCTGTTCAAGTCCTGCCTTTGCTCTATGACAAGGAAATTCACTTCCTTATTCTGTGCCTTTGTTGACATCCGCGGAATGAGAATATTTCTTCTCTCTCCACCTTTGTCTGCCTTATCTATTTAGGGAACAAATTCTGCAGCCAGAATCACCTCTGACAATGCCCCCGTGCCAAGCTGGGAATGAGGCAATCGGTGCCTTTGTTGCATTGTTGTGGCTGCAGAGCAGGGGTGGCTTGCAGCAAACACAAGCAGGGAAAAGCAACCCTTGCTTAGTTTAATTATCAGGAAATCTTGGGCCTAAGTGAATAAATTATTGCTTTGTTTCTACTTGAGGCTACCTGGCTCTGTTTTTCCCAGAAGAGGATTCAGAGGGGTTCTGCAAGTGCAGAGCACATTAAAATGCACAACTATGCTGCTCTGCTGAGTCGTTTAGTGCTGCTGATGGTGAAGCTGGGTGCAAGCTTAAAGTTATGGTAAGGCTGATGTAAATGAAGTATTTGTATAGCAAATAAAAGCCAGCTACTCTTGATTAACCCTCATTCAAAAATCAACCCTAATTCAGAATTAACCCAAGTTGAGAAATGCCTACAAAATGAACGTGTACACTGATTTTAAGAAGTGTGATTGGAGAATCACAGAGTGGTTTGGATTGGAAGGGACATTAAAGGTCTGCCAGTTCCACCCCCTGCCATGGGCAGGGACACCTTCCACTATCCCAGGTTGCTCCAAGCCCCGTCCAGCCTGGCCTTGGGCACTGCCAGGGATCCAGGGGCAGCCACAGCTGCTCTGGGCACCCTGTGCCAGGGCCTCACCGCCCTCACAGGGAAGAATTCCTTCCCAAAATCCCATCTAACCCTGCCCTCTGTCAGTTTAAAGCCACTCCCCTTGTCCTATCACTCCAGGCCCTTGTCCAAAGTCCCCCTCCATCCCTCCTGTCAGCCCCCTTTAGGTACTGGAAGGTGCCATAAGGGCTGCAGAGCTTTTTCCCAAGCACTGTGCTCCCACGACTCTGGAAGATCAGATCCCAGTGCCAGGGGAAGCTGGAGAGCAGAACAAGCACAAGTACAATCAATACTGCCTTATCTTCCCTGCCCAAAGATGGAACCAGTTAAAATCCCACCATTCCTGGCAGCCACTGGTCTAACCCGTGCCTGAGAAACTCCACAGATGGAGACACTGCAGCTTCCCCAGGCCATTTATTCCTGGACTTAACCATCCTTACACTTAGAAAGTTTCTCCTAATGTCTACACTAATCTCTGCTGCAATTTAAGCTCATTATGCCTCGTCCCAGTGGACATGGAGAACAGTTTATTCCCTTCCACTTTGCAGGTAATCATGGGAGACTCTGAAGACCTATTACCTCCCCCATGTTGCTATCACACGTTTTAGCACATTCATATGTGCTTTTCACGCTACAGGAAAATGTCTGATACAGTGAAAAACTGAACATACAGCCTTAAGAAAAGAGACATTTCACAGAAAGAGTCTTTAGGATATCAGTTATAAGAATACCTGGGCAAGTCTTGTCTTTGACTCTTCATTTCTAAATTCTGTGTGTCTAAGAACATTTGAAACAAAGAACCCTGACACTTTTCAGAGCAAATGTCACATTGCTGGAAGAGCAGAAGCCGTATCAGTTGCATATTGACTAAAAGATGACTGCCTTGGTGGTTGTGATTATACCAAACAACATGAGAGCAGCTAATGGTGTGTAATCACCAGAGCAGATGTCTCCTAGTCCAAAGAAATGAGTTCTGCTCCACACCACTGATACCAATCCCTCATGGGAGATGTGTCATTTAGGCTAAATGTGCAAAAGAATCCAATAGTAGAAACACCCAGCTTTTGGGCACCCATCGTAACAGATGCAGCAGTGGAATGACTGCTGAACTTGGGGACTACATGACTCCAACTACAGAAAATCCATTTTCAAGGCAGTGGAAACTACTGGACACCTACAAAAGTATGAGGAAATTAAGATGGAGTTGGCAATACCTACACAGCTTTGTAAAGTCATCCTCAACAGCATTCCTTCAGTCTTTGTTGGGGGCTCAGAGCTCAGCTTTGACTGGTTTTACTTGGCAAAACACCCACCTGAAGAACACTTTTAAAATATTTATTATAATTACAGCAGCACCAGCACTAAACACTCCATTTGAGATGCAGCAGAGCTCCAGACCTGCAAGTAGTAACCACACACTGATTATCCTGAAGGACTGGCCAACAGAAAGAAGTACAGCTTGCTTTTGTGACGTTCAGGGCACAGATGCCACTTGGCTTCTAATACCACAGTGTTATGAGGCTCTTGTGAGAGACAACCCTGGATATTCACTGCTGCCAGCAGTCAGTGGTGATTGATGACTCTGTTACAGTGATGGCTGTGGCTCCATGTTTTTCTCCATGGCCCTCAACACCAGCCAAAAAAGCAGTGACTTCAGGAGCTTTTTTAGCTCTCAATTCCTCTGTCAAGAGTCAGTATACCCTTTGTTCAGCTGCTTGTTAAAGAAGTCAGAAAAGGCTTGTTTCATGATTCCTCCAGCTTCTGAACCTCTGCCTTGACCTGCATTTCTAGGAGAGTGCTAATAAAAGGGAGATTAATCTTGTAAAAGACATAACTGTATTTCAACTGCACATTGTGGTATTTCTACCCAACACATGGACACAGCTGTAGCCCTGACCACCTAAACATTCATTTTCTCCACTGTGCTTGGTTGTCTCACTATTTTCTACAGTTTGTTTCCAGTGTTTACATAAAACACCAACTCACCACAAGGAATCCTCCTCTGGTTTTTAAGCCAAAACAGAACCAGAAAGTCAAATCCATTCCCTCATACACATCCTGGGCTAACTTTGTCCACAGAAACATGCAGATCTCAGCGCTATACCAGGTTTTCCCCCAATACTTAGCACTGAAAAGTTGTACAGGTGGCATCATTTCCAAGTTATGTTATGTTTGTCAACCAAAGTCTTTGGAATTCCCCTAATTCTCAGTTTGTTTTCCCCTATGTTCTCTAGCTCTCATTTCACTTTGTTCCCCACAGCCCTACACCTGTAACTCCCCACTCTATCTTCTCTCCATTTCATATATTCCTTTCTCCACATCATCACTAAACCACCTTCTCCTTAGTCCCAGCCCAATTCTGCCTTCACACTTTTTTTTTTATTTAGACACATCCTCACTCCTTTTTTCCACAAGCTTTTTATTGCTTTGCTGGTCACTCTGACAGAAACCTCTAGCTCCCATGATTGGGCTCCCGTTGGCCTTCTTTAGCAAAGCAGTCCTCTAAAAATAATAAAACACCTAAACACCAAGGTGTGACAACTTCCTAAGCTGGCATTAAGAATTCCACCTCTGCCCAACATCAGCCATGTAACCCTCACTGCAAAAAAGCCAATTAAAACTGCAAGGAATAGGGGTGGTGCACAACTACCAGAACAGAGGCTGGATGACCCTGTGGTGAGGGCAATATTCATATTTAACTCAGGAAGACATCTTTATTTTTTCCTATCCAAACCAGTTTCTATTACCAAAGAATCCACATCTAGCTCATGACAAACTACAAAGTATTCCACATACAACTCATTTACCACTTCTACCTGGCAACAGCTCAAGTTTGTCAGATTTCTGCACACACAGAGCTGTTTCCTCTCCATCACCACCTTCTCTGGAATGATCTGGTACCATTCCTGTTGTCAGCAAGTTTGTTTTGCTACAGGTAATAAAGTGCTCCCACTGGCTACACAGGCACTGATAGAAGAGAAGTTGGAAGTAAAGCATGAACCCAACCTCCAATCCAAAATATCCACACCTCAATCACCTTCCTCAAGCCTCAGCTTTTCTGTCCCTCCTTACTACTCACTATAAAATAAATATTTAAGTAGTAACACCTGATACAAGTGACCAGGAGAGCAGTCTGAGTCTGCTCTGCAAACAGTTGAGTGAGACAGCTTTTAGTGGTAATACTCAACAGAAAGCACTTCTTTTTATTTCCCAGTTCATCTCATTGGAAAAAGATAAAAGGTTCAGAAATTTTTCCATCAGGAAGATCTAGAACTCAAGAAATTCTGTAATTTAAGGGTTTGGTCTCAACATTTGTTTCACAATCAGCAAAGGCTGCTACACAAAGTATTTGTTTTCAAAAACCTATAGATATTTATTGAACAAATAAGAAAGCAGTAAAAGTTTTCATAATCAGATACTACAAAATGTTTAAGTTTTTTAAAAGGTTATCTACAGGACTGAACTAATTCAGCTACAGACAGCAGATAAAGAAAACAGTTTCATTAACATTATAAGCAGGCAAGGAATGACATTTCTTAATTAAAAAAAAACATGAGTACAAAGATTGCTCTTCTCACTTCAGCTGTTTTAGTGGAGCCTTCTTAGGAGCAGGTGAGCATCTCTTGTAGAGAAGGAGTATCACCAGTAGTCTAAGTAGACCTGCAAAAAATAAACTCTATTTTAGGAAGAATATTTAGAGGAATCATAAGCAGGTAGAACATTCAACATTCTAGGAAAGCAGAAACTTGCAGAAAGCCAGCTTTCACTTGTACCAAGATACAGGATATAATAGTTTAATGATGAAAAAAGTGATCTTAATATAATATGGCACCACCTTGATGCACTAAGAATGCATTGTGCAGAAACACTGTGACTCAAATTAATATGCAAAAAAATCACTGTGAAACTACCATCAGTCTTCTGTCCTAAGTAACTTATTTTTAGAATAAACCAGAGATGACTCACACTACTGAACCACTAAAATATACCCATCATTCTTAGTGCCCTAAGGTTGGCACAAGCAACTTGTAAATGTCAGAAAAGCATATAAACCTTGTTAATGTTTTCAGAAATTCATTTAAAGATAGAAACAGGTCCAAAAAGATGCCTGTCTAAATGCATTGCAATTACGTTACAATTATTTTCCAAATACACAGATATGCTCTGTCTTTTCTCAGCTCATTACTGACTCAAACAATTTGCCCTTCTGGGATCAATTGTTTGCTAATAAATAATTGTTTACAGTCACAAAATGATATTAAGGAGTATTCTTATTAGTTTTCCTTCTACAGCCTAATAAGATTCAAAACTAGCTGATTCCCAAGAGTCTAACCTTAACCTTGCTGTGTTTAACAGCCCAGGAAATGATGAACCATCTGTTTCAGAAAATAATGGAGGGCCAAGGGGAAATATTGTTTAATTGTAGATTAACCTCCTTGTACAGCAGAATGAAGCATCTACAGAATTAGCAACTCTAACTAGCAATGAACAGGAAAAAACCCTGGAAGCAACTCTCACTATTAGAAAACCAACAGCAGCCAAGTATTCTCTTATCAACTTTGAAAAACACAACAAAACAAAACAACTCAAATGTAAGTACAGCCTGATTTTTAAAAAATTTTGCGTTATTGTGTTTGGATTTTTTCCACTTGAGGAAATCAAGGAAAAAAATACTAAAATAGTTCTGGCTTTATTTTTCTAGGAGTATCAAAATTATTTTAAAACAAGTATCTCCAAGTGAGAGATGTGAATGTTATACAGTAATAAATATCTCATCTTCATATGTATAAAACAGCTGTTTCAAAGCCACAGACAAGTCACTTAAGGGAGTGGAGGGAAGATCTTGAGGTTTTAAACTCAAGAAATTCCATCATTTATGAATGTGTTTTCATAGCCACTTTAAATAAAGGAAACAACCTGAAAAGGTGTAAGACAGATTGAGTAGTAGAAGAGAAAAAACCTAGCAGTGATAAAGCACTGGAATTTGAAAATAAAGCCAACTGCTCCTGTGCTAGCATCATTAAGAGCAGCACAAATCTGCACTGGGATGGCAATTTTTCTGTGTTACATTCATGCCAAAGCGAGTTGAAACAGGAATTTTTACCCCCATCAATCAGTTTGCCTCGTTTTGACAGCAACAATGACAGAAAAGTGTGTTATCAAAGGGCTGCAGCAAACTCCAACATCCAGGAACTGAGAGAGCTTTTCCTTGATTTTATACAACCTTCCTAGAACAGCATCTAAATTCACTGCTCACTCTGACAGCTGGGTGCATACTCAGGGTGACAGATTGCATTCATTCCAAGTTTTAAATATCCAAACACAGTAACATTTACTCCAATAAATTATTCTTGAATTCTTCACTCAATTCCTGAAGCAATGAGCTCGCAATAACTCTACAGCTTCATATAATAGCACCTATTGAAAGAGGATAAGAGTTTGACATTCTTCTCCCACTGAACAACCAGGCACAATTTTATCCATCAGCCGTCTATCAACCTACGGATATTGAAAGCTTGGGCGAAGGAGATAACATCAAACCCAGCCCTACTGTCAAGCTGCACTATCTCCTGCCATCAATAATGCTATTCATGAATTTAGGAAAATTAATAAATCTTGGGGTGGATGCTCAGAGAGCCACAACTGCAGGTGAAGCAGACACTCACTTGGGCTTTGTTTCTGCATCTGTCACTTGGCGGATGTAGATGCCATCCTCGGGGTGCTCGATGTCATCCATTTCGTACATGTAGGAGGAAGCTATGGCCAGGGTGGTTCCATCATTGCTGAAGGCCAGGGAGGCAATGCTGGTGGGATACCGATGGAACTGGCACAGCCGCTTCTTGTTAAAGGGATCCCAGATATTCACGAAGCCATCGGAGCCGCCTGGAAATCAGTGTTTCAAAAAAAAAACCCGTTTGTAAGTTGTAATTGAGGAAAAAAATAAAATTGAGGAGATGCAGCACAGGAAAAAAAAGAAAACTACTCGTAATTACTTTGTCAGGAAAAACACAGAGTTGATTCATTCAGTAAAGAGCACAATGAGCATTTCCCAAAATCCCTGTTAAAGCAGTTAACTGGAGAAAAGACTGCAGTACAATTTTATCTCATAGCCCTCTACATTCTAAGAAAGTAGTAAGGCAGAAAAAAACTTTCTAAGAGAGATTCTCATTACACCATCGTTTTAAGCTGACAGTGAGATTGTGATTACATCTGCAGGTCCAAACACAAGCTTGTGTTTGGGGCAAAAAATATCAAGAGTTAAGAACTCTCACTACATCAAATAATTTTAAAACCCTGTTCATGGCATGAAGTATGATTTAAATGCTTAAGAAGTCAGGACATATGAAGTAAAGGCTGATCTGTTTACATCAAAACTAAAGGAATTGATGTGTTACAAAGAATTGAGTATTTACCTGTAGCAAATGTGTTGTGGACATTATGGAAAGAAATGGCATTAACTGGATAAATCTGCTCAATATTATTCTCCTTCAAACGGTGACATTTGAATGCGTATTTCTTCTTCTGGATTTCTGGGCTTGGATCCAAATATTCCACAGCTACACGACCTTCAATAGAACTTAAAACATAACCCTAACAAGAAAGAAAAAAAAAATTGGAGCTACATGTTTTAGAAGTTTACAACTGGAGAAAAGACTGCAATACAATTTTAGTTCATTGCCTTCTAAATTCTAAGAAAGTGGTAAGGAATAAAAAAGCTTTCTAAGAGAGATTCCCATTGCATCATAGTTTTAAGCTGACAATGAGACTTGTAATTGCCTCTGCAGGTCCAACACAAGCTTGTGCTTAGGGGAAAAAAGGTTAAGAGATAAGACCTCCTTGTATTTGTTCACCTATCCCCCCAGGACCTAAATATCTGAAATATGAGAGATACTCACAGGACTATTTAGTTTCAGAATTACATTACATTAAAATTAGTTCAGAGCTTTAAAGTAACAACTAAACACTCAAGCTGAAGTAGTATTTTTAGTGAAACTTGATTACAAGTTGTGTTATCCAGTTAATTACAGTCCTGACTTGGAGTAACCTGAGATGCTTTTATTATCACTTCTGAGTTAAGTCCATAATAGATCTTTTCAGAAATAGGATTGCAATGATATCTAGCTATAACAAGGCTCTTTAAAATCCATCATACAATACAATCTGGAAGATCAGCTTGTTTTACTATAACTAGAACTGCAAATGGACAAAGCATTCATGCTAGTTCAAGAACAAGTAACTAGGTCTTGCAATTCCTGTACTATCACTCTGTATACGGGAAAATTCCCTTACAAATTAGTTTGGCAGAGAAAGCCAATCTTGTTGCTATCCTTGAAAAAGAAATACCACAGACACACCACATTAACTTGCACAGAACAGCTGCAGGAGCACCTGAATTGTACAATTCTCCCTGCATAATGGATCAGGGGTTCTGCAGTGCACACCACAGACTCAAGAGAGAAAAAAAGAAAAATATATAAATGACATTCACATAGTATTAAACCTGCCCCTGTTCACAGGCTGTTCAAGAACCAGGGCTACAATGCATAAAAGCTGCTGAGAAACCACCAATTCTGGCTTTCTCTCTTCTACTGCGACTGGGGAGGGGAAGGATGCTTTTTAATTACATGTCAGTATTGTGATTCATTAAACAGGTTATTTCTAAAAAGGAGACAAATCTGGAGGAACAAAATGACAACATAATATGATGGTAAGTCACTGGCAAACATTGCTAAGCTGCACTAAAAAGAATTAACGTGCCACAGGAAGCATCCCCCCTTCCAAAGTTTGATTACAAAACAAACCCCTACTGAAAAATAAAGTTGAAAATAAACCACCATTTTCCTGAAAAATATTCAGCAGAAATGTGATTGCTGCCATGGCTCCCATACCTGTTTGTTGGGGAACGCTCTGATGCAGCGGGTCTGGTATTTCAGGCTCGATTCTCTTCGCTGCTGAACATATCCCATGTTCCTCAAATCCCACACCAGCACTCTCCGACCTGCTGTCCCCACAATCAGTCTGTCCCCAGACACAGAGAGGGTGTAGACCTTCCGAAAAAAAATTCACAGTATTTAAGACTGGTTAGCCTGAAAACCCCCTGCTCTTTGTACAGAATAAGCTGTCAGCAATGAGCACTAACACAACTGGTGACACCCCGCCATGGAATGCACGGCAACAGAATTCCCTTCAGCTTTAATTGAGAACCCAAATTTGGGATGAGCAGCAGGAGCGTGCAGCTGGTTAGTGAGAACACCCTGATGTAACATTCAAAAGTTCAAAAATTATTCCAAGCATTAAATTTACCAAATTTAATGGCAAAAGAAAAACCTACACAAAGGAACAGGAGGGGAAGTGATGGATACTGGAATTAATCTTTGCTTGGTACGCACAGTTTGCATTCCCACTGCTAGTTCATGATCCTGCAGTTTAGTCCTACAAAACCACATCACACATATTCTTCTGTTTTTCTTCACCTGGTAACCAAGTATTTTTCTTCATAAACTGAATACTTTGAGTTGAGCTTCATGTTAATAAAACAAAATAAATTGCCAAGAAATCATTAAAAAAAACCACATTACTTTGTATACCTTAATAAAACTAAGTGAAATTGAAGAAAGCAATATGCTTGACAATATTATAAAAAAGATAATGGTTTGGAACTTCAACTCTACTCCAAAACTTGGCTCAGAGGTTCTAATTTTGACTTATCAAATTTCGCAGGAAAATATTTAGTGCATGACTTGTTGTTTCCAACTATTGCTTGGGATGCAGTTCATATAGTAATATGTTAATAAGAAAAAAAAAAAAGGAAAAAGGCTTAGTCATAAAAAAACTGCTATGGAATGAATCCCAAGTTGTTGATACATAAGCAGATGGAATCCAGCTACCTACAGCTGTCACTGAGCTGTAACAAGAGCAAACTGTGAGAATGAGCTTTTTCCAAGTGACCTAATGCAGCCAAATACATAGGAAACAGATCTTGGGGTATTCCTCAGATCGTGAATTTAAAGTGTAAGAGATCTGGTATCCTGCCAGAAGGAATCAATTTAATTTTGGCAAGTGCTTGTATGATTTCACTCATTTGGTTTCACTTTCTGCCTCTCTGACGAAGCCCAACAAAGCCTGGTTCTGGTAAGACTGCACTGAAATATCACACACAACAACTTTTCATTTGCTGCAAATATGTTTTCAAAAAGTTAACTTCTTATAGAAAAACTAAGCAGACAGGTGTGTATGCATACATAGAGATAAAAAAACCTCCTTTAACCAATCCTCATCCATGGAGCATGCATTCTTCTCTAAAATGTGATTATTGAACTTTCCTCTAAAGACTGAGATCTTAAGATGGGGAAAGTCTTAAATGTTCACACAGGAGTTGCCCAAAAGTTCTGATGATCCCAATTATGCCTAAAAAGTGTAAGAAAACTTTGAGTCAATATAGTAGTTACACATTTTAACTACAGTTCTTCGTTATTGATGCAAATTTTGTTATTGATGTAAAAATTGGTCCAGAAATATTAATAAACACTATATAAAATGTGTTTGTATACATACAGGGAAACAAAGGCATAAAGAACATTAAATATCTTAAATCTTCTTCACAAACTGATGTCACACCTGTACAGTGAGTGTTCTTTCTCCACCACACAGCCATAAATCAAATGAAACCGTTGTCATGCAGTGGAGTAGGTGTACACATTCATCAAAGGCAGCATTAAAAAAATGACATAATGAACCTTGCTGAACCAATAAGCAGCTTGATTCACTGTGGCTGTCCATTATATGATATTCTGTCAGCAATTTATCACAGTTCTTTACATGCTACATACATCTATAAATCAAAACTAGAAATAATGCAATTACTTTATTCTGCACAAAGGTCTCGCCAGAAGTAGATCCAGCTCTGCTGGAACAAAAGTAAGAGCTATTTAGGGCCAAAAGGAAGGTAATGATGGCTCATAATTAGGACTTGACAATAGGATGTCACAGTGCTAAATGAAATTTTAAAAAGGTACAGGCAGAAAAATATTCATATGTAAAATTATCCAGCAAGCCAGCCTGTGTTTAGGAGTCTCTGAAAAAAAAATGGAATTCCTGTTAATTTTTTCAATGACACCACTGTAAGCAGCACGAGAAGTTAACACATCATTTGGCCACTAGAAAAAGCTGAAGACATCCCATTTTATCTTCCTTCTCTGAGTCTCCCATTAGCACAGATTTCAGTATTAGTAAAATATCCAAATTTACTAGACATTAATAGAAGACAGGTAAATCACAATACAGGCAATTCTGTTCAATTTTTTGAACACAAGTAAAAAAACAACTTATTATTTCAGGCAACATAAATGGCCTCCTATAGAGATACATCTCTGTGCACATTCCAAAACAGTCAGATCTTAGGACTGTCAAGGTCTGATGCATCTAAAACCTTAACATTTATGGACATTTAACTGTGCATATTACAATTAAGCCAAGATGTTTGGTTTTCCTACAAATTTATTTTCAATTCTAAGAATTTGGTCCAGCACAAGCACCAAGAATTAAGGTACGTTGAGAAAAGCTCAAAGCCTTCACCTAGAAATGGCAATGTATTCTCAATACCAATCTTTTAAAATGCTACACTTTCACCCAGTTTAAAAACCATTAAACATAACTTCACAAATTCACTCAAGGCAATGTCCTATGTGATTTTTCAGTCCCAGGGTGCATTATTTACCACCTGGAATGCAGCATGCAGCACATACCTTTTCAGGCTGGGAGAAGGTTCCTGCATTACAGGGAGTTCTGGGATCCCAGAGTTTCACTGTCTGATCCCAGCTGCCAGTCACCATGACATTCACTTCTGGGCAATACTCCACACACCTGATAGGAGCATCATGGGCACCAACAAGGTTTTCTGTAAAAAACCACAATATACTGCAACTTTATTGACCCTACAAACAGTCAGAATGCAGGAAATAAAGAATGAAAAAAGAACACTACTGCAGTACAGGCATTTTCTGACATCCTGAAGGTGCATTTCTATGCCAGAAGTCCCTGTAATTGACAGTTCAGCATTCAGAAGCATCAATTTTGCAAAGATCAGGATTGTTAAATTTAAACTTATGTCCCTTGAGCTTAGCATTTAAGAATTTTAGGCAATCACTGAGAGATCTATACAGGTATAATGTTCAGCATCAACTGGTATCACACTGACAAACACACTTAAGACAGAAAGCAACTTAAGCTTGTGTATATTAATAATATGATAAGAGAAAGCAATTAGTGTTACCTCTTAATAAAAATATTAAACACTTGTAGAAAGTCAGCTATGGCAGAATTATTTGAGGTTTTTGGTACCATTACTGCACATACCCATTTGCCAAGCCCTGGCTATTGGCTGGTGCTGGTGACTGGCTGAAATTTGCTTTTCTCTTTAGCACTCTAGAAACAAACCAAAAAGTGAACCAAACCAGTTCCATATTTTGCACCAAAGAGGCACTGGAACTGTTACTTTCAAGCAGTGTTTTCTTAGAAAAAAATCTGTAGTACAAGGCCATGCTTGACAAAAGCAAAAGCTTTCTATATCGTCTGCCATGAAAGATCATTCTAAATACATCCAAAACACAAACCTCTGAAAAACAACATGCTCAGTTTTAGTACATCTTGGCTAATTCCCCCTAACTGAGCCACTGCAGCCTATGGCAGAGCAGGATTATCATCAGAAAATCAATTCAAGGCATCCTACAAGCAGCTACCAAACTGTCTGGCAAGGTGCCAAATTCTTCCAGGTTTTTTTTAGGCGGTCCTTATTAAGGCCACTGGTTATTTTGCCAGATACTTAAATATCCTCCATCTAAAGAACCTGAAGCATATTCTGCCCAAGTACATAAACCTGAAGCTTAGGCCAGTTGCTGACAGCATTTAGAATTCAATCTGCTCACCTTGGTCCGTGTTTAAGTCGTGCATTTTCAGCTGCTGATCCAGCCCTCCACTCCAGGCATGGGTAGGATCCTATAAAGCATGAAATTTACCTTATTATGTTTCCATGGCTGCTCTGAATTTGATTTCTTAAAGTCATAACAAAGGACTTGCTTCCACGAGTTTTGGGAAGATGGGAATTAAGACACAAATGTTAAGGTCTGACCCAGATTTAAACAGATGGAAGCTTTGCAAAATGTTTAAGTGCTTTGAGCGATATGAATTTCTTTAGTTTAAAAGTAAAACTAAAGTAAATTTTAAAAAGGCAATTAGAGGCTATACCAAATCATTTCCTTTTCTTCATATTTTAAATGACTGACAACCTAAGTTCCATCTAAGTGCAGTGTAATCCTAAAACTCATTTAGAAGGGAGACATCATTTGAGAGCCTGAGTGTTGATCCACAGCACAGCATCAGCCACGTGACAAAATATTCAGTGAAAAAAAGCATAGGCAGGCCCCCCTCTTTAATTTCAGGGACTGACAATTTCTCATACCTTGGGCACTCTACACTCGTAAAATAATAATTAAAAAACCCCCCACACACTTACATAAAAAGCACAGTCCAGGACGGCTCCTGAATGCTGATATTTGAGTCTCATGGTGTTGGCAGGAACATCATAGAGCCGAACAGTCGTGTCCCAGGATGAAACAAGCAGAAACTGAGATGTGTTTGGACTAAACTTTACTGATGAAATCCCATCATCTGGAGTTTGGTTGAGTTTGAATTCATTTGATCCTGTCATCTGCAGACAATAAGGCACAGATGCAATTTTAGTGACTACAAGAACACAGGCCTAGAAAGGGAACAAGACTGAGCCCTCTGAAAGGCAGCCCAAAGCAGACCTGAAAACTTTACTGACTTTTACATAGAACAGGTTCAGAACACCCAAATTACTCACAAACTCTAAAATTCAAGATGCCAATCCCTGTCCAAAACCTCAACAAATGCCTTTCTCTACAGAGAGCTTTTAAGTATCAAATGCAACATGAACAAACAGCACAAAATATTATGATCATTATTATAATCTCTAAGCTTAGATATTGTTACTTACAAATGTATTTCCCTCACTCTGCTGAGTGTGAGGCTGTGTTTTTTGAACTAAATATTTATAAGTTATGTGAACATCAAGAACTTGCTCTAAAAAACACAAAGCAGAACGGAATTGGATTTGAAAACTCAAAAAAGTGCTGATTTGCTCCTGGACTGGTATGACCCTCATATACTTCCAAGAATTGCAACAGGATCATCTTTTATATAGTTCTGGTCACTGTGCAACTTTCAGACCTTGGGACTTTCATAAGTGCTATGAAATATTTGCTACAAAAAGCTTTAAGGATTTTTTTCCCCCTCTCCTAGAATCCAAAGGGCAGGTAAAGAAAGGAAAGTTATGTTTTGTGGGGTGCTGAAATGTGGAGTGACTATGGAATTGGGATGTGACCAGGAAAAAATATCAACAATTCAATGAAAGATCAATGACTCCAAAGACAAATACAGCTCTCCCATTCCAGGACTAGCTTGTTGAAAAATTCCAAGGATAGCAGAAGCTATGAACTGCAAATTTCAGCTGGAAAACAGTTTAGACCATACAAACACTCTAAAAGAAGAAGCTGTTGGTTACACATCCAGCAACAAAACAACCACAGCTTCTTTTCAAGGCTTCTCAAGGCCTCAACAGCACATTTGCCTGCTGCTAAAGGGGCAGAGCAGTGAATCAGCGCAGATTTTTTGTACTTTTCACCCCCGAATTTGTATGTACAACTGCAGAAGTGAGATTGCATCTCTGAGGATAAATCAGGAGACAAGGAGCAGGTGAACCAATGGCAAGGTGCAAATTTAGGCACAATGATTCCAGTTCAGTGCTTGTCAGTAACTAAATAATCATCAAGGTGTGTAATAAAGTGAGGAACACACATTCCTACACTGGAGAGATTTCCTGAGTGGGAGCTTCACTCTGCAAGACATCCTTCAGGTAACACAAAAAACCACTCACTGTGTCAACATAAAGTGCTATTTCTGCTATTTAAACATGAAGTGAGGGAGGGGAAAACACTTTTAATAACAGAAAAGCTTCTTTTTAGCTCTGCTTTGGGAATACTTGGAAAAAGAGATGCTTCAGGTTTTGCCACACATCTTTCCATGGGAACACTACTTGGAATTCAGCAGCACCTGCTGAGGACATCTCAGGTGGAGGTCCACGGACAAAAAATCTACAGGAATTCAGAGCAACTGGGAAAATTAGACTGGACAAGCTTATTGCCTTGTCTACCTAGGCCAGAAAACTCAAACAATAAAACACGAGGATGTGAGGTACAAGTTATTGTATTAATTGAGGCCTGATACAAATTATTAACCAGCCAAATAGCAACTCCAGGCAGCAAAGCTACTTACACCAGAAACCTGGAAGGATGTCCCAAAGGTATTTTTAATCCAGGACAAAGTGCATAGCATTAGAATTTAAGTATATCCTGCCTCTTACACATGGTAAAAAAAATAAAGCAGACCAAGAGCTCCACAATGTCACAAAAACAGCTGCTCCACAACCAGGATTGCCAAACCACAGTGTCGTGCCCACCTCAAACAAGAAAGTCCTGGTAAAATGTTGAGGCACCACAAGAAAAAACTTCTAAACATTACAGAGCTGCTGAAATGGCGATTCTGACTTAACTACGAGGTTCAGTTTTGAAAAAAAGAAAAAAAAATCATTTTTAGTGAACAAGCAAGAAATCTGTGCTTTTATAGCTCCTCTTGGCAGAGGTGTCACTCAGCTGGACGGAGCTGCTGGAACAAAGAAGGCTCCGGTGAGAGCCTCGGGACTGCCAGCCCGCGCTTTTACACAGAAAACACGAAACTCAAAGTACCGTTTTCATGATGAACGAGCTCCTCCCGCTGCTCCACGGACCGCCAAGGAAAAGCTTTCGGACTTAGGCAGCCCCGAGGCTTCGGTCGCTCCCCGAGCCGGGTCCCGGTGAAGAGAGGCGTGAGAGGGATGCGTGAGACGCTGCGGGAGGGAAGAGAGTGAAGGAAGGGCCTGCGAACCAGGGGGGGGGGACGGGACCGCACCGGGCAACGAACGGGCGACCAGGACGGACAAGTTAGGATGCCCCCAGGGTCCCGATCCCCAAATCCCCAGTCCCGGACCCTCAACCCTGGATCCCCAGTCCCGGATCCTGGTCCCGGCGCCGGCCTCACCTCAGCCTCCGCCACCGCCCGCGCGCGCGCACTGCCGCCCCCACCCGCGATTGGCCGGTTCGAACGCGCGTGGCACTGCGTCCCCGGCGTGCGCCGCGAGCCCGCCGCCGCGGGGCGTGCCGGGAGTTGTAGTTCGCCTCTCCCGGGGCAGTGGCGGCTTGTGGGGTCGGACCTTTCTCCCCGTCCTGTCCCGGTTGATAACGAAAGGGTCCCGGCAGATGCCCCGGAGGGAACCGCACGGGCCGGTGCCGCAGGGAAAGAGAGGCTGCTGCTGTGTTTTAGCAGTGTTAACGGGATAACCCGAAATACGAGTTATTTCCCCTAAAAAACGGAGTCCGAAAGGCGGAGCGACGGAGCGGTGCTGAGTCCCCCCACCCCGGCTGCCGATACCCCGGGACAAGGGGTCTGTGGCTCAAACACCTGCTGTGGAGCGCAGGGAGAGCGTTCTCCTTCCCAGCACTGAAAAACGCCTTATTTATCCCTTCGGATATTTAATTTCTCTGTTTTTCGGGGATTTATTTTTCTCCGTCCTCGTTGCTGTTGCTGTTGCACCCCCCGCGCTCGGTACGGGCTGTACCTCGGAGCCGGTGGCCGCAGTTTAATTGCCACTTGCCGCGGGATTTACTTGTTTTGAGTGACCGATCGAGGCCGTGTCCCGTGGGGAGCCGTCGAGGATGCCCAGTGCGAACCCGGGGCGCAGAGAGCAGGGACCAATCCCCGGTAGCACCGAGCCCATCACCGCGGCTTCTACCAAAACACTCCGAAAACCAGGAAAAATGTCCCCGTTTACGAAACTTTTCGGGAAATGCCCCTCATCTCCCAGCCGAGAGCAGGGCAGCGAGCCCCCGCACAGGCACAGGCAGACGGTCAGGCCCGGCTGGGATTCCCTGCACGAAACGAGATAAGGAGCAAAAATGCCAGAAAATAAACCCTCGGCGTTACAAGTCGTTTCGCTCTCCCGTGCATCGATCCCGGGGCCCGCGGGCCCTTCCCGGCCCGGCTGCGGGACACCCCCGGTGCCGGGATCCCCCTCGGGGACACGCGACCGAGGTGGCAAATTCACAAAAGAGGCTTAAAACGGTTTAATTTTTTTTTTCTTTCTTACTTTCTTTAAAAATATTTACAGATCTGAAATAACGCTTTTTTTAATTAATTTTTTTTTTCTTTTCTTTTCAAGTGGCAGGATAGCAGGAGGGGAGAGCGGGGCTGCCCCGGGCGCCCCGGGCTCTCCGTTTGCCCGTCCCTCCCATCAGTTTCGGTGCTGTGTCCCCGCCGCGGGGGCGGCCCGAGACCCCGCACGGAGCCCCCGCGGCAGCCCCGGCCCCGCTCCCGGTGCGGGTCCCGACGGAGCGGGCGCGGAGCGGGAGGCGCGGGGCTCAGTAGTCGATCTTGTTGTAGAGGTTGTAGAGCGGTAAGGCCGAGAGATTGCTGCCGGGGTAGTAGAGAGGGGCGGGGAAGGCGATGGACCGGGGCACCGGCACTCGGAGGAGGGAATTGTCCCTGAACACCAGCGGCATCCCCACCAGAGTCTGCGCCGAGGCGTGGGCCATGTTGGCCGCCTCCAGCTCGGCCGAGAGCTGCCGTTTCCACTTGTTCCTGCGGTTCTGGAACCAGGTCTTCACCTGGGTCTCGGTGAGCTGCAGGCTGGAGGCCAGGCAGGCCCGCTCCGAGCTGCTCAGGTAGCGCTTCATGTCGAAGGTGGACTCCAGCTGATAGACCTGGCTGCGGCTGAACACCGTGCGCGTCTTCTTCTTGGCGGCGCCGGCCTGCCGGTCCCCGCCGTCGCGCTGCCTGTCCCCGCAGGAAGGCGAGGAGGGTCCCAGCGGCTTCTCCTTCTCGTCCTTACAGTCCTGCTGGGGGGGCGAGAGGAAGGGCCCCCGCTCCCCGCTGCCCGCCGCCGCCGCTCCGCTCCCCTTGGCGCTGCCTGCAACAGAGCGACAGCGCGGGGGTCGCACGGTGGCCGGCACCGGGACCCCCGACGGCCGAGCCCCCCGCCCCGGAGGGAAAAAACACCGAGGAGAGACCCCGGGCAGGAACCCTCCGCCTCTGCTCTCGGCGGAACACAAAACCGACGCCGGGGAAAGGCATCCCCTCCTGGGTATCCCTGTCCCTCCGTCACATGGATGGATGGATGGATGGACGGACGGATGGATGGATGGATGGATGGATGGATGGATGGATGGATGGATGGATGGAAGGGCAGGTAGGTGTGCGTGCCACAGTGAAAGCAGCTGAGTACCAGGCTTCCTATCCGACACGAGCCGGCAAATTTTGCTTTACAGCATCGCATTTCACAGACCGTTTATTCAGAAATAATGCTAAAAAAAAAAAAAAATAAACATCGTTCTTCCCTCTGCCCGAGTGCTGTAAATAATCAGAATCTAAGAAAACGAGCGTTATCCATCGCACTGCATCCCTCGGGGAAATCAACGCCGAGTGGGGTGGAAAAGAAAAAAAATAAAGCCACCCCATTTTTCCTGGAGTTCCTTCCTCCCCGCTTCACCCACGGACGGCGCAAATACTCTGTGCCCCGAAAGCAGAGAAGGTGCGACGTGCCCCCGCCTCCCTCTTCCCGGCAGGGGCCGGACCGGGGCCGAGCCCTCCGGGGCCCTTCCCGGCGGGGCCCGTCCGCCCCGTCCCATCCCTCCGGGTACTCACCGAGACAGGTGAAGCTGAGGGGCTGGTGCTTGTGGCACGCCTCGGCGGGGCCCTGAGCGTCGGGGCAGAAGCAGCCGCGGTGCTTCCAGCTCTCCTCCGGCTCCTCGTCCTCCGAGGACAGGGAGAGGGTCCGGGCGCGGGCGGGCCAGGCGGGTGCCCTGTCGCCGGCCTCCCGGGGGGGATCGGCGCTGCCGCTGCCCAGGATGGACTGGATGGTGAAACTGGAGATGGGAGCAGCCGCCGGACAGCACTTACTCGGGTATTCTTTGTTGCTCATCCTGGGTTCATAAGAAAGCAGAGGACGGAAGCTCTCGCTTTAGAGGGGCTCGGAGTGCGCGGGAGGGGGGTGCCCCGGCAGCCTGCGGGGAGCCGTCGGGGGGGGTGTTTCGGGGGGCGCTTGGGGCGTGCGGCGGCCGGCTCTCCCCGCGCCGGCCCAGGCGGAATGCATGCTCCTTCCCCCGCGTCCCTATTGATCTGCGGGCGGCGGGCGGCGGGGCTTCATTTGCATGGAGGTGGCCTCCGCCGCGCCAATCACGGCGGCGGCGGACACGGAAAGTTTGGAAACCCGCGGGGTCCGGGAATGGGGAGGCGCGGGAGGGGGTGCACCGGAGCTGGAGGGGGGAACCCCCGCCGGGTGCTCGCCGCCGTCCCCGGAGGCTAGGCTGACCCCGCGGCCCCGGGGGAGGGCTGCTGGCCGCCCGCCATCCCTCCTGCCCTCCACCTCGAGTGGGCAACAGCGACGTGGGCTGAATGGCATATGCCGGCCGGGGGCGGGGGTGTCGGGATAAACACCTCGTGCATATCCGGGGATCTTTACCCTTCTCTTCATTAGAGGAGGGAAAAAACCTGTCACGGTGTGTTGCCTGCTCGGCGGCACTGGGAAACCTTCCAGAATCCGGGATTTGAGCTGCGCGCTGCGGTAACGAATGTCCCACGAAATGCCTCCTGCTTTTTCATCCCAGGCTCTGGAAGCCGTGGGGAGCAGTGAGGGAGGGGAAGTGCCGCTGCACTTCCAAATAAACTTTGTCAGGAGTCAGGGGCTCTTCCCCTCGGGGGTGGGTACAAATCACAGCCATTGCAGCTCTTCCCCCGCCGCTCCTGCCCTCGGAAGGGGAAACCTGCAGGTGGCAGCTGTTGTGTCGCACCTGTCCCAAAGAGAACGTGGGGCCGAGGGCAGGGGCCTCATCGGGGTTCCTCACCTTCCGTGGAGAGGACGGAGCCGCGTTTGGGAGCCCGAGAGACTCCCCAGGCCCGCAGTTTTGGGGCCTGGAGCCCCCTTTCCCCGGAGGTGCCAGGCAGAGACCGAGCCGCGACGGCTGCCTGGAGCCGGGAGCTGGGGCCTCCCTCCGGCGTGGGATCGGTGCCTGCTTCCCGCCCCGGGAAGCTGCAGAAAGGAGCCCCGGTAACGGGGCCCGTGTGGAAGGCACCGGCCCGGTCCCCGAGCTCTGCCCCACGACCCCAGTCCCACGCTTTCCTTGCCCCCGGGCAAGACCCTGCCACCCTCTCCGCCTCCATTTCCCCTGTGCCGCCACTCCAAAGGGATAAACCCCTCCCTGGGCGGCCATCCTTCCCCTGCGGACACTCGTGTCTGTGGGTGGGGGCTGTCCCCGAGCCCGCAGCCGTCCCCGTCCGGGCTGCTGCAGCCCCCGGTACGGCCGGGGAGGCTTCCGCGGAGGGGAGCGAGTGGGAAGCGCTGCTGCAGCTCGGAAATCCTGGTGGGTTTGGTCGCATCCGTGTCCAGGTGCAATATCCTTGGCCTTGGCAGGGGCCGTGGCATCGGGCTTTTAACCCCGGCTTGCCCGAGCGGGGTGGGGAGGGGGTCTCTGCAGGCTCCAGCTGTTGATTCCTCCCCCCCCCCTCCAGAAATATAACCCCCCTCCAAAAAAAAAAAAAAAAAAAAGAAAAGAAAAAGAAAAATCAAATCGGGGAAAGCAAAGAATGAGATGGAAATATACAAATCAATAGAGACAAATGTCA